>NW_027671328.1:0-318620 GCF_964165515.1 Mesoplodon bidens
CTTGATGGCTGCAACATCCTTTGTGTACTGATATGGCAGGGAACATTTTTCATCCACGGGTAAGAAATTGAGGAGAAAATTAACATAATTCAAGGTATAAAACCATTACAATATTAAAAATTCCCAAATGTCAAACAAACATAAGTACCCTTGACCTGTAAAATGGAAGATGCCAAAGAAGGGAAAAAAAGAAACAATAAAGAAAATGTAGAAAATAAAGCATAAAATAAGATGGCAGAAATCAATAACAGTAGAACAATAATTAAAGAAATCAAGGTAAATGTTATCATAAGATTTTTAAATTTCCAAAAAAAAACCCCATCAAACAAAACATATTGAAAATAAAGTAATAGAGAAAATTTAGGGAGCAAATATGAATGCAAAGAAGACCTGTTAGGTAGTTAGTCAGACGTTAGCAGCAAGGAGGTGACGGTGGTGAGAAAGACAAGAAGAAGAAATTGAGTCACACGCAGCCGTCTGGGGACTCTCCCTTTACCCCACCCAGAACGGGAGAGACTGTGGTCTGGTGGTGGGCAGCTTATCCTGATAAAGAGAGGCACAGTAACACAAGGGGACTTCTCCAGGCTGTGCATGCCCAGACCAGACAGGCGTATACCCTATAGTAAATCCAAACTCATTATACCATAATTACCATAAATTACATGTGGTTTTGCCCCTCCCCCCACCCAGTAGGCATTTCTTGGGGATTCAAGGATGAGAGCATGCGCAGCAGAAAACTTGTTACATAGCTCAGGACTGTCAGTCAAATAATGATCCTTGTCACTCACCCCCGCCTCTCTGCAAAATGCTCCTTAAAAGCGCTCGTAAGGGGCTTCCCTGGTGGCGCAGTGGTTGAGAATCTGCCTGCTAATGCAGGGGACACGGGTTCGAGCCCTGGTCTGGGAGGATCCCACATGCCGCGGAGCAACTAGGCCCGTGAGCCACGACTACTGAGCCTGCGCGTCTGGAGCCTGTGCTCCGCAACAGGAGAGACCGCGACAGTGAGAGGCCCGCGCACCGCGATGAAGAGTGGTCCCCGCTTGCCACAACTAGAGAAAGCCCTCGCACAGTAACGAAGACCCAACACAGCCATAAATAAATAAATTAATTAATTAATTAATTAATTTTAAAAAAAAGGCAGAGCCTTAGAAATAGTCTATCCTGTGTATTTCAGGCTCTAGGAAACATTGTTTTACAAAAAGTGCAGAGCCAGCCTGGATCACAGGGATGGACAGAGTTAGCTCAGGCAACAAAGCATAAAGATTAAAGTAAAAAAGATCTCATGTGGAGGCAGATTTGTTCTTCCCTATTACATAACTATTTATAATTCTTTCATACTCATGAATTTTGAAAAATAAATTATTTTAATTTTTGTGTGTAGTTCCCTCTGATAGAAAATGAGGCAAAACATACACTATTCAAAATTCACAAAACTAAATAAGTGTAAAAGAAATTCAAGTTCTATCCTTGGGTTTACACAAGACACATACATGATGTGGGAAAGTTGGAGCTGAGGACAAAGGAAATCCTGAGTAAAAATGTCTGTGAAACAGCCAGTTTTCCAGGGTCAGCTTAAGATGTTCAAGAGTTATCAAGTTAGTGGGCCTCAATTAAAGGTCACAAATGGATGAAGGAACCAGGTTCCAGATGGAATGAAGAGAAAATTGGCTAAGGTCTCTCTGACAGGATGAGAGTAGTTGGAAGGAGGGATCTGGAAGCCCCAGGAGGGTGCAGGTGTCTGTGGGTCTGGATGGGAAGGAGGGGCAGTGATTCAGCCTATTTCTCGTATTGCCCCTCCCCCACACTCAGGAGCCCTTTGTGACAAGGCCACAGCTCTGTGATGCAGGCCTGGGGTTCTGCCATCAAGTGAACTCCCAGTGCTCTGTTGCCTGAGGGCAGCAATGCAGTTCAGAAGATGGAGAATCTCTTTTCTTTGAAAGACATTGTTGCTATCTGGCTGAGATCCAGCCCAACTTCCTGGGTGATTGATATCATCCTTGGGTTCCTGTGTGGACTGGGGCTCTTCCTAATGTTACTCCACTGCTTCCAGAGTAATCTATTCTTAGCACCACCTAGGAAACATAGAAACATCAGGAAGGTAAGAAACCTTTGGCTTAATCCCAGCAGAGATTCTCTCTTTTTTTCTTATTCTTATTTCCACTTTTCTAAACCACGTAGAGAGACTCCTGAGATGGGAACTCTCAGAAAAGTATAGAACATCATCCTTCTAGGGAAAAGCCAGGCCAGAGAGGGGTTAGAGTGGGCATGAGGATTTCTAGCCTAAGATCTTAGACCAGGAGTTCAGGTATGGTAGAGGGCTCCAGGGCAAGTCCCAAATGCAGTGACTAATGGTTAAGGACTGGATTACTAAGAGTTCAATCTCTGCAGGAAGGCTGACCCCTGAGCCCTGGTTCACCAGCCACCTTCCCACAGCGGGTGTCTCAAGTGAGACCTTCCTCTGTGTTGGGGCTGAGCCCCTGAGAGCCTGAGAGAAGAGGCTGGAGAGGAGGTCTGGCTTTGGGAAGCAGAATCCTATCTGACAAAGCTCACGTGGGCATTTAGGTCTGAGGATATGTGTGTTTCTTGATCAGAGGAACAGTGACAGAAGAAATCTATGGTGATTAAAACTTAAAAAATCCTTCTTGGGCTTCCCTGGTGGTGCAGTGGTTGAGAGTCCCCCTGCCAATGCAGGGGACGCAGGTTTGTGCCCCGGTCCGGGATGATCCCACGTGCCACGGAGTGGAGTGGCAGGGCCTGTGAGCCATGGCCGCTGGGCCTGTGCGTCCGGAGCCTGTGCTCCGCAACGGGAGAGGCCACAACAGTGAGAGGCCCGCATACCCCCCCCAAAAAAAAAAAAATTCTTTGCACTCTTCAAAGAAGAAAAACTGAAAATATTGTTATACACTTTAAGTAAAAGGGGAAAAAACCCCACAGAGTTTTAGTTAAATGTAGAAAGTCATGTTGTTCATGAACACAGCTTGCCTAGATAGAGGACAGTGAGAGTTGGGTGTTAGCCCCTCACTTTTTCTTATCTCTCAGCATCAAGTAAAGCTGAAGGGGAGGAGCAGGAGTAGGAAGAAAAGTGGATCTTTGAAAGGTAAGCCTTTGCCATTCAGCCCTGCGCGACCCGAGAGTTAGCTTCCATCTCTCCTAATCCTGAGGGCCCAGCTTCACGGTCTCTGAGGATGCCAGGGGCAGAGCTTATTCCTCAGGAAACAGAGCCTGAGCCTAATTAACAGAGCCTAATGAACGTGGAAGCACTTTGCAAAGGACAAACCCTTTTCAAGTGAGACTTACCATCACTGTCAGGGACATGTGGCCTTGGACACTGATACTTGGGCTCCAGAGTCTAATCCTCCAAAGATTTCCCTTAAAGGGTCATTGCACTCAGCCTCCTGAAAGACTCTTAGGCCTCTGCCTTCACCACCATGACCCAGTCTCCTGATTTCCAGCTTGCAGAGATTGCTTGGAAGAACTGGAGGGGACTCACGACCTGGTTTCACTTCTGCAAAGGTAAAGAACCTTTCCCCTTCTCTCCTGGGTCGTCCTTCCTCCCAGAGCCTCTAATGTGACCCCAGCCCTGGGAGGGGGAGCCATGGGAGGGCGTGGCTAAGGCCCTAGGGTGAGGGAGAGCAGGAGCATTAAGAAGTCAGTGTGGGGGCAGAGGAGGGTTCTTGGGCTGCAGGTGCCCACCCCTGCCTGTCCTGTCCGGCCATCCTGGCCCCATCTGCTCTCCTACAGCTGCCTGGGGAGGCTTCCTGGCAAGGGCAACTTTCATCAGCTCTCATGTCAAGACCCTCCTGGTGAGACGTGCAAAGCCGTGCCTGCTGGAGCCTGTGGAAGATACTGCTTGAAGGGTTGGGAACCCTGCATGAACACCTCCTGTAGGGTTTCCTTCCCTGATCCAGACACTCGAGAGGTGCTGGAAGCACATATTAAAAGGTTTTGGGTAAAGCACAGGTGGACCCTACCCCTCAAGGTCCTCAAGCCCATAAATCTCTTTAAGTCGAAAAAGTTCCAACCCTCCACCGTTCTGCAGTTTGCCACTTCCCCTTCAGCCACCTGTGTGTCTGGGTCCCACTCAACAGTCAAGTTTGCTGAGTTCCTGGAGAAACCTCCTCGGGCTCATTCAGGAGAGAAGGTGATAACAGAAGAGTCAGTTCCTACCCTGAAGAGGCCTCTCCTTGTCCCCTCAACTGTGTGTAAGGAAATCCAGAGTACCCTGGGAGCGGTTCCATCTATTGACTACCATGGGCCCTCAAAGGCTTCTCTGACTGGACAGGAGGGCAGGCCACCTTCTCAGTCCCTCACACTCAGCCTTGTGGGCAGAACCTGGAAGAGTGAGAGTGTGGAAGGAGTCAAGAGGGACAGCCTAGAGCCAGGTCCAAGTTCAGCAATGGTCAGGAATGAGCCAAGAGAGGAGAGTGGTGGTCAGGCCTCACGAGACCCCTGCCATAGGGTAACAGTGATGGAGGTGAACTTCGGATCCCAATCTTTGAGAGGTGAAGAGGCCAGGGAGGCTGTGGAGGCCAAGGAGTCTCCTGCTCTTCAACCACAGTCTAGTGTTATCTTGGAAACCAAAGTGTTGACAAAATCCCAAACCACAAATGTACATATGAGGAGTTTAGAGGTGCCAGGGGCCAGTAGAAGTTTCCTACTACCTAGACTGTCTGTTTTCCAACATCCAGGTGAGCCATGCCTTAACATGGAGGTTGCCAGTGAGTTTAACTCCAAAGTAAAGGTACAGTCAGACAGCCAGCTTCAGGACTTTCCCAAACACAGGTTCCTTGCTGCAGACAACTTGGCTTCTCAGGTGCCTCAGTGCCATCCCCAGAGAGTCCCCACCAGAGACAGGTTAGCTTCCCAGGAGCCAAGTGGCCTTATGGAAGCCCAAAGGAGCCACCTAGGGCAGCAGGAGCCCAAAACTTCAAAACTCCAAGACTCATGGAAGAGCCAGAGCAAGATGATTGCCCCTACTTACAAAAGAGAGGACTGTAGGAGGCATAAACCAGGAGAGCATGAAGAAAGGTTTAAAGAATTAGGGACCTCTCAAGCTGGAAGTATGAGCCGCCCTGCCCAGGTCAGGGGAATAACAGACTCTATTGGGAGCAGATGTCTCCAGCTCATGCCAGAGAAGAAACATAGCCCACCAGAATGCCTCTTCAGAAAAAGGATGAGGCTATTTTTAAAGTGGATTTTCCCCAAGAAAAAAGTCAATGGTCGAGATGCTCTGCAAAAAAAAAAGCCCATATCAGCCACTGCCCAGAGTCACGGATCAGTCAAAAGCAGATCAACCTTGAAGAGTGAGACTGCTGAGGGTCGGGCACGCATGAGAGCTGTTGGACAGATCCCAGAAGAAAAAAGAGCAATTCACCATGGACTTCATGCCACAAAGTTAAATGAACACAAACTGGAATTCCAAGTCCCAGTATGTGGGTGTTTCTGCTACCACAGGCTTACCTCCTACCCAGAGCAAGGGAGAATGATGGGTTATACAGCCTGCAGTCATAAAGCCACCTCCAAGGGCCAGAGTTGTTCTATCAGGGAAAGGGAAGTCAGACACCAACATAGTTTGAAAAGTGTAAGGTTCGACGATGAGCAGCTGGGCCTAAGGTGCCTCCCATCCTTGCCCCCCAAGAAGAGTTTGTTTTCAGTTAGTACCTGCCAGTATGGGCCAAGGATTCCAGGTGCCCCAGCCCGCCATCAACACTACTGTCCAAGGCATTGTCATCTTTGGGGAGGTGTCTTGCCTGGTCGACAGTAAAATCCTTCTTTAGTCTTCCCTTTAGTAGGAAAACATGTCTCCAAGTAAAAATTCAGTCCATGTAGAGAAAATGATTTTCTCATTAGCACATCCAAGATATTTAATGTTCCCCAATACATATATATATATACATATATTTTTTCTAATAAAAGCATAGTGTAATGGCTGCTGTCTGTGCTGTGCACTTTGTCTTCTAGAAGGGAGGGGCATGGAGGGAGGTGGACAGTAGCATCACAGGCTTGCTCCTTGTCTCGTGTCCCTTCATTGCACCTTATGATACTGTCATTACACAAACCAAAATTACTCTAACAATGAGATGGGAAAAACCTATGAAGCCCACACCCAAGGATCGGGTTCAACCAGTCTTTCTCCTTCTTCTATGCTACTTTGAACTTTATGCAACTGTAGTGGATAGGTTTACACGATAGGGCCGGACATTGCAATTCAGGCTCCAGGAAGTGTCAGAGCCAAGTGGATGGAAGTTTGGGGGGAATACAGTATGGGCTCTGAGTTCAGAAACAGGAGAAATCTTGCCCCTGGATCTCTTGGTAGGGAATATCCAACATCTGCTCTTAAGAGTTCCTTCTCTCTCTGCTGAAGGCTGGGATTGAGATATGCCCTATGAACCCCTTTTAGCTTAGGCATAATAAAATGTACAGCATCACCCTCCCCCACCTCTGTTTTTCCTAGACTTTAGAGCAGCAACAAGGATGGCATTTCCAGCTCTGTGTGTGTAGGTGGGGGGAGTATCAGGGAGGCTGCTGAGGGCTGTGTTGAGTGCAGTCCCATATAAATGAATGGCTATGTTCATGGGTCACCTACCTTCCACTCTATGTTAACCCCAGAGAAGGAGTTTTGGATGAATGGAATAGGGGTGTGACTGTGGGTAGTAACTATCTGATGGTCAAACACTGTGAACTTAGGGTGGGACGTAGGTGTAGAAAAATCCCTGGATCCAAGGAAGGAGGCAAAGTGGTACCAGATTCCCCTAAATGTGCGGTTCTGAAAGAGCAGCCCCCTGACATACAACCACCATCTAAAGGCCTAAAGGGGAGGAAAAGTTAAGGGTCCAGTAGCTCATCATGACCCCACCCCAGGGTCTCTACCCTATTCCAACTCTAAGATCACAGACCTAGAGAAACCACCTTTAGGTCAAAACAGAAGGTCAAACTTATAGAAGTAAAGCAAATCAGGGAAGGTTAATCTCTTAATACTATATTTAATAAGCTTACACATCATCACCTCTTGACTTTTAGGAAGGATAAGTTAACAATAGGTGTAAAAGCCAGGACTAGGGAACTTGGGATGTGACTCCTAGTCTGGTGACCTTCACGTAAACACATGGCCCAAGGACTGCTCCAGGGGAGAGGTGGGGACTGGCCTGTGATTGTGTAGTAAGCCTTGCCTGTCTCCCAGTCCTTGATCACCCCAGAGCCTGGCAGGTGAAGAAGCAATCAGACAGGATTTGTGGTGGTGTGGAGGTGACCTGGCAAAGTGGATGGGGCAGGGTGCAATCCAGGGGTGTTCCACTGATCTGCTTCTGGCACAGCTTTTCTTGTCTCCTGACCCCCATCCATATGGAAAAGCAGGGAGACGAGGAAGAATTTCTCTAGAGTGATTTGGTGATTTCTGCCATGTGCAGGGCGCGTGGTGGACACAGCTCCAGGTGGTGTGTTTCTCATTGTGGAGATTTCTGTTCCAGCTGATGCCCCTGATCCAGATGACAACAGAAATGGACCCCATCCCCCATCCCTGTCAGGCCCCTCAACACGTGGAAATGCTGTGACCTGGGGTGGAGGGGGCAGAGTGAGCACAGGACTGCTCACACCCCTGGTTTCTCCCTGGAGCCAGGCCCTACCTCTGGGCCCCAATTCCCAAGGCAGCCTCCAGAATGGGCAGAGCAGTGAGAGTGGAGCCAGGACTTGTGGGAGGGGTCGGTACCCAGAGGAAAGAGTTGACAGGGCTGGGACCTGAGCCTGGCTGCTGCTGGGTGCTCTCAGGGGCACCCAGAAGTGAGTTCTGGGAATATGGGGAAGCTGGACTTGGACCCCCCTGGCTCCTGCTGGGAGAGTGCCACAGTCAGGTGATGCTGATGGAACAGCAAGAAAACAAAGAATCAAGTCCCTTTGCCCTTCTCTTGCTGCTCCGTCTTCCATAAGGTACAGTAAGACAAGAAATGGAGAGACCAAAAGAAAAAAAGAAATGGAGAGACCCAGAGACAATACACAAAGACTTCACCGACACACCTCTCAAGAGAGACTTCTCATGCAAACACCTTTCTCAGAGATCACATACTGAGTCCTCACACAAGGACCTCATGTTGCTTCACAGACCCTCAGACAGAAACCTAGCACAGATTTAACAGATTTCCCAGAGATACCTTCCAAAGGGACCTCATACAGAGACTTCACACAGAGATCTCACCCAGAGACAACACACAGAGACTTGGCACAAAGACCTCACAGAGACCTCACATCTATTCTTCAGTATCCATTGACAAGCCTTTCTTAGTGAATATGAAACCACTTAGCAAACTGGCAGCATGATAAATATATTATCAGTTGTGCCCCTCTGAGATCCACCAGACACTCACTGTCAGCATTACTCTAAATGGGGACATGTTTGAGAAGTTTTGTTCTTTTGGAATGTCACTGCCTCTGAACAAAAGAATTATACATTCCAAATGTAGATTTTCAAATTTCTTTCTTAGGTGTTCATTAGCTTGAAAATCACATATTACATTATTTTATTTTTATTTATTTTAGAAGAATAAAGAAAATAATGTTTATTTCTTAGAAATGCATGTAGTACTCTATTTTTTTATTTTAAAAGATTTTTAGTGGAGTATAGTTGAGTTACAAATTTGTGTTAGTTTCAGGTGTACAGCAAAGGGAGCCAGTTATACATATACATATGTCCACTTTTTTAAAAGATTCTTTTCCCATAGAGGCCATTACAGAGTATTGAGTAGAGCTCCCCGTCCTATACAGTAGGTTATTATTATCTATTTTGTATATAGTCGTGTGTATATGTCAATCCCAATCTCCCAATTTATCCTTCCCCCCTTATCTCCTGGTAACCATAAGTTTTCATTAGTACCCTTTTTTTAGGAGAATCACAAATTTTAAGCACAACTAAAACACTGTCAGTCTCCAGTGAGAGAAAATATTTGTCCAGTTTTAGTTATCATCCAGTCAAATGGTATCTGGCACATTTTTTACTTTATTGAGGACAGAACTTAAACTTGAGATGGCTTACTTGTTTCCTTTGGGAACATAAGAAAAACCTGCAACAAAGGTACTCTAGGAATGAAATAAACCAAGAAAGAAGTATCCGGACTCACATTCACTTCCCAGAGGGCTGTGTAACTAGCACATTATTTTGCACATAATAGCTTGCATCAGGTTTGTGGGCTTTGCTTTATTTTTTAACAGGCCAATAATCATGTGAGGATTTTTCACAAGTCAAATTTCTGGTTTTAAATTTTACATTCTGGCAAAATTATGCTTCTGAATATTAGTTTATTTCTTTTTTTTTTTTTTTTTTGCGGTACGCGGGCCTCTCACCGCTGTGGCCTGTCCCCTTGCGGAGCACAGGCTCCGGACGCACAGGCCCAGTGGCCATGGCTCATGGGCCCAACTGCTCCGCGGCATGTGGGATCTTCCCGGACCGGGGCACGAACCCGTGTCCCCTGCATCGGCAGGCGGACTCTCAATCACTGCGCCACCAGGGAAGCCCCAGTTTATTTCTTAAAATGTGGTAATGCCCTAAAATGATATTACACAATCATAACGTTCAGCTAACATACTTAAAAAGATGGGCTATTAAGGATTCATTCTTAAATAATTCTATGAAATGCACATTTTCTAAGACATGCAGTTAGGATCCACTTTATATTCATTATAGGGTTAACACATTGCTTAAAAAAGTTTTGAAAGATTATAAAATATATGACTTAGCCTATGGTTGACATTCTACATGTTACCTCATAAAATTACTGAGGGAAGGATATCTTAATATCTGAATTGAAGGTAGTGTACATTTAATCTACATCTGGCTTATAACAATGAATAATGAAAGGCTTTCATTTATTATATAGCTCACACTTTCCAAAGGGTACACTTCTAAAAGACTACTGATTTCTCACTGCTAATAAGCAACCTATTGCCCTTGCCTTGGTAAAATCTATTTTAATGACAGCTGGTTGTCTCCCAGATTATCCATTGGTATTACAGCGTCACGGTCTTTTAAGAGGAACAGGGCTGACACGAGGACTCTTTGGGCTTATTTCTACAAGAAATTTAGTTTTTCTATTCTCCTAATTAAACAATGTATAATTATTAATTTTTCCCTTTACTCCTTTATGTCGTTGAATCAGAAAGCAATGGACTCTGGTCCCGTATGTCATCTAAGACTCTATCAGATCACTTTTGTTTCAATAGTGCAGCTTACTCAGGTAAGTTTACTGATCAGAACCAAATGGAAGCAATTAGGAAAAAGTTCATACAGGAAAATATCCTTTTCAAAGTTGACTATTTTAACACAGTTAAATAAGCGATTATTTTTTAATCCTTTGAGTTAAAATTGTTCAGGGTGGCCAAGAAAGCCTGGAAACATGAAAAATGTCCATAAAAGCACTTTATTACTATAATACGTTGAATGTGTTGCTCCTCATTATTAATTCACAGTTCATTAAGCTGGGCAAAATTACAATGAACAATGTGCATTAAAGCAAAATTCCCATCAACCATTTTCCATCTGTCGTACATTGTGTCAGATGATTTGTGTCTAATTTTCATGGAAAAACTTGTACCTTTACTCCAGAATAAGAAATCAAGGGGGATCAATCTATTAAAAAGATATTAATATTCCCAGACTCTGTGGCCTTCCGTATTTTCTTTTTAAGAAGATTCACCTAGTGCAAATCTTATAAATATTTTTACCATTTAATATGCCCAGGCAAAATGGATACAAAAATTAGATAAAAGAGAAAACAACAAAAACAGATCCCCTTTGTTTTCAAAACATTTGATGTTTACATCAAAATATTTTGTTGAAAATGAAGTGATTTTTAATCTATAGTTAAAAGACACTACAATGATATTTACAACATATTACAGATCTGGATTTTTACAAATAGATTTTTATTTAAAACAGGTCTCACACTGATATCAAGAAACCAGGCACTCTAGAACGAAATGTGGAGAGATGGCAATTATGCGATGACTTCTTAATACTCCAAGGGAAAAAGATTGTTTCCAAAGTAGTCCATCTACAATATTAACCCTTAAGATCTCCTCCCCTTGATAGGTTTCAATATTATTTTCTCTTTTATACACATTTACTTTATAATTAACTCCTACAGGAGGACCTTCCTGGAAATGTTCCCAGATATCTACAGCCACACTTTCTGTCATGATCACACCATGGAAAAAGTAGGGAACATCCAGATCCTGATGATCCAGGGGTTTCATAATTACCCCTTTGAGGTCAGTCAGAATCATAATCATTCCCAGAACAGGGTCGGTCTTTACATTTGTGCCCCTAGACATGCAGATTGTAACACTACCCACCCAAAGGCAAGTTGTCTTCCTTACTCAGGTTTGCAGGGGCACCACTCACTGTGGTAGCTAGAAGAGTCCGTTGCCCCCAGCCCGGACGTGCATTCTCTACTCTCCACAGACACATCGTACTACAAATATACCAGTGGTGCTGATGAAACTTCCAGAAAGCTATAAAATAATGCATGCCAGGCATGGTAGATGAGGATTTAGAAAATGCTAACATCTTCTCTAGGAAATAAAGGTGACATACCTATGTGGCTTTAAGCATTTTTGTGCATTAGCTGGCGCCCTGGATCTGGGAAAAAGCATCTGATTTTAAAGTTTCTCAGCCTCATTCTCTGCAATGAAATCTGAAGCTCTTCCTTCCTTCTCTGAGTCCAGAAGCTGGAATTGATACAGTCTGCTCTCTGTGATTTGTCTCTACCATTTGTTTCCAGTGACCACTTCAACTCAGATATCTCTCAATTCAGGGATCACTCCTAAACTTCAGGACGAAGGTCACTGCCCTTTTTATTCCCACCACAATTCTATGCTAGTAACCCTTTACAGTGTCAATAAATTTATTTTGTAGAATGTGCCCCCTGGACTCCACCTGCTAAATCTGTTTTGTGGGCAAATCATTTGTTACTTAGCTAAACAAATTTTATAAAATCATATTTCATAAAATTGTATTTTATAAAATGTTACTTTCTTATTTTATAAAATTGGTAAATCCAGGGATTTAGGCTTAATTCTTATTTTTTAAAATGTTGGTACTCATTTTGCCAATTTTTCTCTTTTTACATATATCAGAAAATATGTTAAGAAGTCAACTGTGAAGATACCACTATTTTTATTTTTTCTCACTTTTTGTACTTAACTTTTATAACAAACCTTTATTATTGCACAGGAAACAAGAAAGTTTGTTCCTTGGAAAACATCAGTCCTAAGAACGTACTAAGTTAAACCTTAGCATGTTAGATCTGCGAGTAGCCTTGTCTTTTTTTTTTTTTTTTTTTTTTTTTTTTTGGTACGCAGGCCCCTCACTGTTGTGGCCTCTCCCGTTGCAGAGCACAGGCTCCGGACATGCCGGCTCAGAGGTCATGGCTCACGGGTCCAGCCATTCCACGGCATGTGGGATCTTCCCGAAACGGGGCACGAACCCGTGTCCCCTGCATCGGCAGGCGGACTCTCAACCACTGCACCAAGAGGGAAGCCCAACCTTGTCTTTTTTTTAATGATGCTTTTTTCTGAATTGGTAAAAAAAAAGAAAAAAAAAAAAGCCTTAAGGCTTAGGAACAGAAGCAAATTGAGAATTAAAATCCAAATCATTCAAATGAAGTTTGTCAGAACAGTTTGTGTGTGGAGAGGACAGCTTCTAGGCACTTCAGAGAAACCAGCAGGACAGAATTGAGAATAGCCAGCACCTTACAGGGCTTCCCACAGAAATGCTTTAATGCAAAGAGGTGACTAGATTTCACAGGGAGACCAGGGAGAGGATGCAGAGATAATTAAATCACATTCAAGCACCTGTTTACCTGGGAGGTAAGTTCCTTCATATTGTGGTCAGATGCTGTTTAGGGGGACACTGGTGCAGGGGAGGTGTTGGGAGGATGAACTCTTTTCTGAGTGATTTTGCAAGCGTGAAAATTCATCCAACAGAGATGCTAGAAAAATTTGCTCCTAGTAGCGAGCATCCAACATGATATTTTGGGACAAAAATGTGTATTTGGAAGAACTTTTCACAAAAGAGCAGTGATCGGAGGAAAAGATTCATATGGGCCTGGCTAGTAATATTCTTCCTTCACAATTTTCTTGTGGTTTCCTGAGGCCTGTTGTGACTGCTTGGAGACCTGGTCCCCAAGCAATGGCCCTCTTTGTCATACTCAGGGTAACCCAGGAAGTTGCTTGTCTGAAGCAGAAAAGGTTCTCCCTTCCACTCATGTCCTCTTGCTGATCAGATGAACACATGGCATCATCTACAGCTGAGAGGTGTTTGTTAACTACCTTTGTTTCATAGGACACAACTCATATATACTCTACAGTAATGTTTATCACTGTCTTTTATAATCTCAAGGTAAGAAGTAATCAGTGTTAAAATCATTCTACTGGAATAACAAAGCACATGATTTTTTTTTTCCCTAATAGTGATTGTATTTGTTTGCTAGGGCTGCCATAACAAAATACCACACTGGCTACTAGGTGGCTTAAACAACAAAAATATATTTTCTCATAGCTCTAGAGGCTAGAAGTCCAAGATCAAAGTATCAAGTTTAGTTTCTTTGAGGTCTCTCTCCTTTGATGGCTACCTTCTCGCTGTGTCCTCACATGGTTGCCCCTCAGTCTGTGCATGTCTGTGTTCTAGTATTCCCCCCTTATAAAGATACAAGTCATATTGGATTAGAGTTCATCCATATGATCATTTTACCTTAATTTTCTCTTCCAAAGCAGTATTTCCAAGTAGAAGTTAAGCTTACTGTACAAGCAATCAGGTATGGAATAAGAGGCATTGCTATGGAGACAAAAAAACAATGGTTACTAATGGAGGCAAATTTCATACCAGTTTTTGAGTTCTGAGGGTAGACAGTTGAGAAGATCTCTAAATGTCAGGGTTAAAGCATCTTTTGTAGTTTGAATGTCCATCAGATGTTCAGGTAAACTTTCTGAGTGGTCCATATAGCAACAGGAACGAAGAAGACTGTCTAAACATGAGCTGCTGTGGAGATTTCTCTGAAGTTTATATTAAGATATCTACCTGCAGTATGCAGGACTTCAGAAAAAAAGGCAGTTTTAGTTTCAATGATTCCAAGTTAAAAGGGTGGGAGAAAATTTGGAAACACTAGTTTGGAGAGTTGTAGTCAGGTAGTGGAGGAAACTAGAAAAATTCAGGACACAGTCCAGTTTTCAGGTAATTAACAAAACTTCAAGGAAAATTAATAGCACTAGAATCTAATATCCACAATACGTATTTTGGTTTCTATCGAAAGATAATTTTTCTCTCTAAAATCACCCTCATTTCTATCAAAGATAGCCAAATTAAGACAAATTTGTTTGCAAAATAAGTCTAGATTCAATACACTCGGTCTTATTTATATAAGTATAGCAAGGATTGTGACTGACCATATAGGCTTATTTTTTATTTTTATTTTTTGCTTTTATTACGAGAATTTATTGCCTCTCTCTCCTCCCAATAGCTCAAACATGAAGAAGCAACATCAGAGGAAGACAGACAGAAAATGGCTCTTTGAGTTTGTCCTTCTTGGCATTGGTGAAGGAAGAGGCAGCTTTCTCAAAGTTTTTATCTGCTTAATAGGATGTAGTGGAGAAAGGGAACAAGGAAAGTCAGAGGATAAGTGAACAGGCTCTGCACCTACCAAGGATGTGTTATCCTCCTAATCGTCCCAGTAGGAATATTCCATTCATGTTCTTTGATCTGATCCTTGCATTGGAAGACACTTCTTTTTTTAATCTCTTTTTTTAATTTAATTTTTATTTTATATTGAAGTATAGTTGATTTACAATGTTGAATTAGTTTCAGGTGTACAGCAAAATGATTCAGTTATACATATACATATATCCATTCATTTTCAGATTCTTTTGCCATATAGGTTAGTACAGAATAGTGAGTAGAGTTCCCTTTGCTATACAGTAGGGTCTTGTTGATTATCTATTTTATATATAGTAGTGTGTATATGTGAATCCAAACTCCTAATTTATCCCTCCCCATACCTTTTCCCTTTAGTAACCATAAGTTTGTTTTTTAAGTCTGTGAGTTTGTTTCTCTTTTGTAATTAAGTTCATTTGTATCATTTTTTCAGATTCCACAGATAAGTGATATCATATGATATTTGTCTTTCTCTGAATTACTTCACTTAGTATGATAATCTCTACGTCAATTCATGTTACTGCAAATGGCATTACTTCACTCATTTTTATGGCTGAGTAATATTCCATTGTGTATATGTACCACATCTTCTTTATCCATCCATCTGTCAATGGACATTTAAATTGCTTTCATATCCTGGTTATTGTGAATAGTGCTGCACTGAACACTGGGGCGCATGTATCTTTTGGAAGTACAATTTTCTCCAGATACATGCCTAAGGGTAGGATTGCTGGATCATATGGTACTTCTATTTTTAGTTTTTTAAGGAATCCCATAATATTCTCCATAGTGGTTGACCCAATTTACATTCCCACCAACAGTGCAGGGGGACTCCTTTTCTCCACACCCTCTCCAACATTTTTGTAGTCTACAGTTTGTAGACTTTTTGATGACGGTTACTCTGACTGGTGTGAGGTGATACCTCATTGTAGTGTTGATTTGCATTTCTCTAATAATTAGTGATGTTGAGCAGATTTTCATGTGCTTTTTGCCCATCAGTATGTCTTCTTTGGAGAAATGTCTATTTAGATCTTCTGTCCATTTTTTGATTGGGTTGTTTGCTTTTTTGATATTGAGCTGCATGAGCTATTTGTATACTTTGGAGATTATTCCATTGTCAGTCTCATCATTTGCAAATATTTTCTCCCATTCTGTAGGTTGTCTTTTTGTTTTGTTTATGGTTTCCTTTGCTGTGCAAAAGCTTTGAAGTTTGATTAGGTCCCATTGGTTTATTTTAGTTTTTGTTTTCTTTCCTCTAGGAGGTGGATCCAAAAAGATATTGCTGCTGTGAAAGAGTGTTCTGCCTGGATTTTCCTCTAAGAGTTTTATAATATCCAGTCTTACATTTAGGTCTTTAATGCATTTTGAGTTTATTTTTGTCTGTGATGTTAGAAAATTGTTCTAATTTCATTTTTTTACATGTAGCTGTCCAGTTTTCCCAGCACCACTTATGGAAGAGACTGTCTTTTCTCCATTGTATATTCCTGCCTCCTTTGTCATAGATTAATTGACCATAGTTGTGTGGGTTTATTTCTGGGCTTTCTATTGTGTTCCATTGATCTATATTTCTGTTTTTGTGCAAGTACCATACTGATTACTGTAGCTTTGTAATATAGTCTGAAGACAGTGAGCCTGATTCCTCCAGCTCCATTTTGCTTTCATAGTATGCTTTGGCTATTTGGGGGTTTGTGTTTCTATACACATTTTAAAATGTTCTGTTCTAGTTCTGTGAAAAATGCCATTGGTGGGGGCTTTCCCGGCGGTCCGGTGGTTGGGACTTCACCTTCCAATGAGGAGGATGCAGGTTTGATCCCTGGTCAGGGAGTTGGGATCCCACATGCCATGCAACCAAAAAAACACAAAAAAAAACAAAAACCAAAACATGAAACAGAAGCAATATTGTAACAAATTCAATAAAGACTTTAAAAATGGTCCACATGAAAAAAATCTAAAAAAAACAATTCCACTGGTAATTTAATAGGGATTGCATTGAATCTGTAGATTGCCTTAAGTAGTATAGTCATTTTGACAGTATTGATTCTTCCAATCCAAGCACATGGTATATCTCTCCATCTGTTTGTGTCACTTTCGATTTCTTTCATCAGCATCTTAGAGTTTTCAGAGTACAGGTCTTTTGTCTCCTTAGGTAGATTTATTTATAGGTATTTATTCTTTTTGATGTGATGGTAAATGGGATTCCTTCCCTAATTTCTCTTTCTGATCTTTTGTTTTTAGTGTATAGGAATGAAAGAGATTTCTGTGTATTAATTTTGTATTCTGTGACTTTACTGTATTCATTGATGTGGTGTATCACACTGATTGATATGTGGAGATTGAAAAATCCTTGCATCCTTGGGATATATCCCACTTGATCATGGTGTCTGAGCCTTTTAATGCATTGTTGGATTCACTTTGCTAGTATTTTGTAAATGATTTTTGAGTCTATGTTCATCAGTGATATTGACTTATTTTTTCTTTTTTTGTAGTACCTTTGTTTGGTTTTGGTATCAGGGTGATTATGGCCTCATAGGATGAGTTTGGGAATGTTTCTTCTTCTGAAATTTTATGGAATAGTTTCAGAAGAACAGGTGTTTAGTGTTCTCTAAATGCTTGATAGAATTCACCTGTGAAGCCATCTGATCTTGGACTTTTGTTTGTTGGGAGCTTCTTTTTTTAAAATAAATTTTAATAAATTTAAAAAGTAAATTTATTTATTTATTTTATTTTGGCTGCATTGGGTGTTTGTTGTTGTATGTAGGCTTTCTTTTTTTAGTTGTGGCAAGCAGGGGCTACTCTTCATTGTGGTGCATGGGCTACTCATTGTGGTGGCTTCTCTTGTTGCAGAGCATGGGATCTAGGCACGTGAGCTTCAGTAGTTGTGGCATGCAGGCTCAGCAGCTGTGGTTCGTGGGCTCTAGAGAGCAGGCTTAGTAGTTGTGACCCACGGGCTTAGTTGCTCTGTGACATGTGGGATCTTCCTGGACCAGGGTTCGAACCTGTGTCCCCTGCCTTGGCAGGTGGTTTCTTAACAACTGCGCCACCAGGGATGCCCTGTTGGAGTTTCTTCATCACAGTTTCAATTTCAGGACTTGTGATTTGTCTGTTCATATTTTCTATTTCTTCCTGGTTCAGTCTTCGAAGGTTGTACCTTTCGAGGAATTTGTCCATTTCTTCTAGGTTGTGCATTTTACAGGCATATAGTTTCTGGTAGTAGTCTCTTATGAGCTTTTGTATTTCTGTGGTGTCCATTGTAACTTCTTTTGTATTTCTAATTTTATCGCTTTGAGCTCTCCCCATTTTTTTCTTGATGATGCTGGCTAATGGTTTATCAATTTTGTTTATCTTTTCAAAGAACCAGCTTCTAGTTTCATTGATCTTTCCTACTGTTTTCTTTGTCTCTCATTTATTTCTGCTCTGATCTATATGATTTCTTTCCTTCTACTTAATTTGGGTTTTGTTTGTTCTCCTTTCTCTAGTTGCTTTACGTATAACGTTAGGCTGTTTATTTGAGATTTTTCTTGTTTCCTGAGGTAAGATTTTATCACTATAAACTTCCCTCTTAGAAATGCTTCTGCTGCATCCCATAGGTTTTGGATCTTCGTGTTTTTGTTTTCATTCGTAGGTATGTTTTAATTTTTGCTTTGATTTCTTCAGTGATACATTGGTTGCTTATAGCATATTGTTTAGCCTCCATGTATTTGTGTTTTTTACAGTTTTTTTCTTGTAGTTGATTTCTAATCTCATAGCATTGTGTTTGGAATAGGTGCTTCATATCATTTCAATTTTCTTAAATTTACCAAGGCTCTCTTTGTGGCGCAGCGTGTGATCTATCCTGGAGAATGTTTCGTGTGCACTTGAGGAGAATGTGTATTCGGTTGCTTTCAGATGGAATGCTCTCTAAATATCAATTAAGTCCTTCTGGCCTAATGTATCATTCAAGGCCTGTGTTTTCATATTGATTTTGTCTGGATGATCTGTGCATTGATGAAAGTGGGGTGTTAACATCCCCCAATACTATTGTGTTACTGTCAATTTCTCCTTTTATGGCTATTAGCATTTGCCTTATATATTGAGGCGTTCCTATGTTGGGTGAATATATATTTACAATTGTTGAATCTTCTTCTTGGATTGATTCCTTGATCATTATGCAGTGTCCTTCTTGGTCCTTGTTACAGTCTTTATTTTAGAGTCTATTTTGTCTGATATGACTATTGCTACTCTGGCTTTCCTTTGATTTCCATTTGTATGGAATACCTTTCTTTTACCCTCTCACTTTCAGTCTGTGTGGGTGTCTAGATCTAAAGTGAGTTTCTAGTAGGCAGCATATATATGGTTCTTGCTTTTGTATCTGTTCAGCCAGTCTATGTCTTTTGGTTGGAGCATTTAGTCTCTTTACTTTTAATGTAATTATCAATATGTATGTTCTTATTGTCATTTTGTTCATTGTTTTGGGTTTGTTTTTGTAGCTCTTTTTTCTTCCCTTCCTCTTTTGTTCTCTTCCCTTGTGGTTTGATGACCATCTTTAGTGTTGCATTTGGGTTGCTTTTTCTTTGTGTATCTATTGTCGATTTCTGGTTTGCATTTCCCATGAGGTTTTGATATAGCAGAGAAAAGTTGCTTTAAGTTGCTGGTCTCTTAATTTCAAATGCATTTCCAATATCCTGCATTTGTACTCTCCTCTTCTCATGATTGCTTGTTTTGATATCATATTTGTGAGTGGATGATTTCCTACCTTTACTGTATGTTTGCCTTTAATGGTGAGCTTTCCCATTCATAATTGTCTTTTTTTCTAGTTGTGGCATTTTCTTTTTCATCTAGAGAAGTTCCTTTAGCATTTGTTGTAAAGCTGGTTTGATGGTGCTGAATTCTCTTAGCTTTTGTTTGTCTATAAAGCTTTTGATTTCTCTGTCAAGTCTGAATAAGAGCCTTGCTGGGTAGAGTATTTTTGGTCGTAGGTTTTTGCCTTTCATCACTGTAAATATATTGGGCCACTCCCTTCTGGCCTGCAGAGTTTCTGCTGAAAAAATCAGCTGATAAGCTTACTGGGGTTTCCTTGTATGTTATTTGTTGTTTTTCTCTTGTTGCTTTTAATGTTTTCTTTGTCTTTAATTTTTGTCAGTTTCATTCATGTGTGTTGGCATGTTCCTCTTTGGGTTTGTCCTGTATTTGACTCTCTGTGCTTCCTGGACTTGAGTGACTGTTCCTTTTCCATGTTAGGGAAGTTTTTGGCTCTTATCTCTTCAAATATTTTTTCAGCCCCTCTGTCTCTCTCTTCTCCTTCTGGGACCCCTATAATGTGAATGTTGGCACATTTAATGTTGTCCCAGAGGTCTCTTAGACTGTCCTCATTTGTTTTCATGTTTTTTCTTTATTCGGTTCCAAAGCAGTGATTTTCACCAATCTGTCTACCAGCTCACTTATTTATTCTTCTGCCTCATTTATTCTGCTATTGATTACTTGTAGAGTATTTTTTTTTTTTTTTTTTTTTTTTTTTTTTTCTTTTTGCGGTATGCGGGCCTCTCACTGTTGTGGCCTCTCCCGTTGCGGAGCACAGGCTCCGGATGCGCAGGCCCAGCGGCCATGGCTCACGGGCCCAGCCGCTCCGCGGCATATGGGATCCTCCCAGACCGGGGCACGAACCCGTATCCCCTGCATCGGCAGGCGGACTCTCAACCACTGCGCCACCAGGGAGGCCCTGTAGAGTATTTTTCATTTCAGTTATTGTTTATCTCTGTTTTTTAAAACTTCTAGCTCTTTGTTAAAAATTTCATCTATGTTCTTGGTCTGTGCCTCCATTCTTTTTCCAGTTACTTGTATCATCTTTACTATCATTACTCTGAATTCTTTTTCAGGAAGATTGCCTCTCATCTCCACTTCACTTAGGTGTTCTTCCAGAGTTTGATGATGTTCCTTCATCTGGAACACATTTCTCTGCCTTCTGTGTTTGTAGCCTCCTTTCCTCAGGCTGCAGGATCTTGGCTCCTCTCACTTCTGGTGCCTGCCCCCTGATGGGTGAGGTTGGTCCAGGAGCTTGTGCAGTCTTCCTGGTGGTAGGGACTGGTGCCTGCCCACTGGTGAGTGGAGCTGGGTTTTCTCCCTCTGGTGGGCAGGGCTGTGTCAAGTGGTGTTTAGAGGCGGCTGTGCGATCAGAATAAATTTAGGCAGCCTGTCTGCTCATGGGAGGGTCTGTGTTCCCACCCTGTTGGTTGTTTGCCCTGAGGCATCCCAGAACTGGAGACTGCAGGCTATTGGGTGGGGCCAGGTCTCAGTGCCCAAATGGTGACCTCCAGGAAAGCTCACACCAAAAAATATTCCCTGGGTCCTCTGCCACCAGTGTTCTTGCCCCCACAGTGAGCCACGGCCAACTTCTTCCTCCCCAGGAGACCCTCCAAGACCCTCAGGTAGGTCTGGCCCAAGCTTTTATGGAGTTACTGCTTTGCCCTGGGTCCCAGTACACATGAAACCTTGTGTGCACCCTCCAAAAGTGGAGTCTCTTTCCCCCAATCCTGTGGAGCTCCTGCCCTCAAGTCCCACTGGCCTTCAAGATCAAATGCTCTGGGATCTCCTCCTCTCATTGCCATGTCCCCAGGCTGAGGAGCCTCACGTGGGTCTCAGAACTCTCACTCCTGTGGGAAAACCTCTGTGATATGATGATTATTTTCCACTTTCTGGGTCACCCACCCAGCAGGTATGAGATTTGATTATATCACAAAAGCACCCCTCCTACCATCTAGTTGTAGCTGCTTCTTTGTCTTTGGATGTAGAATGTCTTTTTTGTATGTTCAAGTCTTTTTTGTTGATGGTTGTTCAGCAGTTCCTTGTGATTTGGGTGGTTTCATGAGAGGAGGTGAGCTCACGTCCTTCTACTCTGCCATCTTTGTCTCTACCCTCTCTCCTGAATGTCACTGTGAGGAGTTCTGGCTTCTTAAAGTTCAATTTTGATTGAAATTCATGAAGGACTTCAGGTTTTACCTCTGGTCAACCACTATCTCTGCAGAATATCTCCAGGGTTAGAGGGAAATCTCCCATATAGGCTCTTTTAAATCTGCTTTGCTGGAACTTTTTATAAGGAATCTCCAGATTAAACTTTTAATAGTCCCTTGAGGCTAAGAAGCCAAGCCAATCATTTGACATCTATAGATTTGGGTGAATTCTTCTCCTCAATGTCCCCCAAATATTCTGAGGTTCTTGCATTTGCCAGGAAGTGACCTTCCTTACTCAGCTAGTAAGGCTGCTGGGAACTCTAAGCAAGGTACCACACTATTTTCCCAAGGGGCTTTATTGGCTCCATGAAGTCAACCTTAGTTTCTTAAAGCTGTTTGGTCAAACCTAAGTTTATGTATATCTCTCTCAAATATGACATTCTAGGCAGAACTTTAGTAATATAATCAATGTTTGCAATTATGTGCTATTATAAGGAGAACAGATTCTTATTGAAATTATGCAAATAACTATATTGCCAAGAAAATAAAAATGTTCACTGAAAGCTTCTGAATTCTGGAGGAATCGGGTAGGGAGAAGAAGACAAATGATTCAGTTTTGCTTACAAGGGTATAATTTACCAAACTGCTCTAAGCTTAAGAGAGAAAAACAAATTTTCCTACATTTGGAGAAACAAAACTTAAAAAAAAATAACAGCAATGTTTCAAATGTAAAAATCATAGGGCTTCCCTGGTGGTGCAGTGGTTGAGAGTCTGCCTGTGATGCAGGGGACCCGGGTTCGTGCCCCGGTCTGGGAGGATCCCACGTACCGTGGAGCGGCTGGGCCTGTGAACCATGGCCGCTGAGCCTGCGCGTCCGGAGCCTGTGCTCCACAACGGGAGAGGCCACAACAGTGAGAGGCCTGCGTACCACGAAAAAAAACCCATAAAATGGGGCTTTCCTGGTGGCACAGTGTTTAAGAATCTGCCTGCCAGTGCAAGGGACATGGGTTCAAACCCTGGTCCAGGAAGATCCCACATGCCGCAGAGCAACTAAGCCCACGTGCCACGACTACTGAGCCTGTATTCTAGAGACCATGAGCCACAACTACTAAAGCCCATGAGCCACAACTACTGAAGCCCATGCACCTAGAGCCCATGCTCTACAACAAGAGAAGCCACTGCAATGAGAAGCCCACGCACCACAACGAAGAGTAGCTGCCATTCGCTGCAACTAGAGAAAGCCCACACACAGCAACAAAGACCCAGTGCAGCCAAAAATAAATAAACTAAATAAATTTATTTTTAAAATCATAAAATATTATAACCATCTTCTTCAGTTTACTTAGTCCCATGGAATTAATTCTTGTTTTGTTTGATCTTTTGTTAGAAGTTTTATGAAACCGTCAATTTCTCCATTAGGGTTTTGTAAATTCTTACTCAGTTCAGTGTAATGATTTGAAATTCATCAGAAACTTGTGTTCTAGAATACTTGTTAGATCCTTTTCCATGAATTTCTCTGAACATGAAACACATTTTCAGGAAGCTTTTGTAAAAGCATCTGAGTAAAACCATTGTCTAAGTAATAAAAGACAAATAGCCATTACTAAAAATTTGATTCATTCTAATGGAATTGACAAGAAAATTTATCTCTGTGACACAAAACATTTAAGATAATAACTAGAATTATGACTGATAACATTATACTAGGACATATCCAATTTTAGGAATTTCATATACTTTCGAGAACATTTATATTAATAACATTCACCCTTATGATATAACCTAGAGTTGATGATCATTTATTTAGCAATGCTTCCCATGTAAGTAACATACCAAATAAGCCTAATGAGTTTCATAGCTCTCTTTTCTAATAAGATAAAACAAATCTTTGAGGGTGTTCCAAGGGGCCTCTGGAAAACCTGAACATTATTTCCAGGTCAATAAGACTTCATTTAGAATTTGACTTAGGGGAAAATCTACTTTTTCAAAAATAAAAATGTTTTAAAACACTTTGTCAAATATGATCATATGTCACTGTGAATTAATATTTAGTTATCAATTTAATCAAAGTGACAAAGATTCACATGTAAATACAGACAGTTAAATAGTGTAAAAAGACTTAGCTCTTTTAACATTGAAAGCACTCAGTTTTTCTTCAAAATTATCAGACTCATCAAGACAAAATGATTACATTAAATGTAAAAAAAAGGTCTTTGTTTACAATTTCTCATTAAGAGCAGACCAATAGTTAAGAAAATTTTGCAAAAAGAGAGAAAAAACAAATTTTAATTTTCTACCAGCTTACTTTGGATATTAAAACTCAATCACTTTATTAAATTCATTCCAATCTTAGACGTGACTACACATAAAATTCCTTTCTAAAGATTCCTTTTTAACAAACCTCTTACAACTTTCTCTGCCCATTTTGATTTGTCCCTTGTTCTCTTTCCCATTTAGAAGTTACCAGCTTTAGGACAAAAATCACTTAACAAAGTTTTTACATGAACAAAAACATCTCCATAGCTTACACTTTTTCTTACCCCAAAACATATTCTAATTTCCTTATAATTCCTAGTAGCTTTAACCACATATATTATTTACAATTCTTAATCCTTTGAAGCTTTAGTTTTTTTGTAAAGATAAAGTTAAAAATTATTAACTGTGTAAGTATTTTGTGGCTTGGCAGAATTATAAATACATTTCATAATTTCTAGAAACGTATTCTGCTTCATAGTACAAGCTTTTTTTTTTAATTAATTAATTTATTTATTTATGGCTGTGTTGGGTCTTTGTTTCTGTGCGAGGGCTTTCTCTAGTTGTGGCAAGCGGGGGCCACTCCTCATCGCGGTGCACGGGCCTCTCACTATCACGGCCTCTCTTGTTGCAGAGCACAGGCTCCAGATGCGCAGGCTCAGTAATTGTGGCTCACAGACCCAGTTGCTCTGCGGCATGTGGGATCTTCCCAGACCAGGGCTCGAACCCGTGTCCCCTGCATTGGCAGGCAGATTCTCAACCACTGCACCACCAGGGAAGCCCCATAGTACAAGCTTTTAATGAAGCACAAGACATGTTTACTAATAGAACCAAACATATTTAGTGTGTAATAAGAGGTCAAAAGTAGGTAAACTTAGACTCGTGCAGCAATTAATATTTCAATATTTTGTCTCAGTTGGAAATGATCTAGACATTCAATTCATTTAATTTAACTTAGCAAAACTCTAAGGGTACAATTTATCAAAGACATTTAGAAAACTATTTAAGTTGACATAGCAAAAACAATTATTGCTAAAAAAAGTTTACCTAAAAGAATTCTTATCTTATGTCTATTTAATTAATTTGTTCTTAACAATCACTCAGATTACTCATGACAATTTCATAAGATGTTAAAGTAGTGTTAGCCATCATCTTAAATTATTATTATTATTACTGTTTTCTGAGAAATTTTGTAAAAGAGATAACATGAGCTTATTTGACTTTTAGTAAAACTACATAGCATAAAGCTATTATACTTAATGCTGATAACTCTTAAGATATGTCTGTATTAATTAAACCATTAAACCTGAAGTAGATTTTACTTACCAAAAATTATCCAAGATCATGTGAATTTGAAAAATATTTGTACTCGTTTTTGTTATATTTTTGAGAATTTTTAGATTGCTTGTTGGAATAAATTAAGTTTACTCACTCAGATAGCTACAGTCTTTTATTAGTTATGGAGAAGACTTTTAAGTCTTCTTGCCCTTTAAGTGTACTTGCCCTTGATAAACAATTTTAAGGAGACTGTGATTTAGAGTTTGAGCAAGAGAGGGTTTTTTTGGTGGTTTTTGTTTAAAAAAAACACCTCTTTCCTTTTTTTTCTTTAAATTTTAGTTTCAGGTTCTAACAATTGAGATAATCTGGGCTCAGTCTCAGGCAATGTGGCTGTGTTTACATTTCAAAGACATGGTAAGATTTATAACTTTAAGGGACAGAGAAAAAAATGTAAATTTTCTTCTGTGAGTTTTGGAGTGTATTTTTCTATTATCAAAAGTCTCAGGGTAATTATTATTTTAAAAACTTTTTCTTCTTAAGTACAGGACAATTTTGCTCCAATTATCCTCAAATTTTATAATATCTACAAGTATTTGAGAGGAATAAGTTTCAGGGTTGGTGAAGATAAATAGGCCTTGACTTGTTCCTAAGTTGCATTTCTGGTTTTGTAGAGATTTGGAAGACAAAGATAATTGTTTCTATTAGCTCTTGAATATTGGCTTCCAACTGATATTTGTAGGAGGGCCTAAGGAATTGCTGAGGAGATGGGGCAATTTTTAAATTTCTTCTTAAAAAGGGGAATTCACGTTGGATCTTTATTTTAAGTCTAATTTCAGTTATTTCATCTTAATAACGATTCCCTAAGGCTAGCTGTTATACATTATTTTTCCTTTCAATTTGATCCTTCCATAAATACCAATATGACAGCTGTTTATGATGAGAGCTCTCAAAAAGGTAATCTTTTAAATACAGCAAATTTAAAGGATTCATCATCTGGACATTGAGGAGTAAGACCTTTCATTAATTTCAAATAGTGACTCAAATCAGTAAGGCTTTTTATGGAACGACCCAGAGGTAACTTTTCAGGCTTAGAATAAATCCTTACCATGGATGAAATAAGCATACTTTCAGATGGAGAGGGCACGGATGGTATAGCCGCTATAATGTGAAAATTCATTTCCAAGGATAATCTAAGAAAGCAAAGGCCTTCATTGCACAGGCAGTAAGGGTGGTATAATGCAAACTGTGTCCCTGGTCTCTCCTGGGAATTTGAGGCACCTCTGATCCCAAACCTACTAATCTGTGACATCAGGCATATGCTGCTGGAATGGGACTTTTCCAACACTTACAAGGTAATGAAGGTTGAAACAACAAAGGCCCCTTATGGACTGGGTCCCCTTAGGACAAACTCCTCTGACAGCTGGCACAACAAGACTAGAGTGTGCTGTTTATGACTTTGCGTCTCAGAACCCCAGTCAATTCAACTGGTTACCAGATGCACCCCAGTAAATACACCATCCAGATGGTGGAGACCAGAGAGAATATTCTCACTGGACAAAAAGCCAAACTCTCAGGACATAGAAAAATACAGAAGGAAAAATCTCATCCAGTTTTTATATAGAGGACTGACAGCAAAGTTTGTCTTAATAGGCACTGGACTGGAGAGAACTGTTAACTCACCAGTCTGTGAGGCTGTCTCCAACAGCAGGCTTATAGGGCCTATGCCTGTACTCTGCCCTATGGTTCTTTCTTCTTATGAAACATGACTCAGGAGACAGAGACAAAGAAAAACAGTGACTATCTCTGGGAGGAAAGGATTAAGAAAAACTGAGACGAGATTACTCATTTCCAAAAACCAGATTTTCTATGTCACAAGGATCTTGCTCCATAAGTATTTTCTTCTGCTAATCTAAATTGAGAGAGAGAGAAAAGGAGACTCTTAAGCACTTTCCCGCCCACCAGACCTTACAGGCCTGGGAAGTTGAGGAGATAAGAAATTTTACCTTCTGCTGGCCTTTGTCATGTGTCCTAGGATCTCTCAGCTGCAGCAGTCTTGTGGTGGGAAGCAGGGTTTAGCCAGCCTCCTGGTTGTCTTGTCAGCTGTTGAGGAGGAAGAAATGTCCCTGCCAACCTTCTTGAGTTAAAGAAGTCACAAGGTTTATACAGCCTTCTTCACCCTGCATTCCCTATCTCTGGTGCTAATGATGTCTTTCTACCTCCTGGTACAGGGAGGGCACCATTCACATGAGATATTAATTTCCTGCTTTCATGGAGACAGATAGGAAGGTCTGTGTGTCTCTCTTGCATCAGTCATTTCTTCAGTAACTTTAATTCAAAGTAATATTCCACTGAGGCATATTTTGGAGCATCCTGCCCTGGGCACCAACAAAGTCAAATGGTTTAGAGAGAAAGCAAGTCTCTTTGTCAGCAGTGACCTGTGCTCATGGTGATTGTTATTCCATCTCTACAATACCGTTGGGCTGGGTGCTCAAGAAACAGAGCTGTGAAAACATGGCTCCTGTCTCTTATAATTTATACTACCAATGTTTCAAAGAAAAACTTTTATTTAGTGCCTCCTTTGTGTTAGACAATAATGCTGGTATATTTTCAAGATATACAAATAATAGAAAGAGACATGTATGGTACTTGAATTGTAGTGAGACATTAAAAATTTCCCCCCCAAAAAAATCTTTCTCTTTATACTTATAAGAAAAAAAAATGTAGATTCATTTTGGATAAGATAAAGAAAATTGATGAAGTGATAAATCTAACCTGAGAAAGTAGAAAAGAACACAGTACACAGGCCCTGAGCATTCTACTCACAGAAAATATTGTCCTGTTCTTTTGCAATATGGACTTGTTCCCCTGTCCCTATGGCTGTCTCTTCCCCCTCTCTGTTTCTGCCCCTCTTCTCTCTCTCCCTCACACATACACACATTCACTCCCCTACAAAAAAACCCATTGACTAAATGCTAATTGGCAGGCACTGTGCTCAAACTGAGGCTACAGTTCAAAGCAGAGATCATTTTTCCATCCTCATCAAACGTATATTCCAAGATGGAGAAAGTGAATACTAACCAAAGAGTCACACAACCATAATATTGCAACCACAACTAACAACCATAACCACGGAGTTAAGCTGAGCAAGCCACTATTGTCAGCTGTCTCTCAACCCTCAGTAGAGTGTGTTCCACTTAAAGGCCTTGAGTAAGTCAATATTCTGTTGAGAAAATCCAGGAAATTTCTCAGTCTTCCACATCTGAAATTATGCAGTTTGGAATGTCAGGAACAAGAGTGAGGGGAAAGGTCATTCAGAACTGCAGCTAACCAGTTTCTCTCTTTCTGACTGCTGCAATAACCTCCTAGTCTATCCTGTGTTTACTCCTGTTCCTCTGGCCTGTTCACAGAGCTGCCAAAGTGGTCCCTTAAAATTTAAGCCTGATTGTGCCACTCTAGACTCAAAATCGTCCAGTGAATTCAATTTAATTACAATAAATCCAAAGTTCTCACCAAGGCCTCAAAGTCCTTTTTGATCTGTTCTCCCCTTCTCCCATGTCTCTCTTGGCCTCATTCCTACCACTCTCCCCCTTGTTTTCTGTAATCCAGCCAAACTTGCTTCTTCTCCAGCTTTTACTAAGACACTACTTAGCAGACAAACAATTTATTTTAAATTAGGCAAAACATTTAATAAGACACTTAACCAAAGAAGATACATGAATGGTAAATAAGCAACATTTTCAAATGTTCAGCATTATTAGTCATCAGAGAAAAATTAAAACCACAATGCAAATAACTTCACATCTACTAGAATGACTAAAATTAAAAAGATTGGTAGCATCAAATGTTAGTAAGGATGGAGAACAACCAGAAGTCTCATACATTCCTGAAGAAAATGTGAACTGATGTACTACTTTGGAAAAGAGTTTGACATTAATACAACCCCCTAATTTCACCCCCTAGGAATTTAAATGAGAAAAATATGTCCACACAAAATTTGTACATGAACGTTCATAGAAACAACTTTATTCATGATTGTGAAACTGAGTAGAATCCTGTGGGGCTTTCCCAGTGACAGACTCAAAGTGTTCCCTGCTTCTTGTTTGTAGAAAAAAGCTTTAGTCTCCTAGGCCTCCCTTGATTTCCAAAGAGCAGTTAATGATTATAGAACTGACCAAATTCAGAAACAAAGGAAAAGCAGTCAAGCAAGAAAAGTAACAAGAGATTGAAAAACAGTGTTGTCTCTATCCCTTTCTCCTCAAGGGATATAGATAACAGTCTGACACATATCCTTGATGTGGTGCTCCAAGGACAATGGTGCTTCAAGGACAAAGGACAACCCTCTCAGAAAAAGTATCAGCGTTACACCCCTTATCAGACCCTTAATTGCCCTCCCCACCATGTTGTGATGGTTATGAAATTCCTGAGCCCAGCTGGGCGATGAGACCTGTCCCAAATAAGAAAAGGCATCTTCCCTGTCCCACTGCCACTCTATAGAAGGAAAGGATATGTGCCTCGACCAATCAGTAAATGAAATTTTCACCATGAACCATTCCTTTGATTTCTGGCTATAAAAACTGATCAATAGCACATGTTTGGGGTCGACTCCCCCAGACTACTAGGAAGTCAGCCTGCTGTTCTGGCAGAGACCCTTTCCTCTAATAAATTCTATCTTCTCTACATTCTGCCTTGTGTCCGGAAATTCTTTTTCAACCCACGTTTGGACCACGACCCATGAGTGTTTTTTGTAGACACTAAGGCTCTCCACCTGATAGAGGATTTGACTACGTGCTGATCACAAGCATGTAGGTCCCAGACTGGTTGGAAAAAGAAGGCTGATGATTAAGGTTCCCAAGACATCACCCTGTCACCTCTCCACCAACTAATCAAAAGAATGTCCATGAACTGATAATTCACCCTGAGACCCTCACTCCTAATGTTGTCTTTAGAAACACTTGCCCAAAAGTCTTCAGGGAGTTTGGGTCTTTTGAGCATTAGCTGCTTGTTATCCTTGCTTCGCATCCTGCAAATAAACACTGTACTTTCCTTCACCACAACTGGTATCAGTAGATTGGCTTTGCTCTGCATTGGGTGAGTGAATCTGTGTTTCGTTTGGCAATAATTTGGGCAACCATGAAGGGGCCACCATCCCCAGTGGGCATCTCAACCATAGCACACTGGCCCCTGACCAGTGGCAGCTCATGGATACGACTCAGCAGCTGCTTGAGCACCTTTGTCTCAGAGATGGCCCTGAACACTTGCCACTGAGCAGGCATCATTGGCCCATGGCACTTTTGATTTCTGTGGTAAAGGGAAAAAGACACATGCTTTGCTGGTTGAGATTTCTCTAGTAAGTAGTGGAACTTGTGTGTGATAATACCAGGGTATTCATTCTCTTAGCCATCTGGGTCTGTCAGTGGCTAAACATTTGTTGGGATTTTCCCTTTTGGGCTGAGGAGTTTGAAACCCTGAGAGACAACATTTGTTTGTTTGTTTGAGATTTTAAGATTACCAGCCATAAACAACTGAGAATGGGTAATCAGAGCTCTGTTTCATCTTATATTCCCTACGGTGTATTTTGCAGAATTGGGAAATTCTTAGCTCTTAGTTTCGTGGGCTCATACCCATGAAAAGGAGAAGGGGATATTTTTCTAAAAATCATGTGGTCACAGTATTCTTTAGGCTCTGGAGAATAATGCCCCAGATGGGGCACTTTTTGACATTCTAAATCTTGTTTTTGCATATGAAAAAGCTGGCTTGTTAAAAGTATCTCTTCACTCTTCTGACCAGAAGGAAACAAATCTTACTAGGAGGAACTTACATTTTTCTCCCCGTGACTTTGAAATGTAAATGTTCTACCCTGGGCTCTAACGTACTCTCACTCACTCTTGTCTGTACCATTGCCAATTCCTGAGACTGAGGGGGAAAAAGGGAGAAGAGTCCTTTTTAAAACTCAGGCAGGAAAACTGTGAGATCTCTGTTTGTCTGGAATGTATGTATGTCCATGTGTACATTATAAATATATCTCTTTTCCTTTGGATGGTATTATCAAAGTTAGTTTGTAAATGAGCTCTATTTAATTGACTTAAAGGAAATTAAGCACTTACAGAAATGCTCAGAAATATAAAAGAAACTAACTTGAATGAATTTCAGATTCATGTGATCTGAAAAATATTCAATATTAAATTTGGGATAATGGCTGACTTGGTCTAATGTCTCATAAAGTTTTCTTGGGTAATCTAAACATAATTTTTGAGAACAAATGAATAAAATAGAAGTAAATGAGACAAGAGTTTTTAGGTGAACTCTGGGAATAATTATGTTTTAGGAATGTCTACTTAAAAATAGCTTTTCTGGAAGTTTTAGTAACTTGAAATTTTAGAGTTTAACTAAATTAAGCTAAATGATGAGAATTCATTGAATATCGAGGTCTTTTCCAAATAAAATAATATACTGAAATATTAACTACTAAACATTGGCTTCCTTTTACAGAGAAAGTAAAGATATTTAAGACTATTAATAAATATGTTTGGTGTCACACTGAGACATTTTCCATAAGAAAGTACATAGTTTTAGAAATTATAAATAGCATTTATTTATAAATTTGCCAATCTACAGAATGCTAATGTAAAGAACAGCTCATAATTGCTTACTTCTTAATTTTCACTAGGAATTTAGGTTTTTAAGACTTGAGAATTCTAATTAAATATGTAATTAAAGCCACTAGAAATAATGAGAACATTTTCGTATACAGGGTAATAGGATGTGTGTTTTCATTAAAAGAAGGTATGAAGAATAGGAATTTATTTTGTTAAAGAAAAAGGAAGTAATTTTGTCTTAAAGCTGGTTATTTCTAAAGAGGAAATAAAATAAAGGGCAAGTTAATATGAATATAGAAAGTTGTAGATTTCTGGGGAAAAAGTAATCTTTAGAAAGAAATTCTATGTGTTGTCAGGACTCACTAAGATTAGAATGAATTTAATTGAGTAAATGAATTTTAAGATTAAAAGTAAAGTGGTACAAAAACTTAAAATTTTTTTCTCTCTCTGTTAAGAGAAAAAAGTTTTCTTGGAATATTGATTTGCTTTTGATTACAGATTGTAAATTTTCTTTACCTTTTAAATAATCTGTTATAACTTTCTCTATTTGCTTTTAAAATCTTTCATTGTAACTTTGGTTAAATGGATACACATTGTTTCACAGTGATCTGTAATCCTATTTGACCAAGTGTCTTGAAACTTTTTAACATTGTGGATAAACTTCTCAAGGATAGAATCCTGATGAAAGATATTTTGACCTCTTGATAGTTTTGGGATGTTTCAGAGGACCCCTAAATCATCTCAAAGAGAGATATTAAACTAATTAGGATGATTTGGTATGTTATGGGAGGCACTGTCAATTGATTAGAGATAAATGTATCTCCAACATTTTAGGTTATACATTTAGATTATACTAAATATCATTACTATAGATATTCTTATGTTATATGAAATTAAATAAAATTTCTAAAATTTGAATATGTCAAATTTGTATGTTACAGAAGTAAACAAATTTTTTTTGTCAATTGCATTTTAACCAGCTCTTTAACTGTGTCTTTTTAAGTCTTTTTATCATTCATAGATGCTTTTGCAAAAGTGCTTCATCTTCAGGAAGATTCATACTAAAGACTTTCTGACAAGTGCAGGTTTCTGATAACTTTCAAATCATACTGTTGAATTGGGTAAGAAATTAAAGAATTCTAATGGAAATCCCGATGGTTTCATAAAGGTTAAGGCTGCAAACTGTAAACAGCTCAAATGTTCATCATCAAGTGAATGAGTAATTCACATCAGCAATAAAGGGGGATGAAATATTAATATACACAACATGGATGAATCTCAAAACATGCTGAGTGAAAGAAAACAGGAACCAAAGACACACTGTTAGATTCTATTTATGGAAATTTGAGAATGGGAAAAGTATAGTCACTGAAAGCAAATCATCATATCACTTTTGTAGGAAGGTGAGGATTGACCACAAAGCAGCCTAAGGAAACTTTCTGGGTAATGGAAATTTTCTGTATCATGATTGTGGTAGTGATTACACAACTGTACATATTTGTCAAAATATATCTAACTGTGCTATACACTTAACATGAGTGCTATTAGTTGTATGTAAATTGTACCCCAATAGGGGTGATTAAAAGGAAATATATATTATGTATGACATATAAATATATGTTTACATATATTACATATATATCATGACAATAGAATAAAATATGTTCTTAGTGATTAAATTGCCATTTAGCCAACATCCAGAATGCCAAACATCCTTATTTTTTTCTTGTTTTTCCTTTCTCTAACCTTTCAAAAAGCATCATTTTTAAGAGTCACATCAACATTGCTGATTAGATTTGCAGTAATTTGAAAACACAGAAGACATTCCTTTTAAAAATATAAACAAAAGCTTCTTTCATCTGCTCTCTAGATCTTTTTATTCTTATGCCACATTCTTTACACCAGTTGACCAATTGAGTTAGGCACTCATTTCCTTTTGCACAAATCTTTGTTGTGTTTCTGCTAGTTCTGCATTAGGGACTATTAAGGAGGAAAACCACTGACACAAAATGGTTTCATTTGTGCTGAAGCCCACGATACCACGCATGTATTTAATACCTAACCTACTTGCAATTTCGACCTTCACCAGAAATGTTCTCTTAATTCTGATATCTGGAATTTTCTGGTCAGCACCAATGTGGTAATCTATCACAGGGGCCCTCTCCATCTCCCCCAAACCAAGAAGAAGAGGCAATCTGCATGATAAACTCAAGGCTTCCCTTCCCTACAAAGAGAAGATAGTACTGGTCCCAAATAACCTTTTTTTCTTTTGCTAATGACTTTCTTGCCCACCCTCCTTTCTATAAAAACCTTCCACTCTGTAAAACTTCTCAAAGTGCCCTTCGATTTACTAGATGAGATGCTGCCCAATTCATAAAGCATCAAATAAGGCCAATCAGATTTTCAAATTTAGTCAGCTGAACTTTGTTTTTTAACAAGACATGATCTTAAACAAGATAAACATTGCCCCTGTTTTCATCTCAGGTGGCCTCAGCCTGCAGCTGCTTGAAGCAGGATTTTGGTTCCTGGCCAGAGATTGAAGTCAGGCCGGGGCGGTGAAAGCACTAAATCCTAGCCACTAGACCACCAGGGACTAGTGGCCAGTGACAAGTTCCTGACCTGTGTGCTGTGTAGAAATGAATTTCCACAGACATGGAAAGTAGTGAAACAAGTAAAGTGTTTATTAGGAGGACAAAGAATACATGTGGCTAGACACATGGGTGGGCTCAGAGAGAGAGTTGCGCTCACTTGGTAGTTTGAACCACTTTTATGGGGAATTTCTTCCAGGTTTCCTTTGACCAATCATCTTGCTTTGCCTGGTTCTGAGTCCATATTTGGTATACCTCAGGGTCCTCCCGTGTTCATGTGCATCTCTTAGCCAAGATGGATTCTAGCGAAGAGGCCTATGGGTAGTTGACATCACTTGCTATGGGGTGGTGCCCTCTCCCTTTTTGACCTCCAAGGAACCTTTCTGCACATGTGTAGCTGGGAAGGTCTCCTTGACTACGAGAATGAGGACCATCTAGTCTTTTATCTCTTATCTGGGCAGGGCACAGCCTCCTTTCTCGATTGCCCTGTTATTGATATTTTGGAGTTTCTGTCCAGAGGGAATGAACTCCTGCTGCTTACCCTGGGGCCCATCTATCTCCTGCCTCACTTTCACAGAACTCACAATCTGCTGTGAGAGACAGTCAGAATATGAGCACACACACACAAATCATTTTAAAGCCCGATAGATTTGAAGTCAATAGAAAAGACATTGAGGGCTTCCCTGGTGGCACAGTGGTTAAGAATCTGCCTGCCAGTGCAGGGGACACGGGTTCAAGCCCTGGTCCAGGAAGATCCCACATGTCGTGGAGCAACTAAGTCCGCGAGCCACAACTACTGAGCCTGCATGTTGCAACTACTGAAGCCCATGAGCCTAGAGCCCATGCTGTGCAACAAAAGGAGCCACCACAATGAGAAGCCCTCACACCGCAACGAAGAGAATCCCCCGCTTGCCGCAACTAGAGAAAGCCCACGTGCAGCAACGAAAACCCAATGCAGCCATAAATAAATAAATTAATTAAAAATAAATTTCAAAAAAGACATTGAAAAAGAAGTGGGCCTCCTTTTGATAAGGAAGTCAGAGGTTTCTCTGTAACTTCTTTTGAGAACAATAAGCCACGTCTTTTCCTTCTTCTACATTTTCTCTCCCCACTGCTGTCCCCAACAAAATGCTGAAGGCAGAATTTGCACTCAATAGATTACTTTTTAAATTGATGTAAAAGTATAAAGTATATTTATGTGCCTTAAAGTATGGAAGGGCATATATTTGGAGCATAAAATCTCAATACCTGCTGGAAATATCACAAAATTGATGAATATAAAACTAATTATATAATAGGGAAATTAAAAAGAAATTTCAGGCTGTGTAGAGACTAAATTAAGAGAACAATAACATATATAATAGCTGAATATTTTGGCATTTGAAATTGGAATTTAAAAAATAGATAAGAGAGGAAGAAATAGGAGTCGTAATTAATAACTGAAGGACAAAGGGGGGATAGGTAGCTTATTTAGCTTATTTCTGCCTTTTCAGTTGCAGAAAATATCAGTTTTGAAACCAGATATGGTTGCAATGTATTAGTTCTGCACAAAGTGCTAGGATGAGTTTCCCCACACCCACAGTTTGGGGATAGTGCTTTACTCATAACTCATCTTTCATGCATTTGCCTAAATTCTTGTGGAATACAGCTGGACGTGCAGCTCATAAATATGACCTTTGGATGTGTTTTAAACACTACTGAACTCCATTTTAATTTTACATATTAGAGCCTCTGGGCTCTATTTACTCTTTCATTATATAACATTCATTTATCTTATGAAAAACGCTGTGATTCACTGTTGGTCTAGCTTTTTTTTTTCACTTATTTGGAAGATTTTTAGAATCCAAACTGTATTGTTATTTATCTTGGAAAACAGAAACACTTTCGGGAGTCAATTCTCTGAGTCCCAAACCCCTCACCTGACACCCTCTTGTGGTGCTGTGCCCTGGGGGGAGGACACAGCAGGATCTGCAGGTGGAGAGGCCTAGAGAGCTGAGGGTATTATGTGTCTGGTTTATCGCCAAGATTAGTCAAGCCCCAAATTATAGTGTTGAGGGAGAAATTTTTCACCTAATGAGGTATGGGGAAGTCATTTAGGCTTATACATGGTTCAGTGTAAACTTTGTGTGAACTGAAAGAGCCTGTCAAACACACACAGCACATCTGCTTTAACCATTAAGGAAAAGAAATGTCTGATTCACAAAGAAGGATAAATGACTCCCTTCTTACGATGCCCATGTTCACACCCTCTCGAAGATGAGCTTCCTTTCCCACGTGCCAGGGTCCTGCTGTCTCACTAGATATGTCCTCAATCTGTCTCTTTTGAAATCTTTAAGGAATAGACCCCGTCACGTTTGATGTATGTTCTTTGTTCTGATAAAGCATAAGACTACCATGCTTCAGTGGAGAAGTTCCTTAGAGCCTTTTGAGGGGCTGCCTCCCAGATTATAGCCCTCAGCTTGGCTCAAATAAAACTATTTTCTGCTCCTATTATAAATTCTTTATTATTTCCCTCCACAGTGTGTTATTCCTTATGAAGTCCAGCTGTTCTAGGCTGACACCAAGCCACCCTGAAGCAGCCATCGTGTCTTCATTGCCTCTTTCTCACATCTGGGTCCTTGAAGGTTGCTGAGATCACACTTGCTTGTCTGTGTCCATGGAACCCAGGGCAGAGCCCAGGTCCTCCCACCAGGGCCCTGGATTCTGGTACCAAACCCAGGAGAAGGTGTGCTCTAGTGATATCAGCCTCACCTGGCACCAAGGCCAAGATCGTCATGTGTTTTTTCCCAGACTACTTCTGTGGGAAAGGGTTTTGTGATGTTTTGTTTTCCCTAGTTCACCCTAGAGAGATGCAAGGAGGAAGTCTGATGCAGACTTTCCAGCTTACAAACATCTGAGGGCTGTGTCTCAGGTCAGGATCAATGTTCCCTTTTCCATGGGCATTCAAGTCAGTGAGGCAGCCTGACTTGAGGGCCAGGACTCTGCCTCTGTAGTCCTGGAGTTGATGGCTGAAGGCTGGGGACAGGGGCGCTGCAGTTCTGCCCAAGGGGAATTAAAGGCCAGAAAGCCCTGGTTTCTGCAGGAGTCTGATCATCGCCTGGAATGTATGCCAGTTTACATATAATTTCTTTATCCTATTTATTCATTATTGTTATTTCTCATTGTACTTTGGGACTCAAGTTTTTATTGTTATAGAAATCCAATGTTTTCAAAGATTCTCCCTCAAGGATTCTACTGTTAACATTTTTCATTAAGAGAAATGCCTGTCTATTCCAATCTTTCTTTCCCTCCATTATTGACTCTGTCTTTTCTAGGTCTTGTCCTTGTCTCCTGGGCCACAGTCAGTAATGTCTCCACTTATGTATTCTGAGTGTGTGATCATTTGGTCCAAGGGATTCTGCTGAATGAAGTATAAATTCTGATATCTTTCTCTTGCAAACTTTCAAAACCTACAAATAAAATGAAGATATGGGCAATATAAAATGAACATATAATTTTCCATTCTTCTTAATATCTATCTCTATTTCCATAGAATTCAATTATTGGCCCCCGATGACTATATTTTTCAAAAGAATTCCCTAAATAATTACCAGTAATTCACTACTCCAATGTAATGTAGAAGATATTCTTAGTGTATTCTTCAAATTCATGTTGATGGAATGCTCAAGTTCCCTATATCAAATTGAGCTCCTATATTCCCTCTGAATAATAAAACTAAGATATGTTTGCTAAAGGTTGTTGAAAAACAACATTTTAGCTTGACATGGATGGTACAAATATAGTATCACTAAGGGTGAAAATTTAGTATATGTCCTGTGGACTACCAGTTTCATGTTCCACACTCACAATCGAACCATTTAAATACCGAATTATTTCCTAATTCTGTTAAATAAACCTCATTATAAATAACAAGCATTTTGAAAGCTTTAAATTTTTAACTATAGCTAATTAATTTGTACCTTTTCTCCTCTATCAACAAAAATTGACTTTCATGGTTAACTCAGTTAAAAAATAAAACAGCACAATAGGAAAGAAGTAAAATATCTCCATTGCCTACAATATATAATAATATATATAAATATGCTGATGAAAAAAACGTGGGTCTGCTCTCCCATGTGCAGTAAAGCAAATCTACTGACACCAGGTTATGGCGAAGGAAAGTGCAGCGTTTATTGCAGGTGCCAGGCAGGGAGTTCAGGTCAGCTAGTGCTCAAAACACCTGAACCCCCTTTCCTGAGGGGTTTCATGAAAGCATTTTTAAATACCAGGTGAGAGAGGGGAATCACAGGGTGTGTGATCAGCTCCTGCACAATTCTTTGGTTGATGTGAGGTAACAGAGCAGTGTCACAGTGGTTAACATTATCAATCCTCAGGCTCCAGTAAAAGATCTCCTACTTAAAACAGCTTTAAAACTTAATAAAAATAAACATTAACTGAGTAGAGGGAAGGTATCCTCAATTTCAGAACAGTGTAAAGTCAGCAAATATCACAACTGGTGCACCCCTTGAAGATACTGATCTTGACTGGTTGCAATTTTTAAGAAAACACATATGGGTAAAATTAACTCTGCACTTAAAAAAATTGAGTCACAGGTTTTAGGTTTTCTAAATGCTCTAAAAGTACTTATTTTTCCTTTCCAAGAAGGGACTTTCAACCTCCCCCAAAGTAAAAGGGCAGTGCCTCTTGTATTGCTTTCTCTCACTGAACACACCGAAGAAAAATTGCATCATGTTGGTGTCTATCTGAATAATGTGCTCAGGGCTCTCCCTGAGTCACTGCATGGTTCTCATTTGCACGTGGGAGCCAATGGGTCTAAGTGCAGGCCACCACAAGATGTGCCACTATGGCATGTGGATTATTTTGAGCTGAAAACAATCAAGGCCCAAAAGACGCAGGAAGAACCTTTGAACTCCCCCCCTTATTGCCTAAAATAATTTAAGACAGGAGGCCTGTCCCAGGAAGAAGCTATCACTAGAGATAAATGTAGTATAATACTAGGTGTGGTAGAACAGGAGGAACACTGAAAAGCCCATTTGATCAAAATCCTCTCTGTGGGGCTTCCCTGGTGGCGCAGTGGTTGAGAGTCCGCCTGCCGATGCCGGGGACACGGGTTCATGCCCCGGTCCGGGAAGATCCCACATGCCGCGGAGCGGCTAGGCCCGTGAGCCATGGCCGCTGAGCCTGCGCGTCCGGAGCCTGTGCAACGCAACGGGAGAGGCCACAACAGTGAGAGGCACGCGTACCACAAAAAAATAAATAAATAAAAATAAAAATCCTCTCTGTGTCTCATTGTCTTTGGATGGCTCAGCAAACATTTGTTTACCAAACATTAACTCTTTTTAACTTCCTGTGAGTTACCTTACTTCCCCTTGAAATTTCAGACCCATACCTCCTTCTGATGCCGAAATTTGGCCTCTGTGCACTGGTATGGAATCGAATTCGGAGGCAGAGTTTGGGTGAAGTAGAAAAGAATAGGTTTATTGCGTTGCCAGGCAAAGGGGGACACAGCAGGCTAATGCCCTCAAAACTGTGTGTCCCAACCTGGGGGGATTTGGTGAGGAGTTTTATAGCAATGGTTCAAGGTCAGGGTTGCTGATAAGGATTATGGTGTGTTCAGGGCCTGCAATCCTTTAATCTGGCCTCAGGTGGTCTCCTGATGAGCTTCTATGCTTCTCAAGGTTATCAAACTGTGACCTTCTCTCTAGAATGAAGGATGCTTCATCAAGTAGTTAACATCTTCCATTTGTTGGGGGTTTGAGTTCTGTAGAAGAGCTCAAAGTTATTGTTACGTGTTTCCCTTGAGGCAGAACCAGGATCTTGTCCCAAAGCTGCACTATTGTTTCTTGACAGTTCCTCCCTTGTCTCTGCAGCCCCTCCCTTCCCTGATTAGCAACTATTTGACCCTACCCTTTGGAATTCAGGGAAGGTTGTGGAGGCTGAAGCCTAGTCCCTGCAAACAAGAAATGGGGGACACAGAAAGACTTTAGTGCCCAGGAGCCCCACAGGGTCCTGCTCAGTTTCACTTCTCTTTAGTCAAGACTATATATATGTCACCTTGTCTTGCTGTGTTTGGACTTCTTCATACTTATGTGAATTCCCCATGTGCACATAATAATTTAATTTTCTCTTGTTAATCTGCCTTATGTCATTTTCATTGCCAGCCAAAGAGCTAATGTTACCCAAAAACCTGGGTTTGCCTCTTGGTGGGCGTCAAGCTGAAAGGCACAACAAAAACAAAGATTGGGAGAAGAAAGGATTTGTTACTTGCAGCAAGTAAAGAGAACACCGGGGGTCTTTCCCAAAGCAGTGTCTTCCTGAACAGCACAATTGGGGAATTTTTAAGCTAAGGGTATATGCATATTCATGAAGGGGTTTGGGTGGTCCACAGAGTCCAAGCTTTAGTGGCCTGAAGTCATGAGGGTCAGAAAAGGTCAATATCATCATTCCTTATGTTCCCAGTTGATCAGGCTAGTCTGTACCATTGAAAGAGAACTGGGAGTCTTTACAATTATCTTTGTTATTGTTACTTCTTTGACCTGAAAACAGTCCTTTGATTCTGCATTATTTTGTTCCCTTAAGATCATTAATTACTGAGACCCTTTCAACGGCAAGCATCCTGGCCAGGCTTAGATTGCAAAATGGCTTAGGCCAAAAATGACTCCTAGATATACATATTATTAAACTTTTGTTTTATTTTCTCCTGTTAATCAGTCTCACGTCAATTTAATTCTTAGACCAGCTCAAAGTGTTACCTGAAACACTTCTTTTGTTGAGCCAATAGACACAACCAAGCCAAAGGGCAGGAGAGGGAAGGGTTTATTACTTGCAGCAAGTAAGGAGAACAGCAGGGATTTTCCCAAAACGGTGGCTCCTTGAACAGCCAAATTGGGAAAGTTTTAAACTGTCAACTGAAAAAAAAAAAAAGCACAAACTGAGAGTTGTGAGTTAAGTTTTATTTGGGGCAAAATGAGGACTATAGCCAAGGAAACAGCCTCTCAGATAGCTCTGAGGAACTGCTTGAAAGAGTTAGGGGGAAGGTCAGCATGTATGTGATTTTGGTGAAGGGGGACACATGTAATCAGGGACACATTTTGGCAGAAATTTGCTGCTAGTCACGAAATGGTGGCTGCTAGTCACAAGGAGCAGATGTCTCCATTAATGATTTTAGTGCTTTTCTAGATATGAGAAGCTAAAAGAAACTGGGCTCATAAAATCTTCTGAAAATATCGAACTATCTGAAGGCCTGTTCTGCCGGGTTTTCTAGAGCATAGACCGCCTCATTCCTGATCTCTGTCCTGAATTCCATTCAGGGTGTTTTGAAGGTTGTGAAACAAAATTTATATTTTATGACAAGACAAGAGAAATTTAAACATAAATTCTTCTCTGCCCTTTGGTCTCCTCTCTCCCCACACTGTGCACTGTGCATCTGCATTATACATTGACCAAACCTCCCCCATAGGCAGGGACACTTGCTCAACCATAAAGAGCAACATTCTCCTAACATCAACAAGACAACTCCCTCCTTAAGAGATAACATTTCTTCTTGACCTTGTAAGGGGTTACATGACCAGCAGGATGGCACTTAGATCTGAATTATGTAAACGTTCAATAAAATGTCATTTGATGTACAGCCCTCTGTCTCAAAAAAAAACGTATACACCTCCCTGGGTTTCTAATGGGCAGAAGAGTTTTCAGAGTTTTCTGAGATGCTCTTCCCAGGTTATAATCCTCAAATTTGGCTCAAAGAAAAATTTCCAGTTCTCTTTTAGATCAAGTGATTACTTTTTTGTCAAGGTCAGAGACTACAGTGGCTAGTGACTTCATTCTTATAGAACCAGATGGTAAGGGACAATTTTATTTCACAAGATCATTAATTACTGAGACCTGTTCAAGAGCAAGCATCATGACCAGGCTGAGATCACAAATGATTTAGGCTTAAAATGGCTTCCCTTATGTCAAAAAGTTATATTTGATTCTTTTTCTTTGGGGACCCCCTACTCCATTTGCCTACAGAAGGGCAGAGGAAAAGTTCTTCCTCTCTGACAGTCTTCATGACTGCCTGGAGAAACAATGATGGACTCAGGAGTTCTACTCAGCCTCGATGTGCACAGAAATCTTTATGCCTATGGTAAAGGGGCATGGAAAGGAGAGGGTTCTCAATGTGTAGAAGTTCAGATGCTTTCAAAGGCAGGCAATGTGCCCTGCACTATAATGCCTGTTGGGCAGGAAGAAAGTTTCCTGTACCCTTCTAGATTTTTCTGGTTAGTCTAGGAATTAAATTGACATGAGACAGATTCAGATTAACAGGAGAAAATCAAACAAAATTTATTAATATGTATACATGGAAGAGACCCAGGAGAACTCAGTAAATCTCCCAAATGGCTGAAATCCTCACCTTAAATACCACTTTCAACTAAAGACAAAGATGTTGGGTGTAGTGGTTTGGGACTTGAAAGGGGAGGAAGGCAATTCTCCCTCGGACCTCATACGTGGAGTCACCATACCTCAAGGGGAAATTCAGCTTGCACTGCAACTTCAACTAAGGAACAGTTCTTCATGTAACACTGCCGGATATTGGAAGATACACAGGCCCCTCGGCCGACCGAAGGCATTCCTTCATTGAGGCAGTTCGCTAGCCGCAGAACACCCTGCTTTAAAAAGTTGATGCAGTTTAGGGCACAGTGGGTAGCTTGTGTCTCTTTTACTTGTTAGAAAACACACGTATTTAGGCTGCGTGTCAATCTAGACATGGCGTCTATAGCGAAAAGCCTGGTTTTCCCATTTTGAAAGCTCCATTCTTGCAGCTGGAAAAAACCTGAAAATCACTGTTGTTGCCGTGTTTCTAGTCCCTGCAGGCATGGCTCTGAGAAAAAAAAGAGTTTTCTCGAAAGAAAGAGGGTGCTTCCAGGTCCTGGGTGGGAGCACTTCCTGCCCTGCTCTAGAGCTAAGGGGAATCTCAACGGGGGCCCTAGCCTCAACATAAGGTCTTGATTTGGCATCCAGAAGGGTAGGCGTGAAGCAGGTTCCCTGAGGCCTTAGTCGCAGTTCTGCATTCGCTTAACGGCAATAAGTGTCTAGAGACTCGTGGCCCCGTCGCGTCAGCGCCAGTTTCAGGACAAGAACTCTGAGGACCCGCAGGCTCCCCTGGGCTTGCTGGACCACACTCAGACCCGTAGGCCCTTCAGGGTGCCCCAGCGTAGGCCGAGGGTAGGGTAACACACTGCAGTCTACCTTGGGGGAGCTAGATGTTGATGTTCCAACTACCAGGGCTTTTTTTTTTTGCAAGAACCCCTAAATATCCTGTGCCCTCCCTTACCTCTTCAGAACAGTCCCTCAGAGCTATCCGAGAGGCTGTCTCCTGACTTAAGTCCTCAGTATGTCCTCCAAATAAAACATAATTCTCAACTTTTAGGTTGTGCATTTTTTTTCAGTCAACATTTAATTGTATGGCTCATGTAGGCACTATGCCTAAATGTAATGGGATGAGCTGTAAATTATTAAAACTAGATAAATTCTGTCAGCTCTACCACTAGCTGAGATCAGGCTTTCTTCTCTGGATACTTCTGTCATAGACCTTGGCAGATAGGGGTCTGTGTTGGTCTTAAAATTCTTCTTAGAATTGTGGGGACTCATTCATTCTTTCAACAAATTTTACTGCTGATATTTTATGTGTCAGTTACAGTGCTGGGTCTTGAAATACAGAAGGCAACACACGAAAATACAAGGCTAAAACACATTTTCTACCATATTAACTTTTTTCATTCATTAATTCATCCTTAAGTCATTCAACACGCATCTTCTTATTGAATACTGATGAGGGATCAAATGCTAGGCTAAACACTGAGTATATAACTGCAAATGAGATGGATAGGCCCTGATTTTGATGTCACTACTATCTTTTGTCGTGCCATATAGTGGGACAGCTTCATTATTCCCTTTACCGTAAGTTTTGTTTTTTTTGCGGTACGCGGGCCTCTCACTGCTGTGGCCTCTCCCGTTGCAGAGCACAGGCTCTGGACGCGCAGGCTCAGCGGCCATGGCTCCTGGGCCCAGCCGCTCCCCGGTATGTGGGATCTTCCCAGACGGGGGCACGAACCCGTGTCCCCTGCATCGGCAGGCAGACTCTCAACCACTGCGCCACCAGGGAAGCCCTACCCTAAGTTTTTATCACAAATTGCTAATGAAAATAAAACTCTTAGTCGAGTTTCAACATGCATAGGTAAATGAGAACACAGAACTCCCCTTTCGCATGCCCCATTCTCCTCCTTCTAACTCCCTATGTGAACTCACTTTGTGCCAAGACCAAGAAGATGTGCCCCAATAAGAACCAAGCTGATTTCCTCACACTGACAGGGGCTATTGCTCACTTAGAAGACTTGATGCTTAATTTTGATAAGCAACTAGAAGTCCATGGAGACAACCTATAAAAATGATTTGTCTTGGGAGAAAATACGAAAAAGGGTTAATGTGCTGTTTCACATGTCTAACCTCCTGGGATTAAACCACAGGCACCAAGGTCACCAAGGGTACTTGGCAACAATGAGCTAAAAATGAAAAAAAAAAGAGCATCATACTGTCATTGTATTCATCTTTCCCCAAGGCACTCTCTGATAAACACCACAACCACTAAGGGAATTGAGAACAGCTTCCTTGTGGGGCAGGTTATATATGCATCTTTTTCCAAGAAGTTAAATCATATCCAGCTATCAGCACACCTTACTTAAGGTGATTGTAATGTATGAGATTAAATGTTCCTACCTGATTGGAAAACTTCTTGTCCTCAATTCATTGGCTATACTGGATTATTTTTCTTGGGTCAGACCTTCAGACTTCTACCAGAAATCGTTCCTTTGGGGAAACCAGGCCTTCCCAGAAACTCAGGAAACTGAAATGGAGACAGCAAGAGAGAAGGAAATTATTTGGACATATAGACCTCAATTGTTTGGTTTTAAGTAAACGTCCCAGCAAACATCTTCTACATGGTATAATAACTTTAGGGAAATTCACAGTTTATAAGTTTGTGTACTCATAAACTGAACATATTATGATAAGAGTACAGGTTGCATTTTGTGTCTTCAACTCAAGCAAAGACTTCAAAAAAGGCCCAGTTATCCTTTGTTCATTAAGACACAAAGAAAGGGCAAAAAGGGCAAGTTTCTAAGTCTTTTTCTTTAAAATTTACTTCCTTTCTTCAGTCTTCATCAAGATCTTCAGGAAATTAACTTTACTAAAGTTAATTATTCATAAAATAAACATACGAACCTGCAGAAGACTATCTCACAGGGACCTGTAATGTACAATATCCATTGCATACATGCACCATGAGCTTGTCTTTTCTAGCACTGGCATACACAAAACTCTGTGTGTGTGTGTGTGTGTGTGTGCACATATGTGTCTTTTTTGTGTGATGGAGCCATAGGGAGAAAATAAATCTATTGGCTGCAATTCAGTGATGTAGAAAGATTTAAGGGTAAAGGAAAAGGCTACATCAAGTGAAGCAATAAAGTCATGAGGTTGTGCTTCCATAATAATAACAATAGCAGTCTTCTGTAACCAAGGGAGCAGGCTCCTCAAATTATAGTCACACCTGTTAGACCATCTGCCCATAAATTTCACACTCTCATTAATGGAAAACAAATGGCACTGTCTCTCCTTCCCTTTATCCATTGGCTATTCTCATAGAAACGATTTTTCTCTTCAAGGTCGTGCTCTTTCCTATCTGTTTCAAAATATTAGGATTTAGGAGGGGTGATACATAATGTGCCATGCCTTGGTACTTGTACCAGTGATGGCTCTGTAAGGAGCACTGGATTGTTAGGAGGCTATAAATTGAATTCCCCTAGAAGCAGAACCTGAGGCAGTAATTTGAATGCCAACTGTGCATCTGGGAGGTGCTTCCAGAAAACTCAGAAGTGGAGTGGGAATTGAGAATGGAGCCATGGAAGGAAGCCAACAGAGGTGCATTACTGAATCAATTACTCCTGCAGGAAACTGCTGCCAGTACTTCAGGGGAGTTCTGTGAAACTCTATAGAACATGTCTCAGAGTTATCCCAAGAATTGGTGAGAAACTTGAAGTACTTATCTTCCAGTCCCCTCTGTCCTTGGTTGAGAGCTACACCCAGATACATTAACTCCTGTACATTTCTGGCCTGCCCTAAGGTGGATAATTGCAGGTGGTAGCATGAGTCTATCAGCATATACTGGAATGATGAGTGCTGGGGAGATATGAGTGGAGCATTGAAACCATCTAATACAGTGGGGGCAGGAGATATTAATTATTGGCTTGCAAGTCCAAATGGTAACCTTAAATTCCTGGGTTAATGGTTTTACTTTGAGGTATTTAAGCATGATGTATGAGTAAAAATTTCCTCTATTAAATCAAGTTGAAGATCCTAAGTCCCTAATCTTCTGGAAAACTGTGGGTATCTTTTTAACAGATTTTTGAAAAGTAACATGATTAAGATTTCAAACTGACCATTCATTCATTCATTCATTCACTCATTCAACAAACATTTATTGAACACCTAAAGTAGGCCATGGGTTAAACTAGGCACCTGTGTTACTGTTACTGAAATCATTATCGTGCCACCTAGAAGTCAATGTATTGTGACACTCAAATAAGAAAATCCATAGTTACCGTAAAAATTATTACAGAGTGCTATAGGAAGACACGGTAAGACCTTAATTCATGCTGTGGACAGTAGTATATGGGGGATATCAGTAGGGCTTCCTGTAGAAGGCAATGGAAATGGATATGTAACATGAAGCAAGGGTGAATTTTTGAGGAAAAGAGAAGATAAATTCATGTTTGCCAGAAAAAGAATGGTTAAGGATCAGTCCAGAAAGGAGTTCCATTCATAATCAGTATAAGAAATGTCACTGGGGCTTCCCTGGTGGCGCAGTGGTTGAGAGTCCGCCTGCCGATGCTGGGGACACGGGTTCGTGCCCCGGTCTGGGAAGATCCCACATGCCACGGAGCGGCTGGGCCCGTGAGACATGGCTGCTGAGCCTGCGCGTCCGGAGCCTGTGCTCCGCAACGGGAGAGGCCACAACAGGGAGAGGCCCGCGTGCCGCAAAAAAAAAAAAAAGAAAAGAAATGCTCACTGGAGTGTAAGAAAAGAAGACAATGGAGAGGGTGGTAGAAGCCAGACCATGAATGGTCCATGTATGTATAGTAAGTGCTATGGTGCAGTCTTTGTGTTCCCCTCCAAATTTATACATTGAAATCTTAATTTCCGGAGGTTATAGTATTAGTAGGTGGGGCCTTTGGGAAATGATTGTGGTATTAGTGCTCTTATACAAGAGACGCCACAGAGCTCCCGAAGCTCTTCTGCCATGTGAGGTTACCATGAGAAGTCTGTGACTCAGAAGAGGGCCCTCATCTGACCATACTGCCACCCTATTCTTGCACTTGCAGCCTCCAGAACTGTGAGAAAAAAATGTCTGTTGTTTATGAGCCACCCAACCTGCACCATAATCTTACAGCAGCCCAAAAGGACAAAGAGAGTTTGGATGTGAGATTTTACTCCAAGAAAGATGGTAATCCATTGAAGGATTTTAACTGGTAACTTAGAAGAGAGAAAAGTTGCATAACACAATCAGGTAGTTTTATAAGAAAAAGTTGTTTCATTTTCAGAAAGATCACTCTGGAAATACTGTGACTAGATTTTTGGAGAAGGGTGATGGCAGTCCCGGATATAGAAAGATGAGTTAGTAGTCCATTAATGTAAGTCAAACAAGAAAGTGGATATAGAAAGTGTGAATTTGTGGCTGAGCGTTCTTTTCTTTTAGCACTTGAAAAATGTTATGTCCATGCTTCTGACTCCAGAGTTTTAGACAAGAAATATGCTGTCATTGGAATTGGTGTTTCTCAATAAGTAATGCATCGTTTCTGCCTGTCCACTTTCGAGATTTTTTTTGTCTCTACTTTTCAGAAGTTTCGTTGTAGCGCGTCTTGGCAAGGATATCTTTGCGTTTTTCCTCTTTGGGTTTGTTCAGATTCTTGAATTTGTGTTTATGTCTTCTAAAAAATTGGGAACTTTTTAGCCATGATTTCTTTGAATACTAGAAAAGATTTATTTTAAGTAAAAATAAAAGACACATTTTTCATTTTCACCAAGTTTTATTGAACAGTGTATTCATTAACTGTATGAACTTTGTGGCCAACCCAATACAGTAGCCAAGACATGGAAACAACCTCAGTGATTTTTGTGGGTGAATGGATGAAGAAAATGGGGTGCATGCAACCTACTATTATTCAGCCATGATAAAGAAGGAAATCTGGCTATTTGTGACCACATGGGTGGATTTGGGGGGCATTATGCTAAATGAAATGTCAGACAGAGAAAGATAAATACTTTAGGATCTCATATGTGAAATCTAAACTGCTGAACTCATGATAGAAAGAATGGAATGATGGTTGCCAGAGCTGGGGGTTGAAGGTGAGGAAAATGAGTGAAGATGATCAAAAGATAAAAACTTCTAGTTATAAGATAAGTGAGTAATGGTGATGTCATGTACAGCTTGGTCGCTACAGTTAACAATACCGTACTTTACGTTTGAAAGTTGCTAAGAGAGTAGATCTTGAAAGTTCTCATCACAAAAATAAAATTGGTAATTATGGGAATTAAGGTTAACTAAACTTATTGTGGTAGTCATTTCACACTATATATATATATATATATATATATATATATATATATATATCAATCATCACATTGTACACCTTGGACAGATACTATTATATGTCAATTCAATCTCAATAAAACTGGAAAAATCTCATTTATATTTTAGCATAAATATATCAAATGGGTTTCTTGACAAGATGAATAATAACTATAGATAAAAGGAAATAAGATATTGTTGTTGCTGTTGTTTGCTTTTCCAGAGTGCAAAACACTAAAAAGGGGGGAGGTGAGTATGGGCTTGCAGATGCTGCTTCATGGGCCCTAATGCTATGATACAGACATTTAGTCCAGATCTGAAAGAGAACTTGAGTCATTTCAACAAATCTGCAAAACAGTCAGGTTCAAACATGAAGAGATATCAGTAACTTCTTTTTCACACTGCAAGAAATCTGCCTTCAGCTTTCAGCAAAACCTCAGTTTTTGGGTTATGAGGGTAACAGTTCTTAAGCAAGCAGTACAATGCTTCCACCAGTGCTTTCTCCCTATGATGAATAAGTTTTCAGTCTCCCCACCAGTGCTCATCCCTTCTCCCCTTAATGTCTTGGCCAAAATTCAACCATCAGCCCAGAAAACTCCTCCCCAGTTTCATTGACTGTACGTGACCACGTTATTTCAATCACCTTGGCACATTTATATTACCTACTTCCTAAGGTAGGTATTATATATATGAGATTTTAAATAAAAGAATGCCTGTAAAGTACTTAATGCTCAACTCCTAGCACAATATGAATATTCTGTAACTGCTGACTAGCATTATTATTATATCATTTACATTAAAACTAATCTGTACTTTCTTTCACCCACCCATGTTCTTTGTCCCCAACTGGGGTAAAGGAAATAAATGAACATTTATTGATTATCTACAGTGAGAGTATAGAATGCAGTGTAGGCTATAGAATTAGTGGTGTTCAACACTGAAACTGACCTGGATTTGAATTCCAGACCTCTCACTTACTTAGACTTTACGACGCCTCAGTTCCCTTACTGACAATTAGAGATAATAGACATTTCAGGGACCACGGTAAGGATTAAAAATATTATAATGTTTGGATCCAGAAAGGGCATTCATTACCTCATTTCATGTAAACTCTTAGATAATCTGATTGAGTTTTGAGAATCTGATAACGGCTCTGCATCCTTTTGCATTTGCTAACCATTCATAGCATTTTGCATAGAATTCCAGGGCTTTGCTAATATGAAAATCAATCAAAGGCTTTAGTTGGCACAAAGGACTCAGAGAAATTGTTATGGGGCAAGAATTAGAATTCTTCTTGAAATACAGACTATCATCCTGGAGAAGAAAGAACAACATTTTAATGTGGTCAAATTTGGGTCAAAACTATGCACTTCCATAATGATGTTTCTACCAGGTCTTGATTTGACTGGGATTGAAATTTCTGACATTACTGTCCCCATCACAGACTTGAAAACCTGGCAGACAATCACGTGCAACCTACAGTTAAAGGTCGCTGATCTAAAAAAAAAAATGGGTTTGTTACTACCATTCCGACAAGAGCGTTATGAAGATTAAGAAAAAGCACAAATAAACTCTCCTAACACCTGACAGCCAAGTAATCCATCTTTCAGCTCTTTCAATTCTTTTTCCTTCTTACCTGACTTATTTCCTTCCTTGCTCTGAGTTCTCACTGTGTTTCATGTCCCACAATGCTGAAGTCATTGTAATGCTTTTACTCAGAAATCTCATTTAACATTTAGCATAGTAAATAAGAAAGCCTAAGAAGTGATTGAGGTAAACTGCCATTATTACATCATTCTGATAACCTGATTTGTCCAGAAATGTAACTATGTGATTCTCCTTTACTTCTAGTTGCTCACCATTCATGGGCACAAATTGAGTGTATATCGGATATATTAAATTCCTGCAAAATTATCTGTGGTGTGATTTGGGGTTCTCTTTGTGTACTACAGCTTTCCTAAAACTAAACTATTATCATTTCTACTCCTCTTCTGTCTGAAAATCCTCAAAACATAATTTCTAATTAGTAGTTATACTAATTGGCATTATAGTCATTCTTTTTTGCTTTTTCTCTGATTATAAGTATCTTCTGACGCTTAAGTCAATCAAATGGGTTCTCTACATATGAGGAAGTTCAAAGGGGAACGTAGGAGGAGTAGGGTAAGAAGACATTCACACATACAATTAGTGGAAGCCTTAGCAGTAACAAAGCTAGTGAAATTAGAGCTCATTAATTAGCAGTCAGGAAAATTTCATCATGTGTTGTCATTAATTGGTCAACTAGGGTAATTAGGCTTACAAACAATAGAAAGCAAAGAATGGAAAATCTATTGTTTCTGCCAGCTTCTCCTGCTTGTTATAAGCGTAATTTTCTCCTAGTTTATGAAACAATAACAGTTTGGTATTAGAATTTAAATGCCATCAATATAAGATATGGAGATATGTGAAGCCTACTACACTTCCTTCGTAAACTAGTACTATAGCATCATAAATTCCAGTAGAATGATTTAGTTGAAAGATAAAATTCATGCAGAGTACACTATTTGTTTAAACTTCAAAAGAATCAAAAAGGATTGCTATATCTTGGCACACTCTTCTTTGTAGAATATGTTAGAGCCGGCCTTTTTTTGATTAAGAGCTACTGTTCTGTAGAGAACACTTTTTTTCATATTCATAATCATCAGGCAAATCAAGGATCTGACTTCCTTAGAATCAGTAAGTGTTTTTTTCCTCACTTCTTAACAAAGAACAGAACAGCTGATAAGAAAACTAAAATACCTCTTTTTATTGATGCAGAGCTGATTTACGATATTATATTAGTTTCAGGTGTACAACATAGTGATTCAGTATTTTTATAGATTATACTACATTTAATTATTATAAAATGATGGCTATATTTCCCTGTGCTGAACAATAAAATCCCTCTTTTGTTAAAAAAATAGCAAATGATGGATGTTAGAAAATTAATTTATTTCCCATGAATAATGATCAATAACTATGGGACACTGGCCCATGTAAATTAAGAGGCTTCTTTTTCCATGTGATTCTGAATACAAAATGTATCCATATTCAGGAATCGTTTTCAAAGTGAATTTTTTTGGGTACCTTAATAATCATAATGGGTAGTAAGATCAATTTGTTTTAACACTTATGTAGATCAGTGTTGAATATAAAATGATAAAACATAGGGTCTTTTCACTTTTTAATTTTAACTCTGTACATGAGACAAAGAAAACGAACTGCTTTCTATCATACTGTAGTTTTTGCTCAACTCCTACGACCAAAATCCTTGAAAGAGAGAATTACCTGTTTGTGTCCTTTCAGAACAACCCCCTTGCATACCAGGGCCGTAAAAAAACAATAGCCTTGAGAGACCATTCAAGGAAATCATGGTTATTGATTCATCCCTCAAATAGGACCCAATTGAGCAACAAAAGGATGCTGAAGTTTATCGTTTCTTCTCAGTGAATTTATAACTCTGGAAGATTTAAATGTCTTTTCCTAGATGACAGAGGTGGCTTCTATACACATACACAATGGACACGTACACACAAATAACATCCTGATATCCATTTTACATCTGTAATTCCACTCTGAATTCTCCCTGCCATTAACCAACTCAAATGCCACATTATTCAACTCCTTTCCCTTGCTGGTTGGATTGGGTTCAGGAAACAGGGAGCAATTTTAATGTCCTCTTTAGTAAACCTCCACCCTATTTATGAACTAAGAAGAAATAGTTTTGGTTTCTATTTTCTGATATCTTGAGCCTTTCATATGATTGCATCTCTCCAACTATATGTCTTCTCATCTACTAACTGATGGTTGGCACTCAACTCTCATCCCTTTATCTCAGAATCTCATCCCTTTAGCTTAAATCTTTTTTTTCCCATTAAAATTCAAATACTGGTTGTGCTTTAAGATCGTAGTCATTTTTACCTCAGCCTGAATGATCCAAAAGCAAGTTTTGATGATGTGCAAGAGGGAAGGGAACTTGAGGGCATAAGTGTTCTGCAGAGGGTATTAGGGAATAGAGAAGACAGAGCAATAAATAGACTCACAGGGGAAACTCAGAAAGTGGAGCTTGATGAAACAAGCAAACATCACGGTTTTGCTAAGGTCTATTCTAATTAGTTGTTATTTGTGTGTAAAAGTTTGCCTACAAAGCATAACCTATGAGTGATTTGTGCCCCTGCATATTACGGATGTATAATATAATTCAAACAGTGCAAGGAACACACAGATTACCACATGGCCTCAGCCATGCTCCATTTTGTAGTCTGCCCACTTTGAGCATCAGAAAATGGATTGTAGAAATCTGGTTCATCTTATTTTAAACTTCTCATTCCCCAAATTTGAAATAGTACTTATTTAAAAACTAGGCTCTTTATAAAGGTCGCAAAAACACTATAAAGTATTCATTGAAAAGAACCTAACATTTACTACTGTAGTACATTATGTACAATTTATTGACTATTTCTACTGAATATACATTTATGTATTACAAATCTAACATTTATATTAAGTATAACTATAATATGATTCTTGTGTCAACCTTGACAAAGCTGGTGAAATCCTTTGCTACAAAAATATGTCTCTGCCTTATCTTTTTGTTTCAGTATTAGTTTCCACATTTGCCAGCACGATACTTTTCATCCTACTAAACTAATAGGCCACTTAGTTGAATACTGGATAAAATACAAATTGCAGAGAATTCTCCAGTTCTGTTTATAATTTTTAAAATTTCAACTACAAGTGCAAAGCTTTTATCAATTTCTGTAGCTTGCTCTCTTCCTAAACCTACTTGCTTCTTCCATCAATATTTAAGTTTCTGGTTTTAAATAACTGTGACTCTCCTTTAATGTGTTCTCTGTTAAAGGCTTTCTCTCCCTTTAGAATTGTTAGTAGGAGAAGTGGTATTTTTGTGGGAAGAAAACTGCATCTTCTCTACTACTCAGCTGTCAGGACTATAGAGCTACATCCTCAGTTGTATAATCAAAAACCGGGCCTGGCATCAACTAGTGAGATTAAAAACCACTTTTTCAATTCCTTGCAATTAAAATATTTACATCAACTTCTCTTGGTTGTAACAATAGCATAGAGAACCCAGTGTGGGTGTGGCTCATGATTCTGCTTCTCTGACTCATGATCTTAGACTTCTTGCTTCCAACTTCCTAATGAATGTGCCCTTTAGCAATTGCTGGGGGCCAGGATGTTTACTGCTACTCCTTTCCAACAGTTCAAGGCCATGAGGCATCTCTTGAATGTATTTCTTTGTTACAGAGTATTTCTTTCCCCTGCCCTCACCCCACTCTCAGGTTTTGTTGCTTATTTAAGATTTGCATCTGTAAAGAGTCCTTTGGGTTTGTTTCCTTGGTGGACTGGCTGTCTTCCAAGATTTTGTTGTTAATCTTGTCTGACATTTTAAAGATGACCTTTCGGTGTTGTTATAAAACTTCTCAAGGAAAGGAAAACAGAAGTTCTCATCTAACCCTCTTCTAAAGACTATGCAAAAAAGCCAGTTGTTTTAAAACATTATGGCTGGTGATATAAATGGCTGCAGCACATTATATCTACACCTGCATGTTTTTAACCTCCAGAAACTAAAAATCAGCTCTGCAACATGCAATCAGCCATGAAGAAAGAAAGAAACAAACAAAAACCCAGTATTGAAAATTTTCTGCCTGATACGTGAATGTATTGGCGAACAAGCCTGCTACTTCTAGTATTTACATAAAGACAGTAGTCAAATAACCAATGCACTAAAACAAACAATTCTTCTGTGAGAAAAAAGAATGATGCTACTTAGAGTTGATGGACATGAACTTTAGGAATTTTAGAGCTGAAAATAATCTTGGAGGCCTCCTTTTAGAGATGAGGAATATGAGGTCTATGGTGGTTAAGTGAATTGTCCATTCCAGAGATGGGACTAGGGTCAAAGTTGAGATCTTCTGCCAGGAGGTTGAGCTTACTCTTTGAACTTGCTGGGTGTTTACATATTGCATCAACAGAGCCTATATGTACTGGATTTTCTTCCATTTACTAATAGAAGCAAGTTAGTGCCTTTACAGGTATTGTAGTATAAAATCAGCCCATTCAGCCAAAAATTAGTCAATCTAGGAGTCCCAAAGAGACAATGCTTTGCAGGCTTTTTCTTTTCTTTTCTTTTCTTTTCCACCGGAAATGGGAATTACATAGATAATGCATGTTTGTGTGTATGTATGTATGCATATATATACATATATATATATACTTATATCTTGTTCAAATTTAAAAGAATATATTTTTTATAGTCTAATTACGTATGACATAAAATTAAAACATCGTTAATCAAATACATTTGCAGTATTTATTTTTGTAAGTAACTTCCTTTCTTTATATATCTATACAGTTTTAAAGATAATGGGACGACACAGAAATATTATTCATTTTCAAGCTAACACTGATAAATAATGTTTTGTAAGTGCCCTAAATTATGTAAAGACTAAAAGTTCCATTGTTCTATCTATTCTATGGAAAGTGGTTGATGTTTAGCTATGCAATAATATATCAATCTCAGGAAACAATTCTTAGGTTAAAAAACTTATTTTCCCTGTGATGTCTTTTCACAAAGATTTAATTCAAAGAATTTGCCTTTGTAAGATCTCCATCACTTTTCACCATTGTTCCCATGCATGTTCCTGTTAACAGTGCCTGATTCTGTTGCTAAGCAACCTTGCAGTCTTGTTGGGTCATGATGGTGAACTAATGATTATTTAAAATGTGTCTGTTTGGATAGGGTCTTTTAAAGAATATCGTGATACTTTTGTGTAAGAGGCTGGGTAAGAGGGTTCTTCATTTCAACTTAGAGTTCTACAGGAATATAAGTGATAGAATGATGTTTTCCAGAAGAGTTGGAAGAATGCCAAGAGTACACTAAAAAGCACTAGGTCTTACTTCCTCCCGGTATGCTTTTTTTCTAGAAAAGGGTAAAAGTCAGTCAGATGACAAGTCAAGAAATTTACCAAAGGATTTCAAAGAAATAAGAGGAACATCAATATTCCTTTTATTGACTAGATTAAATTATTATGTTTTTCCTTCTCATCCCAAATTCTTAAGAAAAATCGTCAAGCCATATTATGTTGAAAACTAAGTCCCATGTAAGCGAGACATGGGTATTTGAATTTTATCAGGCTTCCAGATAAAACTAAATTGTTGATTAAATCCTCTCCATCCTGCTTGCTCTTCTCCCAGACATCCCTCTCCAGTTCAGGAATATCCTCCTTTAAACAGCTTATTTAACCATATGGGACTGATGCCAGTAGCCTTAATATTTTCTGTACGGTATACTGGGATATATAAGGGGACTACCATCATATCTCTAGCATGTAGTGGGAGTTGGTAAATAGCATTCCCAGTGTGTATCTGGAAAAACAAAAAGGTTGTGCCTTTAAACGATCTTTTTTGGTGATAAAGCAAAGAATCAAAGGTATTTCATTACTAAAGAATCCGAGAATGTCCTAACTCTAAGAGAAGAGCACTTCTAATGTCATCTCAATATCCATCCAATCCAGAAGCAGAGCTGATGGTGCTACCAAGAGACAGAGTCTCCTTGTGGGGACACCACCTTCAAAAGTTTTGGAAGGTACCCCCAAACATCACCAGTTTTCTTTACACCCTTGCTTGTCTCTAGTATTTAAAGATACATGTGATACTTATTGATTCTATTTATATTTTGAGGGTGATCCCTTCTTAGGGATATCATCTCATAAGCAAAGTTAAAAGTATTGATCATTTTTCTCTCCTAAACTTAAACTATTATAATTTATGTTTAAGGCGGCCAAGTTTAATAGCTTTATGACTTGGGGCCATAAAGGTGAGTGTTTCAATCTTGGTTCACTGTCCTGTAGGTGGTATATGGCCACTCCAGGTATCAGTTTTCTTACTTATAAAATAGGGTTTGCAGTGCTTTCTTCACAGAGAAACGATTAAATTTGATATGCTAACATAGTGTCTACCATATAGTGTACATTAAATGTGAGCCCTCTTTCCTATCTCCACTGGGTGTGGCCAACTTCTAGTTTTCTAGGATTTACTAGAAAATTTCATACCTTCTAGGAATATATGGCTTCTGATCATATCCCCTTACCATCTTCATTTTACTAAACTAAAGGCTCTTAATTTTTTTGTAATTCCCACATTTTTATTTCCTATCTCAGCTACTTTTCTGTTAATTTTTTAGAATTCTGTTTATTCTAGCAGGCATTAATTGAGGTAAAGGGAATTAGAGTAGCTCCTATGGTTACAAATGTAAACAGGATTCCTGTTCTAAGGTACCTTACAGTGCAGTGTCAAGAGTAGTAAACAGACAAAAAATTGCAATTTGACCTGATAAATTCTGTGATATTGGTAAGCCTGTGACAACACAAGTGAAATACCTAAATCAGATTAGGGAGGATGGGAAATTAAAGGTAAAGGAGCTGGTCATACTTGTAGGCTTTTCTCTAGAGTTGGCAAACATCTGTACCTGTGTTCAAGGTTTAGATTGACAAAGACAGCCTTAACATTCCTTTCAGCTTAATAAAACTTTAGACAGGTTTCTTCCTGACTTATAGGCCCTTGACCTCCCCTTATTTAGAACATTTACTCTAAAAAACATGCAAATTCTTTTTTCACCCCTTTGACTCGTAAATCTTCTTCTAGTCATCTTGCCAGATTTACAACCCAGGAATGTGTTTCTCATGGACATGGGAGCCAGTTTTCGAAATGTAATCATCAAGAAAGATAGCACCGCATTCTCTGTGGGAGGGCAAGAGTCTAACTTCAATAAGTGCTGATTAGCAAACACAGATGGCCTAATCACATTAACCAGTCTCCTCCTAATGTCCTCCAGTACCAGTCCACTAGCTCACTCCAGAATTGATAAACTGTCCCACGTTTTGTTTCAGCAGAGTTTAGTCCAATCTCTCTCTCCAATTGCAAGTTTTCAATAAACTTTCCCTTGCCTGTTTAAGTCTGTCCTTGGACAGGATGCATCCAGGTTTTGTACAAGGGGAAAAAACGGATTTTTGCCCAATAATCTACTCACTGATGCCTGGCACTTGGTCAACTTTTGTAATTGCTGATTAAAATAAGTCCATCATGTCAATGTCTAGGGGGAAATGTTTTCAATGGCTCTAAACACTTTGAGCAGTGATAAATGAAATCTCTGAGTTCACCATCTTCTAACTGGAACTAGAATTATTTTTCCAAAAATATATTTCTTTACACTTATGCACAACATGAGCCTCTGCCTCAAAGAGACTGTGAGTAGGCTCAAGTATCCACTTGTCCTAATAGCTTTATACTCATTCTTTTGGTATTTCAATTATCTCAAGTGTTCAGCATCATGAACAAAGTTGGGAGCAATTAATGATGATGTTAATCAATTATAAATTACTCAACAAGGGCACCCCTTATTATACTCTCCATGAAGCTCTCTAGAGGATCAGCTCAGGTACTGGCCTCAGGCACAGTCTAGATTGAGAGAGGATTTCAAATAATTGATGGTTTTAGCCAAAATTTTGTATTCTAAAAATGGTTGGAAATTTGGAAATTCTAAATCAATCATAGGAAATTACAAATTATCATCAAGAAAGACTGCATAATAAAAATTTCTAAAGGTTACTGTAGAAATTAAGCTTAAATTCAAATTTAATTCTAAGGTAAATAAAACTATGTATTCCATTTTCTTTCTTCATTATAAAATTTATAAAACCAGAATTTTCCTTCTAATGTGCGCATTTGGTGTACTTGCTTTTTATTTCCAAAAAAAGTTTCCCTAACTTAAGGACATATACAACATAAGGTACCTTAGAATTAAGGAAATATGGGAGAATGATTTTGATTACCTCCTCATGCTACATGAAAATTCATTACTTCAAACTTTCTTGAACAGTTTTTTTAAAAGATGCCAGTTACCTAACTCATACAAACACCCATATACATATGTACATCTTTCTTGTTGGGGAACAGACTTATATTAGTGTAAGTAAGTGGTCATTAAAGTTAATGTGTTCATTTTATATAGTCATAATTTAAGATATAGTAGAAATTCGTTTGAACATGATATATACCTTTTTAAAATATATTAGAGACTTATAGAACCACCTCACAGTGACTATATTTGTCCATTATGAGGTTTAGAATATACTTTACTACTTAAATGAGTTGAGTATGATATTTTATCATTATACCTTTGCTTTTATCATATATCGTGGATGTAGAGTCTTTGGTCAGAAACATACCCTCTATATTATAAAAACATCATTATAGAAAAATGTAGTATTCTTTTAATATATAATTTAACATGAAACTAGGACAGATTTTCAGCAAAAGAAGGGAGCTGCATATAGTTGGCTTTTACTGGCAGGCCTGTTTCTGCCCAGTAATTACCCAGTCTTTACATACATGTTACAGTTCAGTGCTTTTAAGGAAATCCAGCTTTCTTTGCTCTCTGATCTTTTCTTCTCACAAAATACTTAGCAAACACATAGCTATTAGCTCCATAGGAAGTGGTTGTATACATCAGGTATTTTTCACAAGCCCACTTAACCAAGGTAACAAGTAATTTGACTAGAATCCAAACCAAATCAGTTGAAGAGCTAAGTGTGCAAAAAATCCTGTAACACACTAGATTCCAATGAGCCACAGTTTTATTAACACTGCATCACTTAGCAAACTCAGATGGGGTCTTTGGGCCTTTAGGTTGAGTTTCTTTAATTGACAAATGCTTAAGAGCACACTTTATTGATTGATTGATTGATTGATTAAAGAATCATCTTTTTAAATTTATTTATTTTTGGCTGTGTTGGGTCTTCATTGCTGCACGCGGACTTTCTCTAGTTGCGGGGAGTGGGGGCTACTCTTCGTTGCGGTGCATGGGCTTCTCATTGCGTTGCCTTCTCTTGTTGCAGAGCACGGGCTCTAGGCACGTGGGCATCACTAGTTGTGGCACACGGGCTCAGTAGTTGTGGTGCATGGGCTTAGTTGCTCCACGGCATGTGGGATCCTCCCGGACCAGGGCTCGAACCTGTGTCCCCCGCATTGACAGGTGGATTCTTAACCACTGCGCCACCAGGGAAGTCCCTAAGAGCCCACTTTAAATGCAGTTACACAATGACATCATGATAAGAAATGCTATAGGAATATAGGCATAGAAAAAAAAATTATCATCACTCACATATGCCCTGAGCATTTTCTGCTGGAGAATCTGAACTTCATAATGAGGGTACTAATATATTACATGCTTCTGATAGTAAGTTCTTATCACTTGAGTAATATCATTAAACGTTATATCTCTGCAGCTTAATCCTTCTTAACCTGAAATATACGTTTAGAAATAATATTTTAACAGTTTGAAAAAATTCAGCTATTACAATGCTATTTACCTAAATATTTATGTGAGATAATTATGAAAGCATTGTATTAATAATTTTTTGAAGACATTGTAATAACAATTTAGTCTTAGAATTTTAGAAAAAAATAAACCAATAAAGGTACTTCTTCTGGTTCCAACTGTACAAATGAAAATTCTGAAGCTAAGTAAAATGGGCAAAGTATGTTGCTGTTTCATAAGTTAATGAAAGTAAATTTATTTATTAAATTTTTATTTATTTATATTTTCATGGGTTTATAACACATAAGGTTCATGTGTATAATATTATATTTTGACATTTATATAAACTACAGTGTGCTCACCACCAAAAGGTTAGTTGTCAACTGTCATCATATTGTTGACCCCGGCATTGGGTGTCCAGCACTGTAGCTTGCTGGTCGTTGAATGGAGCTGGGTCTTGGTGTTGAGATGGAGATCTCTGGGAGCTTTTCAGCATTTGATATTACATGGAGCTGGGAGGTCTCTTGTGGAACAGTGTCCTGAATTTGGCTCTCCTACCTTAGAGGCACAGCACTTACACCTGGCTGGAGCACAAAGAGACTTTCATCCACATGGCTCAGAATAAAAGGGAGAAAAAGTGAAGGAAAAAAGAAAGAAAGAAAGAGAGAGGAAGGAAGGAAGGAAGAGGATAAAATAAAATAAAATAAAGTAATATAAAATGAGATAAAGTTATTACAATAAAAAATTATTATCAAGGAATCAATTTTCTTTTTAAAGTAAAGAACAAAAATGGACGGACAGAACCCTAGGACAAATGGTGAAAACAAAGCTTAACAGACAAAATCTCACACAGAAGCATACATACACACTCAGAAAAAGAGGAAAAGGGGAAAAAATAATATATCTTGCTCCCAAAGTCAACCGCCTCAATTTGGGGATGATTTGTTGTCTATTCAGGTATTCCACAGTTGCAGGGTACATCAAGTTGATTGTGGAGATTTAATCCACTGCTCCTGAGGCTGCTGGGAGAGATTTCCCTTTGTCTTCTTTGTTCGCACAGTTCCCGGGGTTCAGCTTTGGATTTGGCCCCGCCTCTGCGTGTAGGACACCTGAGGGCATCTGTTCCTCGCTCAGACAGGACGGGGTTAAAGGAGCAGATGCTTCGGGGACTCTGGCTCACTCAGGCCGGTGGGAGGGAGGGCTACAGAGTGCAGGGCCAGCCTGCGGCGGCAGAGGCCGGCGTGACGTTGCAGCAGCCTGCGGCGTGCCTTGTGTTCTCCCGGGGAGGTTGTTCCTGGATCACGGGACCCTGGCAGTGGCAGGCTGCACAGGCTCCCGGGAGGGGAGGTGTGGATAGTGAGCTGTGCTTTCAAACAGGCTTCTTGGTGGCTGCAGCAGCAGCCTTAGTGTCTCATGCCCGTCTCTGTGGTCCGCGCTCTTAGCCGCGGCTCGCGCCCGTCTCTGGAGCTCCTTTAAGCAGCACTCTTAATCCCCTCTCCTCGCGCACCAGGAAACAAAGAGGGAAGAAAAAGTCTCTTGCCTCTTCCGCAGGTCCAGACTTTTTCCCAGACTCCCTCCCGGCTAGCCGTGGTGCACTAACCCCTTCAGGCTGTGTTCAGACCGCCAAGCCCTGTCATCTCCCTGGGATCCGACTGAAGCCCCAGCCTCAGCTCCCAGCCCCCGCCTGCCCCGGCGGGTGAGCAGACAAGCCTCTCGGGCTGGTGAGTGCTGGTCGGCACTGGTCCTCTGTGCGGGAATCTCTCCGCTTTGCCCTCCGCACCCCTGTTGCTACGCTCTCCTCCGTGGCTCCGAAGCTTTCTCCCTCCGCCAGCCGGAGTCTCTGCCCGCGAAGGGGCTTCCTAGTGTGCGGAAACCTTTCCTCCTTCGTGGCTCCCTCCCACTGGTGCAGGTCCCGTCCCTATTCTTTTGTCTCTGTTTTTTCTTTTGCCCTACCCAGGTACGTGGGGAGTTTCTTGCCTTTTGGGAGGTCTGAAGTCTTCTGCCAGCGATCAGTGGGTGTTCTATAGGAGCAGTTCTAGTAAACTCAGCTAGAATAAAATTTGTTTACATTCATTATTTTAATTAAACCAACACACATTTTAATTAAAATAACAAACTTAAACTAGGTTTTATTTACTGAAGATTATCCCAGATGAACACTTGGGTTAGTTTCTATATTTCTGAGAGTTTTAGAAGACCCAATTTTTTCAAGTACTTGACCTTCAACCCAACTGAATAGAGCTCTTTTACAAATTAATTTTGGCAATACCATCCTAAGGTAGAAAAATACCACACATATACAATGTACATATATAGACACACGTACATATATAGACACACATAAACATACAGACAGATGCAAACAGACCTTATAACTATAGTTTTAAAATTTTAGCTATGATTAAGGTACAGTAATATAAAACTCACGAGTTTATAAATGAACAGGTGGATCCAAATTTTGTTTTGGCAGTTGGAATAAGTGACGTTCACCTGCTCAGATGGCTAAAGCTTTTTATTAATATTTGTGGAGACGACATTTAAGATTTTTTTATTTGCCCAATTTCCAATTACCATCCCTCCCCTTTTTTCGGATGAGGAACATCTCCCTAAAATTTGCATTTTAGGGAATGGCTGTTGAGTCAATAGAGGAGATGGAGGTAGAAAATCTACATCATAGAGAAAGTATCCAAGTTTTCTCCAAGATGGAGTTTTTCAGGCATATTTGCCTGTTTTCAGAGGTCCAGGGTAATTACTATTTAAATTTTTCTTTTTCTTAAGTACAAGACAGTTCTGTCTCCAATGTCCTGGTTTTTAACAATATCTACAAGCATTTTGAGATGAATAGGGGAGGTTTGGAGATTGGTAAAATAGGTGGAATTTGATTTGTTTCTAGAGCCACATTTCTGGTTTTTTAGAGGTTTGTAAGACAAAGATTGTTGTTTCCAATTCCCCAAAGACCTGGTTAACAGCCTATCAAGGGACTGATGTGCCCATCCAACTAAACTTGCTTCTTTATATCAGGGAGATTTCCAACTAAGATGAAAATTAAAAGATTTCTAGAGCTTGAGGGTTTAATGCAGTATGCCTTCAAAAAGTCTGTCTAAAGCATTTAAGAAAGACCTTTCTGAGTACAAAATTCAACCTCAGACCAATTCACCTTAGGGAGAAACCTGTACTATTGCTTCTACTAGTCCCTAAACATTGGCCTCCAGGTGATCCATTTTCCGATCATTTGTAGGAGGGCCTGGGAGAACTTCTGGCCATCTGTTTCCTCTGCAGTGGGGAGGTGTTCCTCAGGGGACTGCCTGGCTTGTCTGATAGCTGTAGTATAATCAAGGGTGGGAAGAACATCCCTTAACAGCCAATCTAGGTTGCTGTGAGTGTGGTTGTGAATGGCCACTAAGCTTTCCATTCCTCTCTAAATTTGGTAAGAGGTTCTGAAAGTTGAGGTAAAAGGCTTTATAACTTAGAAGATCTGCTGCTGTCTGGGGGACATGAACTTTTTGTGGTGTGGGTCCTGGAAACAACCACAGAGGAATTGCATAGGAAGGCCTAAAGCTGGCAGAGCCTGTTTACAGAGCCCTGGAAAGTGGCAAGGGTCATAAGGGATGGGAAAATGATCCCTCCCATCTGTCTCTGGTACTTGTTCTGAATTCAATTCCTTGCTTTTAGTATTTTAATGCCTAATCTGTTTACCCCAGGCCTAGAGGTTAGGCCAGAGTGCTCTCTGTAAATCTTGTAAAGAAAGGGAAGTCAAAACAGGCAACTTGATGTTTAATGGATTTGGGGGGAAGTTGGAGGAATCTGGGGACCTAAGGGAGTTCACTGAGGTGATGGAGTTGGATTTTGAGAAGTAGGGTTTAGACCAGAGGCCCAGAGAGCCAGAAGATCTGGAGGGTCAGGGACAGGGAGTTGGGGGTAAAGGAATGTATAAGAGGATGAAAAAGGGGAATTTATGTTAGGTGTACATGTTATTTTTGTTCTGAGTCTAATTTCTGTTCTCTCGTCTTATTAAGGGAGTCCCTAACAATAGCCATTACACTTAAATATAGCCAATTTGAAGCTCCCATTGTCTGGCAATTGACAGGTAGGATCTAATATTAATCTCAATATCAAATCAAACCAATAAGACTTTTTATGGCTTAACCATGGATGCAAGAAATGTCCCAAAGGAGACTGCAAACATGCAGCCCTAACAATATCTAGAATGAGACAATGAAGGTTGAGATGACAAAGGCCCCTTATGGTGCAGGGCCCCTTGTGACAGACTCCCCTGAGAGCTGGCATAGTCAGACAAAGAGATGCCAGTTGCAAGCCCAGATTGTTACCAGTGATTCTGATCAACTGGCTACCGCACTTGGAATCCCAGTCTTTTCAACTGGAAATGCACATAAGTATAGGTACCTTCCAGGTGGTGGAGACTAGAGGTGATATTCTCACTGGTCATAAAGCTAAGCTCTTAAGTATAGAACAACACAAAAGGAAAATTTCCTGCACCTCTTTTTTTTTTCATGTACACATGAATGGCTTCAGATAAGCCTTGGGTCTCTTGGAGCCAAACTGATAGCTAAGAGGCATGTGCCACTGGGTTGGGGATTGTGGTATTTTACCATGTACCTCATGACATGGGAATTTTCTTGAGGTTGGTGGTGACCTAGTCAATTTAACCCATTCATGACCAACTTATCCTAACCTGGGGGTCTTGGAGTTAGGTTGCAAGTGCTCTAACAGCTTTTAAGTGCTCGACTGTGCCCACCAATTTTGTGGCTTGCTTCTGAAATTCCATTAGTCATAGCCTTTACCTCATGTGCACATTAACTCACAGTGTCTGTCTGGTGAGAACTGTGAACTCACCAGTCTGTGAGGCAGGCTCAAATGACAAGCTTATAGGACTTTTGCCTCTGTTATACACTGTGGTTTTCATCCTTATGGCAAATGACACAAAAGACATAAACAAAGAAAAGAAACAGTAGGAAAAGAATCAATAGAAAACAAGAGTACTCATATCAAATTTTTACCAGAGTAGGTGTTCCTATGGAACGAATTCACCCAAATATTTTCTCCTGCTAATCTAAATGTAGAAAAAGCAAAGGACTCTCACCACCTTCACTTCCATCAGACCCTGCAGGCAGAGATCTGGGAGACTGACATGAGATTTCTTCTTTTGGCTTTTGTCAGAGGTCCCAGGTTCTCTCAGCTGCAGCAGCCAGAGTGAGCAGTGTCCAGCCAGTGAAGGTCGCTTCATGGTTGCCAACTGGAGTGGAAACATTTTCCTACTACCCTTCTAGGTTCTTTGGCTGGTCTAATAATCAAATTGATCTAAGACATTAACAGGAGAAAAACAAATTTAATTTTATATGTATGGGAGTCCCATAAAAATAAGAGCCCCAAAAGGCAGCCAGGTAATTGAAGCTTATATAACATTCTGAGCTAAGGAAAGGGGTAGGGGTCTGGGGGTACAAAGGGAAAGAAGGCCTTTCACAAGAAGGAAGAGATGTTTAGAAAACAAAGTTTGCCCTGTTACGCAAGTAAGTCTCTTAGGTAAAAAGTTCTCTCTGGTAATAGCTTTTTTCCTGGTACAGGCTCCCTTTCCAATGTAAATTTAAGCTGTTGAGGGGGAGCTAAAGGGCTTTTCCTGAATCTGATGTATTTTGATTATCTTTCGCTCAAAATAATCCTTATGCCAAAGAGACATCTTTTGGGGTAGAAAAATGTGTTCCCCTTTAATCCTCCTATAATAAAATACAGAGTAACAGGAATAAAAAGAGAATTTTAAAAATAAATTTATTTATTTTATTTTATTTATTTTTGGCCACATTGGGTCTTTGTTGCTGCATGCGGGCTTTCTCTAGCTGTGGTGAGTTGGGGATACTCTTCATTGCAGTGCGCGGGTTCGCATTGCGGTGGCTTCTCTTGTGGCAGAGCACGGGCTCTAGGCATGCGGTCTTCAGTAGTTGTGGCTCGCAGGCTCTAGAGCGCAGGTTCAGTAGTTGTGGTGCACGGGCTTTGTTGCCCCGCAGCATGTGGCATCTTCCCGGACCAGGGTTCGAACCCATGTGCCCTGTATTGGCAGGTGGATTCTTAAACACTGTGCCACCAGAGAAGTCCCCAAACAGAATTTTAATAACAGGTATACCTCCTATATACATGGGAGGTACCCAGGAAAACTGAGTATCTCCCCAAAATGGCCCAAGCCACCACCTGAGATACCATCTCCAGCTAAAGACAAAGAAGATGTTTAGTGTGGGGGGGCAGTTATGGGAGGTTCCTGGGCAAAGCACAGTAAATAAAGATATGTTTGTTATGCAGATTTAAGTCATTTTCCTCACTACTGATAAGAGTTTCTAGAGATTTAGAGTCATCCTTCCTTTTCTGATATAGAGGGGGAGACACCCTTACAAATGGAGATTTCCCCTTGTAAATGTCCTTTACAAAAAGGTAACTTCTACTTGGTTTTCTGAGTTTCTCCTGAGTCTGCTCTTTTTTTAAAAAATAACCAGTCTAAAATAATTCTTATGCCATAGAGGCATATTTTGGGGTCCCAAATTTTCCTCCACTTTTGTATAATGGATGATAGAATTGAATTAATGTTAATTTTCCTAAGTGTGGTAGTGGTGATATGGGTTTGTATCCTCATTACAGGCCTAATGATGTATTTAGAGGTGAAGTATAATATCCTCAGGCTAATATCAGATTGTTTGATAAAAGAGACATAGGTGTGTGTGAGTGTGTGTGTGTGTGTGTCTGTGTTTGGAGAGTGAGAGAGAGAGAGAAAACTGGCATTGTGGTACATTAATAGTTGATATATTTATTCATTATACTGGTCTTTCAACTTTTCTTTGAGTTTGATACTTTTCTCACAAAAATGCAAAAAATAAAATATGAATTAAAAATTTGGTTTAACTGCTTATAGACATTATCAACTGTATGTGTATTTATGTGATTTTATAGATTTTAATATTTCATCTTTTTTCCATAAATAATTGTATACCAAAAATCTATGGAACATCAATTTGAAGGAAACACTCTAAGTATGAATACCAAAAGTGTTGCGTGTAGTGAGTATCAGCTCATGTTTTTTTGTTATGTATATAGATGATTGTCAATGAATCTATCTGTGGACTCAAGGGACATTCTGATATCAGCATTCAGTTCTCTCCTTGAGTCCATAGAATAAATGTACAAAAATCATAGTTGACTATGAATGAGAGTTTGACTTAGAATAGATTTTCAAGAAAGGTTCACAGTATTTTTAAAGAACAGTAGTAAAATTAATGCTAGAGTAGATTAATGTCTGTGAATTTGGATTTTTTTTCAAGTCTTGAGATATTTCTCTCCAATTAATTTCACAGAATTATTGTATAATGTGTCACCCAAGTAGAACTAACTATAACATATGGATGTTCATACATTATTTCAATTCTGTTTTGTTCTTTTTATACTATGCAATCTCATTATGAGGACACTGCATAAGGATAGGTTTTACTCAACCTCACGGTAAGCTTAATATTCTCTTTTCATATTGTGTGAAATATTGCGGTTTGGGGGGAAATACATATTACTTTTAGAAATCATAACCAAATCGGGTATATAGAATGGATTGAAATGGGAATTAAATGATCTGGTTAAAAGTATTCTAGCAAGACCTAGTAACTGGAAAGGAAATATTTTTAATAAAAACGATTATTTTGTAGTTTCATTTTCATTGCTAAAGCATATATTTCACATTTTTATGTTCAAAAAGCTAAAATTTCCATGATTCTTTCTTTCACCTTCCACACTTGAGAAACCTATTTTTCTGTTCCAGCGAGTGTCCTACTTTATAATAGTAACGCAAGTGCAATTCTGATAGCATTTATGCTCTCATAAACATTGGCCTTCTACTCTCACCTCTCTTAAAAATTATACTCTTAGATTAATAGATTACCTTCGCATGCTAGATATTTAATAGTCTCCCACCAAAGTTATATATAATTGTGCACCAGTAATTGTGCACTTTAGTCATAAAAGCTTTGGTTCCACCAGTGTTATATGATGTCACTTTCTCTACAGAAACTTTTATTTGCAAAAATAGGTCTACAGGATTCACGTCAGAATCATATTTAGAAAATTCCTCAGTCTACAATTTTCTGTAGTCTAGCAGTTTTCTGGAAAGACATCTAACAAAGCAATTTTTACCTAATATACTGATGCTGGTTAATTTGTTTCTTTTGTTTTTAATGCTCTTTAAGATAGCTTTCTAATTATGGTACATATTTTCACATTTACTAATGTTGAGGCACTCTGTAGCACATAACAGAGTTTATTATAGTGGTTCACTTCTTGGAAGACAATTGTGCTATTTTGTGAGGAGTTTATGTTTATGATAATGGCTTTAGTTTGCAAAGCTCATTCATGTGAATTATTCATGTCAACACATGTTTAATGTGTACTTACTATGTTCTATGTACAAGGTTATGTACTAGAGATAAAAGGAAAAGGAGGAAGAGAGAAGGACTGGTCCAAGGAGGAGGAGAAAGCATGATCTAAGACTCAGGACTTAGTAAAGGACATTGATCCATTACAGTTTTTTTTTTAACTTTTACTGTTTACAACTATTTAAACTTAATAAAAGAGCACAGAATCACTAGTATATCCAAAACTCAGAGTCAAGATGTGATTTTTCCCTATTTGATTGGTACCTTGTTTTAGAATAAAATATTAGTGATACACATGAGAGCTCTCAAGGTCCATGTCATTTTCCTTGCTGCTTAGTTACACACTGTCTAAAGTTTGACTATACTCTAGCATCCATATTTTTGTAAATCAAGAATTTGTTTATAGTTAGAAATCCTATTCTACTCTTTTATATTTTGAACTTGCATAAATAATATATTTCCTTTTGTAACTTGCATTTTTCATGCAATGTTATGTTTTTCCCCTCAACAGATTTGGAGTTTATCTATTCTAATTCTAGATTTTTAGTAATTAAAGGTCTAACATTCCTACTTGAGTGATCACAGTCTTATATTTAATAGCTCTAACCCTTACAGAAAACAAAATTGATGAGTTTCAAAGCATTGGTTCTGATTGTATTTTATATCATCTCCATGTAATTATCATCTCTATTTTAATTGTACTTATTTATTATTATTATTATTTTAGTTTCTAATTTCTTTTTTTTAATATCTATATTGGAGTATAATTGCTTTACAATGGTGTGTTAATTTCTGCTTTATAACAAAGTGAATCAGTTATACATATACATATGTTCCCATATCTCTTCCCTCTTGCATCTCCCTCCCTCCCACCCTCCCTATCCCACCCCTCTAGGTGGTCACAAACCACCTAGCTGATCTCCCTGTGCTATGCGGCTACTTCCCACTAGCTATCTATGTTACGTTTGGTAGTGTATATATGTCCATGCCACTCTCTCACTTTGTCACAGCTTACCCTTCCCCCTCCCCATATACTCAAGTCCATGCTCTAGTAGGTCTGTGTCTTTATTCCCATCATACCACTAGGTTCTTCATGACCTTTCTTTTTTTCTTAGTTTCCATATATATGTGTTAGCATACGGTATTTGTTTTTCTCTTTCTGACTTACTTCACTCTGTACGACAGACACTAGGTCCATCCACCTCACTACAAATAACGCAATTTCGTTTCTTTTTATGGCTGAGTAATATTCCATTGAATTGCACTTTATTTTTGACTTGGCCCCCAAATTAGTCACACAATTACACAGTGTTTAACAGTTAAACTTCTTGGATTTATCTACATGTATATCACTTTCTTTGCTCAGTTTTTTCTTTAATCCCACTTCTTCACGGTGAGTTTAATTCCCTTCAGTAAGAAACCTATTCCTTGGAAGTTTTAGTATTGAAGATCTATAGGTAGAAATTTCTGTCTTTGTCTGAAAATGTCATCTCTTTCATTTTTTAATACGGTTAGTTAAATGTTCTATTCTAGGTTAAGAGTGATTTTTCCATTAGTACTTTAAGGAGAGTGCTTTCAGTTATCTTCTGGCATCTATTGTTACTGATGAGAAGATTGCTACTAGTCTCATTGCTCTTTTTATTTGATATTCTTTCTTTCTTCCAAGTTGCTTTGTAGACTTTCCTCTTTGCCATTATGTGATGTGGTTTACCAGCTATTTTTTAGCCTTGGTTCCCCAGAAAGCAGAGCCTCAGGCGAAGAGTTTATGTGCTATTATTTAATTAGAGAGTACAATTTAAGTGAACAGGATTGCAGGGCAAAAGCAGTGAAGCAGGGAAGGATGGCGATTCAATATGAGAATGCACGATCAAGCTGGGATTTGACCTCTGGAAGTTCTGTAAACTGGATCTCAAAATTATGGGGAGGGAATGTGAAGAAAGGGGAAAGAATTCATCCATGGGTTTAGCCTGTGGGAGAACTGAAAGGGTTGCTTTAGGAATATTCTCACCTGCTGGAGTAAGGAGAGAGTTGGAGGATAGATTTGTTGGAATCATGAACACAGTGAGACACTGTCAGATTGTATATATAAGTAGTCTGCCAGTGTTGCACATTCTTTTAATGTGGAACAAAGGAAGGATCAGGCTGAGGTGAGGTAACGATACAGGATATAGTGATATATTTGTTTTTATTTCTTTTACTGGTGACTCCATGCACTTCTTTTATCGGAGGATTTATTTCTAACTTAATCTCTGAGAAGTACTATTTCTTCAAATACTTGTTAAATTCACTCTAATCTCACCTTCTATAAATATTAGTAAATGAATGTGGGTCTCCCGTTTTATCCTTTATTCCTTTATCATTCACATTTTCATTTAACCTCATCATTTTTTCTGGCTTATTTTCAACTTTTAAAATTCAAATTCAGTTTTATCAAATATGTTATTTAAACTTTCTATGGAGTTTTGAACTCCAATGAACATACTTTTTCTGCCTTTTTCTGCATCAATTGAGATGATCATGTGGTTTTTCTGTCCTTCATTCTGTTAATGTGGTGTATCACATTGATTGATTTTTGTCTGTTGAACCATTTTACACATAAATCCCACTTGACCATGATGTATAATCCTTTTAATATGGTGTTCAGTTCATTTTTCTAGTTGGATTATAGCTTATCTTTGAAGGTTCCAGCTTATCCTTGATCTTCTAACTTCAGATCATCTCTCATTCCTGACATCCAGCCCTACTGACTTCAGGACTGGCACCAAGAGGCAGGGGCAGTGGATTTACATAGACTGCTTAACAAAGCCCCACTATCATGTAAGGTTTAATCTCTATAATAAAGTCCTTCTAGTGGTTCTACTTGTCCCACCAAACCTTAATATAGAGTTTATCGAATGTCATTTGATATTCTGATCAAGGAAAAAGGGAGAAAGCCAAGGTATAAAGTATAGGAACAGAAAGAAAAATAACACAAAGGGAAATATATTAAATTTAGGATGATGCACTGAACATAAATATGCTGCAAAAATCTAAAAACTGGATGAAATTGATTATTTCCTAGTAAAATATATACCACCAGAATTGATTCCAGAAGAGTGTGAAAAACAAAAGAGAACCCTTACAAGACCTTCATTGCTACTTTTGGTGAATTTGTCCACATTTCCATCTGGTTTGGCTTGGAGATCCCACCTCCATATTCTCGTGCTGGGCATGTGACCAAGACCTGGCCAGTTAGAATTCCCTGAACTTGAGGTTTTAACAGAAATCCCAAGCTGAGTCAGTCTTTTGTATAAAGGTTGTCTCTTTGCCTGGGTTCAGTAAATTGGTAATATACAAAAATACAGTTGCGTTTGGTCATTTTTCTTGCCACCTCTTGGAGAAAGGTTTCCCCAAAATAATACAAAACAAAACAAAACAAAACAAACAAAACAAACTGCAGAGGGAAGAATATCCAAGTCAGAGAAACATTTTCTATTTATATCCTTTGGGCCCCCACACTTACCTGTGTCTGAAAGTATCGGCACTTTCAAACTTTGGTGTATTGTGAGTCAATAAATTCCTTTCTAGCCTTTCAACTAATTTGTAAGTGTTCTCTAAAATTACAACTTAAAATTAATACAATGACCATGGCAGCAATTGCATAAGATTTCAAGAAGCTAATCTTCTTGCAAAAATGAAGTTATGGGTATATACTCTTTCAAGTCCAAATACTCTGAAACCCTTTCCCTCTTGCTGAATTTTTAAATTCCTTTATATTGGATTTCAAAATACAAAAGAAAATGGGCTCTGCTTCAAGATGTTTGTGAATGTAAGCATACGTAGCCATTACGTTTGCCTCTCAAAAACCTATCATAATAATGGTGAAATCTGAAAGAAAGGGAAGCCCACTACTATAATATGCAAGGAGGGGGCTTCAGCTTCTGAGATATATATGTGCCCAGCAGAACTCCTGAGTAACTCAGGATGGCAAGAGGGAGACGTAGACTGAAAGTCTATGTGGGGCAGTTACTTCACCTACACCTTTTTCTCCAAACAAAAAGCCTGACAGAAAGGCATAACCACCCTCTTACCAATTCTTTCTTTTAAAAAGGAGCCTTTTAAAAAAGATATGTAAAGACTGTTTCCAGGTGATCTATAATGGCCAGTGTGTTTGTTACAGTTCCTGCCAAAGACTTATTCTTTCAACATTTGTAGGTTTTTAGAATAGTGGCAGGTCTCCATCTGTTCATGGTAAAACTAAGCCTTTCAGGTTCTTTGCTAGTACATGAATTATTACTATTTCTCCCAGGATTTATTTTGCTATTTTTAATATTTATCTTATTCTCTCTTATGTCATGCCTATCTCAAATATCTCAACAAATATTTATGGAACATCGACTTTGGGCATGGCAGTATTTTTTGGGTGCTATGACTATTGTAGTGAAAATTACAAAACCCTTGCTTTTCTAGGAGTTTGCATTCTTCTTAACATCTAGAGATATTTTGTTTTCTCTTCATATTTACGAATGAAGACCATGAGCTCTGTGTTTATGATTATCTTTACACGTCTCATTTTTCTGTCCTGATTATCTTTGCTAGCTTCTTTATGTCTGTCTACTTTATAATTGCTCCTGTTCCAAAGGATTCCATCCATCTCCCTCCACTACTACCATGGAACACACTTTCACAGGCAATACCTCATACTTGTTTGACTTCAGTCTGGCATCTTTATCCTAATTTTAGAAGCATACTTGATATTCCGTGATAGCTAGATGAACATTGCCACTAAAATATCACTCTGACATCTCAAATCTCAGAGATTCCAGCTGAATTGTTATCTATTCCTCTACTATGACAAACAAGTTATATTGCATTTCTTATATCAGTGGAACTTCTCACCATCTACTCAGTCACCTAAACCAGAAACTTAAGGTCATCTTTAAATTATCCAAGCAGCCACCAAATTTTATTGTGTTTCTTTAATACTACTTGAATCTATATGCATCCATATTTCAACTGTCTCACCATTATATCAGGACTTTATACTTTTTTCTTCCAGTTAATGCCGTAACTCCGTAAGTGGAACAATCTAAATTTTGACAATCTGTTCATATCCCTGCTAGTATGACCATTCTAAAAATTGAAAAATTTTATTCCTATTAGAAAAATCGTCTTGACTGTGCATTGCTTAGAAGATCTAGTTCAACTCTTCAGCCTGATACACAATACCACTTGTTACCTCTTTGGCCTCATCTCTTCATTTTTTGCTAATGTACTTACATCTCTTCCTCTTCTACCCCAGAGCATGATGATTCATACTTACTGTTTACTGAGCCCTAAATTTTCAATGCATCTTTACTGTTGCATGCAGTGTTTATTTTGCTTAGAATAAAATTAATGACTTCATTTCATTGGCTAATTGCTACTAGTCCTGTAAGATACAACTCAGATATAACCCAACTTTAAGGAGGTTTGAATTATTAGTGTAGATTTCTCCTCCTAGATCATTCCATTTTATCCTGTATCTGAATCTGTGTCAGGGCATCCCTGACATAGAGTGTTACTGTATGTTTATTCAGCTGCCTTCTTTAAAATGTAATACATTTCTTCATGTAAGTGCTGTACTTCGTAACTATAACCCTAGCACCCAGCATCGGGCATGGCACATTCTTGCTCAGCGTTGAATGCCTGAAATAGTGATTTAGAAAAGGGTTGGCAGATATTATAACTTAAAAGGCAAGAAACCCTATACAAATATGTTAAGTAAGTGAGAGAGATCTAGGTTGAAATACATCAAATCCAGGATGGTAGGTAACAGTATTAAAATAGGTTTTCTTTGGAGAATAAAGGGTGAAAAATAAGTCTGAGATGCTCACAGTGGCCAAAAATTCTGAAGCAGTGTGTGTGTGTGTGTGTGAGTGTGTGTGTGTGTGTATGCCAGTAACTGTTCTAGTTTTTAGAAATGTAGTAGTAATTTAAAAAAAAAGAAAGATCTTTTGGAGCTTCTATTTTGGGATAGGAATGGGGAAGAAAACAAGCACAAGATAAATAAAAAATATTTTAGATAGTCACAAGTGCTACTAAAGAAAAAAAAATACACTTCCAGAATAGAAGATGACAAGGCCAGGGGTGGTAGATAACTGTGTTGTGACTAGTGATGTGAGAATGGAGAACCCAGAGCCCAGAGTTGGCTTATAATTAGTGTCTGTCCTCTACGAATGGTGGATGAGAGAAAAAGGATTTTCCCCAACATGCTTTTCCAAATCTCCACATTTTTGCAGTGATGTTAAAGATGCTGGCTTGATGCTTAAAAATGGAGAGTTTTGAATATCACACAAAGGAGAGCCTCTTATTTCATAGTGAAAAAGCCTGAGTTAGGATGGTAAAGAATTTTCAAATCTTAAATGAAGTCACAGAAAAGAAATGCAGTTCAGTTTCCATTCGAAATTCTCATACCAGGAACTTCTAATTGAAGGGGGTATACATTCACCTCTCAAATAATGAAAAGATATGAAATGTTTGGTTAATTGTAGTAAAGAAGATACTGAAGATCTCAAAGTATTGTATATGGATAACAAGTAATATTACTTAACAGAAACGTCACATTTCTTTGTGAACTTTCCAGTACATGCAGTGTTTTGATGTTCATGTTGTTCGATGCTCAGGCTTGTTTGCATTTAGAAAAGAATCTTTATACTTAATTCTTCATGGAATATTGAGAGCACAACTTATTTTCATGGTTAGCCAAAAAAGATAGACTTTATATTGCTATCAAAAACGTATCCATAGGCTATAACTACTTTCAAAAAGAATTTGTTATTCAGACAAGGTTTTTTCTTTTTTTTTTTGGAATTAGGCCAAAATAAACAAATGTTTTAAAAACTACCAAGAAAATACAGAGAAAATTCTTAAGATGGAAATATTTATGCTCACAACCACAGTGATGCTGTGTATTTAAACTGATATACTATAATGTAAAAAACGTATCAGGTTGAGCTCAGAAGATTCAGGTACAAATCTTCTCCATTTCTGATTTGTCAGGGCAGACAGAGAGGAATATGATTTGGAAGAGCAATATAATACTCAGCAATCGCTTTGAGAGAAAAATAAGTGGCTCTATAGTTTCAAAGTCAGAGTGTTAAATTGGGTTTATGATATAAGCAGCATACACTGGTAGAATGAGATAGGGTGATGTGAAGTAAAGTTAGAGTGATACGATATTGGTGGTTGTTCAAACAGGAAGGATACTGTCTTCTAGCAGCTTCAGTAGCAGGAATTAGGGATTCCATTTTTGGGAAAAATGGTAGAATATAATGTTATAGTGGGCCTAGAACCAAGACATTAAGCCATTTACTTGTCTAGGACTCATTCTAATCATTTTCTAGGTACAGGATGGATCCTAGATGAGAAGTTGTATTAGCTGTCTGTTGCTGCATAAGAAATTAATACAAATGTAATGGCTTAAAACAGCATCCCTTTATTAGGTCACAGTTCTACAGGTTGGGATACTGGCATGGAGTGACTAGGTTCTGTGTTCGAGGTGTTAAAGGTCTGAAATCAGCATTTTTAAACCCTTGTCAGATAATTCTAACATCTAATTCATCTCTGTTGGCATCATCTGTCCCATCTTATTCAAGCTGTCATGTATCTGGTTCTTGGTATAAGTAGTGATATTTTATTGTCTTTTGGACATTTTGGCTATTATGTTAGGATACTTTGGTCCCTATTTAAAGTGTTTTGTTTTTTTTAATTTTTAGCAGGCATTCACTCTTTATAGGTTTGGCACACATTTTCTGTACTTTTATGGACGGTGGTTCCATGATAACCTAATTTTCTGACCCTTTGTGGTACTCTTATGGTCTGTTTCTCTTGTGCAGGTGGGGTTATCTCTGGTCCCTTCTCATGCTGCTTATGGGGTCTGAAGTAGCTTCCCCAGGGTACGGCACTTGGTGCTTCTGGTGAGGGAAGGGCATCTCTGGAACACGTGATGAAGAGTCCTTCCTGGGCCAGGCACTTGTGACAGGGTCTCCCTGGACTGTAAGGAGTGGAGGGTGCTTACCAGGTTGAGAGCTTTCTGTGGAGGGATCTCCGTTGCCGGTACCAGCAAGTTGCCTGATGTTTCTGGGGAGGGGAGAGGAGTCTCAGGCCCATCTGAGGAGAGCATTGTCCAGGCGGGAGCTTTTTGTGGTAGGAGCACTTTTGCTGGGACCCTTAGCCACTGATGTGTCTGGGTGGTGAAGGGGGATCTCAGGCCCAGTGGGGAAGGAAAGCACTTTCCCTGGTCACTTAGTGTCATCAGGGCTTCCAATTGTTCGTCGTTGCAGGTTCTGCAAGGCTCGCCTGGTGTTTGGGGGATTCCCATTTGATGTGATGGAGGAAGAGCCTCTTTGAGCCACTTCCTGTTACTAAGTTGGGAGTTAGGAAATGCTGGGCCTGGATCACATTTTTTTGTTGGTAGAGGGTCATAAGGTGCCCTGCCATGAGGCTGTTCATCCATTCTGAGGGTCCCTAGGCAATTCACCTTCTCTAGACCTTTCAGAGATCTCCTTTGGTTGTCTCATATTATTTCCAGGATATATAGTTGTGCGTATAAAGGGGGAGTTGGGAGAGGGAAGTATAAACCATCTTATCTGGATTAGAAGTCCTCTCTGTGTCTTTTAAGTGCTCCCCTGATTAGGTCAGGCTCACTCTGGATAATCTCCCAATCAACTGTGCTATATATCATAATCTAATAATGGGAATGATATTCCATCACATTCACAGGTCTCATACACAAGGGGAGGGGCTCCTACAAAGATCACTGGGCATCATCTTAGAATTCTGTCGACCACAGAAGGTGCATGTGAATGTACTGAAGCATTAATTAAGCAATTATCATCCTTTGGAAGGTTTTAATCTGTTAGGATAGTATGAAAGCCAAGTACTGTTATAATTATTCTACTCACTTTAAGTGAAGTATATCTGATATCAAAAATACTTCCTAAAAATCAGACTATTTAAACAACTTTCAGAAGTTAATGTAAATTTCAGAGGTTTGAGCCAAGCCTTCATTTCTGGCCATGCAGATATCTTCTGTGTGAAAAATATGCTACCTAAAGATATTTTCAAAAACTTCACCACCACTCCCCATTTATACGTTGTAGTTATGTGCAAATACTGTGGCTGCCAGCAATTCACAGAGAAAAGAAAGGTCAGTGATGTTGCTGACTTTAACTTTTTAGAGAAGGTGTATACTTAACACTGCCTACATTTGTATAGGTTGCACATTGCACAAAATTTCTGATTATTGCTTTAGGTTATAATACAATGTACTCTCACCTATACCAGGATTGAAAAATTTAAGCAAAATTTTCTGGACTGGCCAATACATCCCCCAAAAACAGCCTTCAGGCTGAATTAGGAGAAAAATCCTTCACTATGTTTAGGTTGGAAGGAAGCATGACCTAAATTTTGATTTCAAATACTCGGGGTTTTGGGTGATGGTTTTACTGGGGACAATTAGAATTGAACTATGTAGACATGTTTCTTGAAGCCAAGTTTTGCCTTTAAGGCTTTTATATTGCAGCTTGTGAGGCTCCAAGCAGCAATTGGCTACTTTGGGTCATTCACATGAATTCACTCTTAATCATATGATTAAGAGTCATATATAAACCATAAAACCCTTTATAAGAAATCAGAATCTGTTTTAAAAATTAATTATATGAACTAAACCTATATAGAAAGAAATTGAAGCTCGAATATATTGAAGAAGCAAAAATTAAAGACATACCTATAACTGCCCTTTATCCTTAGTTGTTTACAATCACAGCAAATCAAAGTGTGACATGTTTAAGAGAAAGGTAATTAAGTTCTAAGGCTTTGTCATCTTATCACTTTTAAAAATACAAGATCTGAGTAAATGAAAGGAAAATAGAGAGGGTTGTTAAAGAGCTGAGTCATAGAGTGGAATAGAGAACAAGCGGAAGCGGAAGAGGCAAGAAAGCATACACAGGCTGGGTTTGAAGAGAGTTGGGAATGCTGGTTGTGGTAGATGGTCTCTGATTTGCTTACCGGATCTACTCGCCATCCTTCTTAACCCTGCTTCGTGATTCCAGGAGGCTGATCTTTATCAGCTTCATGGACCAGTCTCTCTGTGTCTTCAGCTTGGGTTTGGTTAATATGAACTACTGATAAGTGATTAGAAGTCAGGAGGAAAGAAGGCAAGGGTATTTATTTCCATGATCTGCCCCCTTCCAAACTTTAGGTTGGCAGTGGATGCCATTTTCTAAGGTTACATCTCTTGTTGGGTGGGCTTCTCCTATAACTCGAAGACATTCTGGGTTGCAGGAACTGCTATCTCTCTATGCCCCTTCAAACCTAGTGGTTATAATACTGGCTTCTCACAGCTGCTAGCCTCAGGGTACTTCATCATCTCTTGGTTTCCCTTCATTCTTTACACACTTCAGTCTCTTCATTAAATGCTATTCCATCACTCTTTTAAAGTGTGCCATCAGTTTTTAGCTAGAACTGACTGATACATTGGTAGTGGGGAATAGGCGAAACGTTAAGGTAGTGTTAGGGAGGTGGGATAAACTACTGTGGAGAGAGATAGGAAGAGAAGGGTTTCAAAGCTTTTTATGGCATTCTAGGAATGTAACATGACTTCTTTATGTGAATGACTCTAATGTAGTCTTAAATGGCTTCTTAATTATTGATATTTGGTTGGGTTTCTGTTTCTTTGCATGCACAACTAGGATTGAACAGGGCTAAGAGATGTCTGGGATTTACATGACGAGATAATACTACTAGGATCTATCTAGATTCATTTTATCATATTAAGACATTTCTCCCATGGAATCTGGAACATCCCAACCCAGTGCACATGCTAAGTTTTTATTGAAATTCAGTGAACTGCTGTGGTGTGAAATTAATTTTTATTGTCAGTCCCCTGCGTCGGCAGGCCGACGCTCAAGCCCTGCGCCACCAGGGAAGCCCTATAACACTTTATATAGCTGAGAATTCAGATCTCAATCAGGATTTTCACTCTCATTGGAATCCACTACTTCCCCACGACAAATCGGACAGGTAGAGTTCTCAGACAGCCAGCGATCAATGCAGTGAATGTGATATCCATGGGAGCAAGGTAGTATGCGAAGCTTGCTGTTTTCTGTGTACTCTGTAAGGCAAATGCTACAGGCTTTTAGTGCATCATTTTCACCAAAAGATCTTACAGCCAAATTGTCAATCTGTGCTTTGGTGAGTCCTGTAGTTTGGTATAGATCATCTTCATTTAAGAGGAAAAACTGTTGCATATTATGGGAAGACCCAGAGTCACTTTCATCAGATATTATTAGGATAATTTGTCTACCCCCTTGGCTGGTCTCTGATGATAAGTCTGATGATAAGTTTGTTTCTTCACTGCCTTCAAACATCAGTGAGCTAATTCCTGAATTTTCATCACTTGAGCTGGAACCGGAAATAGGACTAGAACTGGAACTAGACATACAATTGGGGCGTGAATGACAAATCAGTGTGGAAATTGAATGGGTATCATAGCTAGCATTTGAATCAGAACCAAATATACCACTACTACTACCATTAGATGACTCTAGCCATTCCATGTTTTGACTTGGAGATGAGACACTATGCTCTAAATTACTGTCAAGGATAATTTGTCTACCCCCTTGGCTGGTCTCTGATGATAAGTCTGATGATAAGTTTGTCTCTTCACTGCCTTCAAACATCAGTGAGCTAATTCCTGAATTTTCATCACTTGAGCTGGAACCGGGAATAGGACTAGAACTGGAACTAGACATACAATTGTGGCTTGAATGGCAAATCATTGTGGAACTTGAATGGGTATCATAGCTAGCATTTGAATCAGAACCAAATGTACCACTACTACTACCATTAGATGACTCTAGCCATTCCATGTTTTGACTTGGAGGTGAGACACTATGCTCTAAATTACTCTCAAGGATAATTTGTCTACCCCCTTGGCTGGTCTCTGATGATAAGTTTGTTTCTTCACTGCCTTCAAACATCAGTGAGCTAATTCCTGAATTTTCATCACATGAGCTGGAACTGGAACTAGACATACAATTGTGGCTTGAATGACAAATCATTGTGGAACTTGAATGGGTATCATAGCTAGCATTTGAATCAGAACCAAATATACCACTACTACTACCATTAGGTGACTCTAGCCATCCCATGTTTTGACTTGGAGGTGAGACACTATGCTCTAAATTATTGTCTAGGATAATTTGTCGACCCCCTTGGCTGGTCTCTGATGATAAGTCTGATGATAAGTTTGTTTCTTCACTGCCTTCAAACATCAGTGAGCTAATTCCTGAATTTTCATCACTTGAGCTGGAACCGGAAATAGGACTAGAACTGGAACTAGACATACAATTGGGGCGTGAATGACAAATCAGTGTGGAACTTGAATGGGTATCATAGCTAGCATTTGAATCAGAACCAAATATACCACTACTACTACCATTAGATGACTCTAGCCATTCCATGTTTTGACTTGGAGATGAGACACTATGCTCTAAATTACTGTCAAGGATAATTTGTCTACCCCCTTGGCTGGTCTCTGATGATAAGTCTGATGATAAGTTTGTCTCTTCACTGCCTTCAAACATCAGTGAGCTAATTCCTGAATTTTCATCACTTGAGCTGGAACCGGGAATAGGACTAGAACTGGAACTAGACATACAATTGTGGCTTGAATGGCAAATCATTGTGGAACTTGAATGGGTATCATAGCTAGCATTTGAATCAGAACCAAATGTACCACTACTACTACCATTAGGTGACTCTAGCCATTCCATGTTTTGACTTGGAGGTGAGACACTATGCTCTAAATTACTGTCACTGTCCATAAGGTTATTTGAGTTACTAAATTCTGTCATTGTCTGCCTTAACGTGCTCTGAATTGGAACAGATGTTGTATCATTTAAGCTAGTATTTAACGTTCTGCAAACGGGATTTCTAATGGTATTGACATAAGCTCTCACACCTGCCCGCTCAGAATGTGAATACATATGCCTCAGTCCTCGTTCACTTTCAGAAGTGACAGTGTTGTTTGGTGTCTCAGATGTTAACTGAGTTCTACTAGCTCTGCTGTCTCTCTGAGAATATGCTCCAGAATGAACTTGTCCTACTTCAAGATTGAAGGGTATGGTTGGATATATTTCCCTCATTCCCCAAGATTCACCACTGCTGGTTGTATCTGGAGAATTTTCTCCATGAACGGCATTCCTTGTTCTAGAAGTTTCAATAAGACCGCTATTTTGCAACTCAAATCCAGTCATTTGTTGTCTCAATATTTCTTGGTGCTCAGTTCTAGAAAATCTCACATTCTCACTTAGCAGAGGCTGCTCAAAATTCTGAGAGGGTATACTATGATTAAGTCTTTGTACAATTTCCCTAAGTGAACGTGGAGGCGACCAACTTTGAATTCTTGCTCTGGTTCTCCAATACTCTGGGCTCCTACTTCTTGCTCTTCTCTGACTTGTAGTAGGTGGGAATTCCATTAATGTTTCAGTTGTATCTTGTTCAGACATAGATGGTCTTGTAAATATTGATTCAGATTGTGGACTTTCCACTTGCCTTTGGCTGTCTTCCATATTTTCTCTTCTGGGAAGTCTTGCAGATGCTACATATTCATTCTCTAGATTTGGACTCCCATTATCAAGGTTAACATTTATTTCTAAACTGAATATGAACTGATCACTTTTAGGATTAATTAGGCTCTCTTCTCTCCAAGATTGGTTTTCTCTTTGTCCACTTGTCATATTTTCAGTTTGTCCAGAACAGTTAAGCCAGTCTATTAGAGAGTCACCACTAGACACGTCATCTGAAGAGTCTCCTCTGTCTGTTAACAAAAAAAATGTGGAGGGTGCATAAAAGAACCACCAAAATTAGAACCATCATAAAATAGCACTCTGAAACTTTGTTTCAAAAATAAACAAAAAATGAGAACTTAAATACTCAGATGTTTTCAACTGATTTCACATTTATAGAGTTAATATTTTATAAACTGCACTGTGTAGATTTATAAGTAAAGGTAGAAAAGTTTCGATTCCATCCAAAAAGAGTGAGCTAATCCTAGATAAACTTAGAGAATTTTTTAAAAAGGGAATCCGGAGGAAGTCTATATTTCAGTATTTCATCATATACACAGCCCTGTGTACCACTGTTGGAGGAATGTCAAGAGACTTATTTTTCAGTCCACTGTCAAAACACTAATGCAATTAAACAAGGTAAACACCAGTTAAGGTACAATGCTAGTAGTTTAGTTCAATTTACATTATTGTCTAATTTTCATTAGTCTCCAACATGACTACTTCTAGGCTCTTCACTTATGTGCTTTTGATAATAGATAAGCTGTTTTAAAATATAAGGTTATTGCCCAAACATAAACAAGTTTTATAGGTTTAAAAGTGTTTGCATTTTGAATACTTCTTAATGTTACCAAGATTTTTAATTGACATTAAATTGAAGGTCAGATCAAATGAATAGACTGAACCTAGCATGGTACATATAAGACAATATTCAAGAGCCAAAGTATTATAGTATCCTCTTCATTAGACAGCAAAATCCTCTACTTCACACTGGGAGGGAAAGCACCAGACCTGAGGTCCGAGCAGGGTTTCTCAGCCTTAGCACTATTGACATTTTGGTGCTGGACAATTCTTTGTTTTGGGGAGCTATCCTGTGCATTGTGGGATCTTTGGCAGCATCCCTGGCCTCTACCCACTAGATGCTAGTAACACCCATGCTTCCCCTGTGACAACCAAAAATATCTCTAGCCATTGTCAAATGTCCCCAGGTGTTGAGGAGAGCACAATTGTCCCCAGTGGAGAATATTTCTGTTTGCTTTTTTTACATGTCTATGTAGAAAAAATAATTCAGGAAGTAGGAGGGACTTTCAGTTGAGGTAGAAAACCAAGAAAAATACAAATAGGCTACTTTGCACTGTTTCCCAATTAAAACAACCCAAATGTGAATCAGGAAAACAAACAAACAGACCTTGACATGCTCACCAAAAATCAAGTAAATGCCAGTTCCTTTTATGAGAAGTTACTTACCAAATTAATGTAAGTCACTTCTCTATAATTTACTATTTCCTATTATGAAGTTACTATTTCCTATTATGAAGTTCCTTATTCATCCCATCCTATTCCCTCCAAAAGCAGAATATACCTGTATTTTCATCTGAGTCTTGTGGTGCGTTTTCTTTAATTAGCTGAAGACTTCTCAGCAACTCTTCTTCCGTACTTTCACCTGGAATGCCTAGAAGATTGTTGTCTCTCATAAATTCGTAATCTTCTTCACTCAGATTATTTACGAACCTGGAGAAATCTTCTTCCCGAACCAATCGGTCCGTTTGACTTATGTGTTGGGCCGAAACTCCATCTCCTTCATCGTTGGAATCCGAGTTTTCCACCTTAATAAACAAGTGGAAAATTATCTGAAATTCACGACGTGCTGTTGAAATTCACCAATGGTCGTTTCGTTTTCTTCGCTTTCTACTTCCTGCCAGAGTGTCCGGTTCCGACTCAGTCGGATGACCCTCCGCACAGATTCCTCCCTTCTCCCTTCCCGACTCAGTTCTGTGGCCCCTGGTGACGCAACAGTTGGGAGCCGCCTCGAGCCCAGAACTTGCTAGACGTTGCCTAGGCACCCATTATCTTCCCCGCTGTTACCGAGTAGGGACTGGATTCAGGTTAGGTTTCATTTCATTCAAAACCAGCCAACGTTACTGAGGGTTTATAGTGTACCAAGCACCGTGCTTCACCTCGTTTCACCCACATGAGCCTATTCTCAGGTTTTCAGGCTCTGATATGCTCTATTTATTCGTTACATTCCATAGGACTGCCTTCTTCAAAATGCCATGCCAAAGTCAGCCTAGTTCAATGCAGCAATTCTCATTTTCAGGTGCCCAGGGACCTCCGCCTTTTCTCCTCATGAATTTCTCAAATCCTAGACTCTCACTAAGAAAGCCCACAATTTTGGATAATTTACCAGGGCCCTGGCTGAGTCTCTTTAGTGTGTCCTCTCCCTTTTAACTGTTAATGGCTTCATCTTGCATTATATGGTCCTTCAGTCTTGTTTCAAACAAACAAGAAACACCAAAACTTTGGCAGGCTTTTCTGCTCAGCCAGGGAATTCCTTCTCCACAAAAGCATCACGTTCATTTTTGTCCTCCTTTCTCATAAATATTATAAATAGTCCTTAAGCAAAACTAGCCAGAACATCACAGGAACTTTTAGGACAGATACATAATAGTTACTTTGTCTGCCACAGTGAGTACTGACTTTGCTGATTTTGTTGCATGTATCACCTGAAAGGCTTGGTGAAAATAAAATAACGCTCATTTGCAATGCTATCTGGAGGAGACCTCTAATTCACTCTCAGTACACAGCTTAGAAGTTTAAGGAGCTGTGTAAATTCACAGTTGTTGTTTTGTTCACGGTCCACAGCAGGCTTTCTTGTTTGTTCTCAAGGAGATGGAAGGATGGTAACTTTACTGGTGTGACAGTGAAGAATCTAAGTCTATGTCCTGCTTTTGACATTTGTTCGATGCCTCGTTTAACTTAAGCTAGAAAAATCAATCTTTCCCCTCTGAATCAAATCTCAGCACGTCTTTGGATGAGAACAGAATCCCCTAGACTACCCTGCCTCCTTTATGGACTTCTGAGTGTATTTGTTATCTTTTACTGAAGTTATTCTTTTCACAGGGGAAATCTGTTGTAAACTTGTTTGCTGTGCCTCAATCAAAACTAGCAGTATTATGAAAATTCAGCGTGATTTGTACTCTTGATGCAGGAAACCCTAACAATCGTTAGTGTTCTTGAGAGTGATTGATTCAGTTTAATTCAATTCAATCAATTCAAGTGTCAAGTATGTTTAGCGTTTGTTAAATGTCAGTCATATTATCGGATATTAAGATACAAAGATGAGTATATTTAAGAATGTGTTGTCATTAGAGTATAACAAACAATTGAGCTACACAGAGTTAAAAGTACAGTTTTGAGGAGAAAGTGATTTGAGTGAGAGAGAAAATCGGTTTCACTGCATTTGGGTTTTAAAGGATGAATAGGAGTTTTCTAAGTGAATGAAAGGGGGAAATATTTTCAAAAGTGAGAACAGCAACTGCTAACACTCGTAAAACAACAAGGATAGTAGATTTTAATTACTAAAAAAAGGCATTAGTTAAATTGGCAGAGCAAAGCCAAAAAATGGAGACCTTTATGACATGTTTAGAAGTTGGACTTTATCATTAGTGCAATGGAAAGATGTTGAAGTCTTTAGACAGTTGATGGTCAAATTTGCAATTTAGAAATAATATTGATAGCAGTATTGAGGATGAATATGAAGGGCAACAGTTCAGATGGGAGGGTCAGAAATAGATAGAGGGCAGCCTAGGCTAGTGATGACAAGGATCTGAATCAGGGCAAAGGAATATGATTAAAATGAAGGACTTTAACAGATCTCTAGGCAGCAGAACTGATTAAACCTAGTAATATATGGGACAGATGGAAAAGTGGGGAGGGGGAATATATGAGGGAAAGGCAGGGGTCAGGAGTACTTCTGTACTTTCTGTATTTCTGTCTTTGCTTAGTGGACAGTGGTACCAATAAGAAGTAACACCTGATTCTGAAGTTGTATGGTTTAGCTTAAGAGGGAGCATGATTGCTTATGATTAGAATAGTATGCAAGTTACCTGAAGATTCAGAAAGTCTTACAGTCATTCCAAATTTAGGTACAGAAGCACATGAACTAATAGCCCCGGATGTTTGGTGTTCCCTGTAGTTGGCTCTCAGTGTCAATGACTCTAGCTTCCTGAACTATTTGTTCCTGGTTATGTCCCAATTCTGGTGCAAGTAACAGGGTATAGGGATCATCATCCCAGAGACCTACTTATTGACCTTGATTATTTAAATAGAAGCCACCAATATAGCTGTGCTTTACACTTAGTTCTCTCATGTCTTGACTTTCCTTCTGAGTATTGCAGTGTAGGTTCAGTAGTTTTTCCTCTGGATGGCAATATTGCTGCTTTCGCCTTTGTTCTATCCCTTGTCTTGCTATCAGAAGTCTTCTGAAGATGTTTTTTCTTCACTCCTCATTTCAGAGATGGGAGGTGCATCAGGAAGTCCGGAGGTTGACTAGAGCATCACTCTAAGTTGAGTTGGAGGGGAAAAGGTTGAAGATGGAAAGCTGCTTACTTTCAAACAGAGTCAAGCACTTAAAAATTTGGCCAATCCATTGTTTATGATGTGGTGAAAAAATGGGGTGTGTGTGAGAAGATTTGGCTGTTCTTTTATCCTGGTTGTAATAATGGAGTTTTGTAATCAAGAGTTTTCTTTTACTGACTCTGTCCAAGGAAGCTTCTGAACAGATTCTATGACTCAAAGCGAGACTGAAACTAAGCAAGAGATAGCATTCTCCCTGAATATGGGTAAAAGGAGTTCCGTGGCTTTAGAACTGTAAGAAATGATCAAGACATATATTCCAGATACCTATTGCAGTATAACAAACCATTCCAAAACGCAGTGGTAGATACAATAGAAACCATGTTGTTATAGTCAGGACTTTGTGAGCTAAGAATAAAGATAAAGAATACTGGGGATGGCTCATCTCTGCTCCATCATGACTGGGCCTCAGCTGTGGTGGTTTGAATGATTGGAGATAGATTAGACAACTTGACTGGTGTCATATGTCTGGGGCCTTGGTTCTGGCTAAGTTTTCTTTGAGTCACATCTTTTGGTGCTGAAATGTCCAACCAAGATGGCATCTTTATTCACAAATCTGGGGCTTGAGTTGGGCTGCACAGGCTGAAAAATCTGGGGCTGTTTTTTTCTTTGTCTCTGTCTTTCTCCATGAAATTTCTTGGTGTAGTTTTGGAGTCTTAGCAACCTGGATATCTCAAAGTAGTTGAACTCTTACATAGTGAGTGGCTTCACCCAAAGTAAACACCTCAAGAGACTTGGCTGGAATCTGTAAGTCTTCCTATGACTTAACCTCACAAGTGCAAGAACACCTTTTCTCTTGCATTCTGTTGATTGAATAAGCCACTGGATCAGCCCATATTCAAGAAGTGGGACACCACATTCTACCTTTCAATAGAGAGGTAACAAAGATTTTATGGTTATATTTAATGTACTATAGCACATGATGAAAAAACTCTTATAATGATGACTTTTCAGTTGAAGTGGAAATTAATCTCTCCCTCTGTTTTCTGAATTGCATTATTCTCTGGGTAAAAATAAAAAAAGGGAGGACATAAAATCTGAAGTTCTTTGCATTCAGCCTGATTTTAAAGATACCCGATTAAGGATCTTTTTATTATGTAATAGTTTTCCCACATCAGAGACCATTGGTAATATTAAGAGCTATTTACTGAGCAACTGTAATTGCTAGACACTCTGCTTGTGTTTTAACTTATTTGATCTCAAGCCCCATGCAAGATAGGTATTACTATTCTCAGAGATAAAGGCATGGAGGCTGATGCAAATTAAGTGATTTTCTCAAAGTTACAGTAATAGATAATATGTTTAGATTCAAACAAGGTCTATAGGATGACTCTCCCTGTTTCGCTCTACTCTGCTCTGTTTAATGAAAACACAATTTTAGACATCATTACACAAACATAGTAAAATCTCAGTTAAATGAGATGCTTGAATCATGTTTGATCATTTTCGTGTGCCTTTTCAATTCTGCTTTGGAGTTAGTCTAGAATATCTTCGTTTTAACTTAATAAAGAGTAATTTTAAATCAAGAAGTAAACATAATTAAAGCTTGATAAGATATTTCATATTTTTATGTTTTTTTCTTTCCCACCAGAAGGATGGGTTAAAAGCTTGAAAGCATTGATGCAGAAAAATGAATATAAATATGCATGTCTCATGGAATCTACTGGAATTGGTTCTTTGACACAAATACTTGTTTTGAATCTAAACATGAAATTCTTGTTAATTGAAATCACACCCTTTCCACTTACATAGGCTTGATACTAGGAATTAGTTTCATCTCTTCCTTATGCTTACCTCTAATTATGGAAATAAAAATGTATTTATTTAGCAAGGTCTCATCCCTCTTATGATTTCCTTTCTTCCTGGTTCTGCTCAGATTTAGACTTCTGATAGCTTTTCTATTAGTGCCGTGTCAGTGGATAGTTTGCTTCTATGCTTTCTCTAGTTTTGAGCCATTTTACATACTTTCTCTGAGGCATGCTCCAGGTCTGTTATTCACAAGCAAGTTAGTTCATATTTCCGCACATTTGTTTATTTGTAAAGTCTTACATCCTAGATTATTGTAATAAATAAATAAACTTACATATACATAAATAATATTCTGTTTGTTACCTATATAGATATATTTAAAGATGAATTTTACGTTTCCAAGGATGAAACGGATATCAGGTTTTTTCTCAAAACAAATGAACACAGAGAACACAAAATGAATAAGCAACACAAAAGCTCACAATATATGAGCAAAACCAAATTAAGCAGGCCTGCTGTATACAGATTCACAGGTTGTGCACTCTAAAATTCCCAGGGGGCACCATTCATGTAAAGAAGAAAGTGAATGACACTCCTATAAATTTGCAGTGCACCACCTGTACAACTGAACATGCATACCCTGAAAATTAGCTTTAATGCTATCTTCTGCCTTCCTTCGACCCAGTAGCGAGAAGAGAAGAGGATAATGAACTCAGGGAGAGTAAATAGTTACTTTATTACTTGTTCTTCTCCAGGCCTAGAATTTTATATGCTCCTATTGAAGGGAGGTTGGTGATTTTGTTCAGTAGCCTGCAGTCACAGGGAGGTGCACTGCCTCTTTCACCAAGTATTTACACCAGTAGGTGTAACCACAATGGCAGCGTGTGGTGTGGGTAAAAATGGTCACCTCACATCTCTGTCATGTCGACTCTCCCTTTTATGGTGCTAATTGGGTGTTGTAGTCGCTCTTATGGAGAGTCACTGAATGGTCAGTCTGGGTTGCCTATTCAAAGAAACTCACCACATTTTCAAATTACATTACAAAAAGGCCCCTACATTTCAGGCATACCATTTTGCTTAAATTCAAACTACTGTACTATAATCAAGTTGCCTCTCTTGCTTAAGTCTTAATATGCACAAACCTCAACAAATTCAATGGACAGTAGGTTGACCAAAGGGTGAAAGTTTTTTAAAAAGTAGCATTTGTATTGGGAGCAGAGTTTGGGTTTCCTTATGGTCGGGTTTCCTGGGGCCTCTTTAATATTCAGGCTAAATGCAAGCTCTTATCCACACTATTAGAATGCATCCTCTATCTTCAAACACATTTGACAACTTATTGCATATAGAATAAAGTAAAATGTGTAGTAAGTCCTTACAAAAATCACTCTAGATTTGCCAACATTACTACATTTTCATCTTTCAAACTTCAGTTTAAATGTCACTTCCATGGAAAGGTCTTCCTGACCAGTTTATCTAAAATAAAATTGTGCATGTCATGCTCTGTCACAGACGCTTATCTCTTCCTCCAATAAACTGTATACTATAAGAATAGTGATCTTTATAGCTCAACCTGTGTTTTCCATCTATTCAGTTCCTTAAAGTAGATACTAAATGAATATGCGTTGGAGAGTGAAATAAGTAAAGTAAGGAAGAAAGGCCAGAGGGAGGAAGGGAGGAAGGAAGGGCCTCTGGCAAAGATTCTCTCTCCATCTTTTTTCATTCTGGCTGCTGTAACAAAATGCCACAGACTGGGTAGCTTATAAAAAACAGAACTTTATTTTGTAATGTTATGGAGGCCTGAAGTCCAAGATCAAGATAGCAGCATGGTCTCATTCTGGTGAAAGCCCTCTTCCTGATTCATAGCCAGAACCTTCTTGCTGTGTCCTCACATGGTGGAAGGGGGCTAGTGAGCTCTCTGGAGCCTCTTTTAAAAGACATTGATCCCATTCATGAAGGAATTTGTGGAATCTAAAAAATACAACCAACAAGTGAATATAACGAGAAAGAAACAGACTTACAGATGTGGTGAACAAACTGGTGGTTACCTGTGGGGAGAGGGAAGGGGAGAGGGTAGGGGATTAAGAAGTACAAACTATTATGTATAAAATAAGCTACAAGGATATACTGTACAGCACAGGGACTATAGCTAATATTTTATGATAACTATAAATGGAGTATAGCCTTTAAAAATCGCAAATGACTATATTGTACAGCTGTAGCTTATATTGTATACCAACTATATTTCAATGAAAATAATAATAATAGTCACAAAAAATCTGAAATAAAAGGCATTAATCCCATTCATGAGGGTGCCACCCTCATGACCTAATCACCTTCCAAGGGCTTCACCTCCTAATACCACCAATTTGGTGGGTTAGGATTTCAACATATACATTTTTTTTTTTTTTTTTGCTGTACGCGGGCCTCTCACTGCTGTGGCCTCTCCCGTTGCGGAGCACAGGCTCCGGACACACAGGCTCCGCGGCCATGGCTCGCGGGCCCAGCCGCTCCGCGGCATGTGGGATCTTCCGGGATAGGGGCACGAACCCGTGTCCCCTGCATCGGCAGGCGGACTCTCAACCACTGCGCCACCAGGGAAGCCCCAACATATACATTTTGAGGGAACATAAATATTCAGACCATAGCACTCTTCTTTGACCAAACTTGAGTCAGGCTTCTCTGAGTCCTCTTTCTAACTAGTCCCTGACCTTAGGCTCTGTCCTTGGCCCATTTAGACTAGTATTAGCATGAATTCTGGTGGGTCAGTTTAGCAAAAATCCTCTACCCTTGATATATGATCAAACTCTTTATCCCTCACCCTTCATGTCTTATAATCCTAGCCTGACTACAGAAAAAAGTTCTGTCAAATTGGTTTAGCCAGAATTCTCCTTACCCCTGATGTTTCCTCTTAGTAATTTTCTATTTACTGACCCCCACCCTGCTCCTTGCCTTTATATCTCTACTTGTTCTTATTATATTAGGAGTTGAGCCCCGTCTCCCTCTCCTACTACACAGCCCCTCTGTAGTAGTCTCCCTGACTTATCCTTGCTACCTTTAACAAGTATCATGTATACTTGTTTTCTTCAATACCTTCCAGGCTTTCCTTACCTACATCTCTCTGCATGTGCTGTCACTTGTTCCATGCCTTTGTTCACATTGTAATCTGTGCCTGCGATGCCCTACCCTTTATGCCCTAGTTCATATCAAACCTCTCTGTAATATCTGTACCCTTCTAGTCCTGTATTAAATACACTGCCCTTCAAGATGGCCTGTAAAACTCCTGTTTGCATAAATATTTGCCATTTTTCACCGTCCTGTTTCCTCTTAGACTCTTAAATAGAACAATGTGTGCACTTGCCTTCTACTAGATTGTAAACTGTAGTGATGCAAGATGTAGGCATTATTATGTGCCCCTCTAATGCCTAACACCAAATGTTATGCACAGTTAGAAACTCAATAAATACCTGATTAGTTGAACTATGGTCCTACTATATAGTGAAAAATTCAAAGGCTATTGAATTGGATTCTGATCTCCCCCGCTCATGAGCTGTGTGACATTGGGTAAGTTATTTAATCTCTCAGTTTTAGTTTCATTATTTGTAAAAGGCAGTGATAACTAAATGGGTTGTGGTAAACTTTAGTGACATTCTATGTAAAATAAAGTAAATGTGATACTATATGTAAAGGTGTCTCCTGCTTGAGGTCAGGAATCCATTTGTAAAAATCAAGCCGTTTTTGTTCAAATGTAACCAGGAAACGATTTCCTATTATTTTAATGGAAACCTTTAATATGTTTTATATGTTAGCCCAACAACCCCAACAAATTTCCTGAAACGCAATGAAACAAAAGAAACAAAAAATTGTTATAATATAGATACTTAAAATCATGGTATCCTAATCACCTAATAATTAATATGGTTTTAAGAAACATTGCTTTGCAGTAACATGGCCTCTCTTAACCCCAGTAACATCAGAGTTGCACATCCTCTTCTGTGACACTTTGCAGGCTTTTCAAAATGTCTACACAGGAGTCTGAAGTTTTACCCAATGTATTTGGAATGTAACTCAAGATTTTCTCCAACCACTGTGTTCTTATAAAAGTTACCTTGAGTTTGCAGATGCAAATATGTTTTATTGCTGTATAATCACTGGCTGAAGAATATTTGATTGAGAACTAATTAAATTCTCTGTAGTGTAAGTATTAAAGCAAAGAGCTCTTCTAACAGGGAAGTAATAGGAGATATTTTGTGTGTTATATCTTCATATAGGATTGCTAAACAGTGTTGTTCTTAATAAATGTTATTTTCTAACTTCCTTCCATTATGAATCAAATTAATTCTAAACCCAAGATTTAAGTTAGTCTTCATTTCTCAAATTCAGTTAAAACATTCATTTTTGGGGTTTTAAGAATTTAATTCAGTTATGCAAAAATATATCTAGGGGTTTATTTTATTTTTTAGTTTTAATTTAATTTAATTTTTTTCTTGAAGTATAGTTGATTTACAATATTGTATACGTTTCTGGTGTACAGCAAAGTGATTCAGATATGTATGTATATATATATATATATATACACATATATATACACATATATTCTTTTTCAGATTCTTTACCCTTATAGGTTATTACAAAATATTGAATATAGTTCCCTATGCTATACAGGAAGTCCTTGTTGGTTATTGATTTTATATGTAGTCGTGTTTATATGTTAATCCCAAACTCCTAATTTATCCCTCACCCCCTTCCCCTTTGTTAACCATAAGTTTGTTTTCTATGTCTGTGGGTCTTTTTCTGTTTCATATATGAGTTCATTTGTATAATTTTTTTTAGATTCCACATATAAGTGATATCATATTATATTTGTCTTTCTGTGTCTGGCTTACTTCACTTAGTATGATAGGTCCATACATGTTGCTGCAAATGGCATTATTTCATTCTTCTTTATGGCTGAGTAATATTCCATTGTGTGTATGTGTGTGTGTGTATGTGTGTGTGTGTGTATGTGTATATATATATATATATATATATATATATATGAAACACATCTTCTTTATCCATTCATCTGTTGGTGGGCATTTAGGTTGCTTCCATGTCTTGGCTATTGTAAATAGTGCTACAGTGAACTTTGGGGTGCATGTATCTTTTCAAATTATGATTTTCTCCTAGGGCTTTATTGATAATGACATACACTCTAGCCCACCTACCTCACTTATATTTCCATATATCCTGAGTGAGTCAGTCTCTTTTTTTTTTTGGCTTTTTAAGAAATCTGGATGCTTTCTAGATAATAGCTATCGCCATATGCACATCTGAACCAGTTGCATGGTTTCTTTTAAGTTTATTATTAGGGAAGCTTAGAATAATTTCATAACAACATAGAAAGTGATTGTATACAAACTTTATTTTAACTGTGGACTACCCCCACTGCTACCCCAAATACTCATAGACTGAAAGGTCATCAGAGATGAGCTTGTCTTTGGGAATTGGAGCATGGAAATCAGAGAAAGGAAGGAAATCATGGAACTACTTCAGTTGGAGATGAAGGAGTGGGTAAATGCCCTTTTCTTGGAAAAAAGATGAATTTCCTACTAGAGGAGAAATCTCTTAAAATATTCAGCTGCACCAGTGATTAACTCTGTTGCAAATTTAGTTGCATTTGGCAGGTACTGCAGGGAACAACTAGTGTGTATGCCTTGGCATAGTAAAAAAAAATTATGTAGACAGAAAGTATATGTCATTTATCTAGTTATTGAATAGCCTGAAATATAGAGCAGTCGAATACTATTTGTAATTTGCGTGAGTGTGTGTGTGTGTGAGAGTGAGCAAAGCTGTGTTTGACACTAACATCCATTTTTCCTGACTTAAGAACAATATTTTAAGAGATAATTGTGGTTTAAAGAACTGATTGATGCCAGACAGGAAGTTCCCCTCATATTGATTATGTGTAAAAATGCCTAGGAGGGTTTGGGACTGACAGAAACCATCAGTAAACTTCAAAACTCAAACGAGAATTTAGTTGACAGCAGGGTGTTCAGTACAGAAAATAGTTTCAGCACTGACACTGTCTTCTAAGGATCAGTATCTATCCATCTGTATAACAGATATCTGTCCGAAAGACAGTGTGGTATGGTGGAATGAAAACTGAACTTGTAATTGGAATATGGGGATTAGGTTCCAGCTGAGTTCTTTCTCCTGGTGCTATCTCGGAGAGTTACACCTCTAAGAATAACATTCTTTGTTTTTAAACTATGTCTAAGGATCTTTTGGGCTCTCTATTTCTATGAAACTCTGATCCTATTTTATCATTGTAGGGGTACTGTGTGTTGGAAGATAGCTAGATGGATCAATGGATGCATGTATGGGTGGGTGGAAAGATAAGTGAGTACATACACACACATATACATATACATATATATGTATGCACAATATATACATATAAAAATATATACTTATATATATAGGACTATATATGTGTGTGTGTAACACCTACAGGTTATTTCCATGCATATGTGTCTACATAGAGTGACATCACAAATTCTGGCCATGGTTTTCCTTTTCATTGGCAAATATGACAATAAATCATATATCATCTATTATTAAAGAGGTAAGACCTCTTAACAGCAAATGGGTCTTGAAAGAGATTTTAACATTGTGAAAGATACATTAAAATAATCCACAAATATTCATATGCATGTATTGTGAAAATGCTTCTTAGTGGATACAAATGTAAAAGGTGAATAATAAAAGTATCATGAATTCTTTATTCTTCATCGATAAAGAATTCTAATATTGAAAATTTACTGGGCAGTACTAAATAAGTGAGTATCAGGAGTCTGATCTTGCCTAAATAATAACTTTAACTTTTGATGTATTGTATAAATACTATTAGAAGAAACATATTTTTCTAGCAATGACCTTAATAAAAATAAAGCTCCTGTAAATAACACACAGTGAAATCTACATGTTACTCCGTTAATCAACATGTTTAGGTTCATGGGACACTAAAGACCACAGTCATCAATATTACAGAGCATTTTATTAAGAATATATTATTACACCGTGAGTGGGTAGACATTTAGATCTGTAGTCTACACAGACTGAGTGCATTTCTGCGGTATAGTTGTCTTTAGTTGAGTGGAATAGGCCCATCGGTGAGAGGTCACAAGTAATCAGCTATCTATATATACTTGGAAGTTTAGAAATAGTTGAGAGTTTATTTATTTATTTTACTTTAAATGTGTACAGTTTATTATATATCAATTACACCTTACTAAAGCTAAATAATTGAGTTTTCTTGGGATTAGAGACAATGTTTTGAGATGGAGAGAGAATTATCTTAGAGAGTAAATGAAGAGTTGGGATAAATGATCATTTTCTCTGGAAGGAAAAGGATTTATAATAGGAACCCCTAAGAAGACATATTGAACTGGCCTTATTTAACATTTTTTTCAAGGGATCAAGACAAGATGTACCATGGGAGAATTTCCAAATTTGTGCACAGAACTAAGTTCTTCCAGGTAATAAAAATATCATCAAAGTAGGATGAACAGGAGTTGAAATGAGCAGAGGAGCTCTAATGAGAGCAGGGAGAAACAGTTCAGGTCAAATCATTGAAACTCTTCTATGAGATGGAAACCTCTGAGAACTGATTATCACTGCGGAAGAAAGCGTAAGGACTCCGTTGCCTGAAGGTTCAGTCTAAGATTACGACCAGGAAACCAACACTGACCAAATTTGTTGGACATTATCACAAAGGATATTGGAAACAAAGTGAAAGGTATTGTCTTACCCTTGGACAAAATAGAAATTTGTTTGAACCTAGAAGTTCTTAGGAAGTTTTGATAAGTACACCTTAAAATACAGAGGGAAGCAAAAACCATCGAGGGAGAGGAGGAACTTCCGTTTGAGAATAGGCGGTTGGAAGAACTCCTCAGTCTGGAAGACACGATGTGGGAGGGAATCTGAGTAGCTCATGTAACGTGTGTATAGATTATTCACTAAATCTTGAGTTAGCTCTTAAGATTGAGAAGAAGCAGCATTAGGGAAAAATAAAGCAAGCTGTCCTCCACATCCTAAGACACGGTACCAACTGAGACTATAAATCTGCAGGTCCAGATTTATTCACAGATGGTAGGCTGATGGGAAGCTGTTAGCCAGAGTTAGGGGGGTAGGGAGCAAATCCCCAACTTCAGATGCTGTAGAGGGTAATGATCTGCCTCTCCCATGCAGGGGGAGATGGAATTCTCAGCTCAATGCCTCAGGACTCCGGTCCATTATCATGGCTGTTCTAATCTGTTTCTGAAGTGGTCTTTTCTACAGCATTTAAAAAAGTGACTGCATTATCCTGAACATTTTTATCAAGTAACAAATCAGCTGATATAAATGCATAAAGTTGGCTGAAAGCAGACCAGGATTTCAAAGCCCCTTCGGCATGTCTAGGTTGGGCACACGTCATGGAGCCTAAGAATTTATTTAGATGGGGAGTCTTAAAAAGCTGCAACTAAAAGTGACCATAAAATCATCAAACTTTAAAGTTGGACAAAGCCTCATTCTTTTTCAAATGTAAAAAAGCATTAACTGAGTCATTAAATGAGCTTTTAAAAAAGCCTCCTGGCAAGAGAGTGACAGATATAGAACTTTAAACCCATGCCTCTGGGGCCAATGCTCTTTCTATCATAAAATGTTTCTCCCTAACATTTGATGAATCAGAACATACACACACAAACACACACACACATAACGTTAAGACCCAGGGTTCACTCTTCAACTTGCTTTCAACCATATGGAAACTTTATGGATTGAGTCTTTCAGATATTATTTCAGAGCAGATAAGCCAAACGCTATTTCTCTCACCTGGCTCCAAGCACTGTTCAATCTTCTCCAACTGGGTATAATTATTCACTAGGGATCTCACCTATTGTTCAACACTCAAACTTGTGATGGTCATGCTGTAGACTCCATTGTCTTGAGAGGAAAGCTTACACACCAAAACATTTGGGTGGGTGAAAGGAACACAGGAGAGGGGACTAGAGGAAAGTTATCAGTGAATATGTAGTGAGTTGTTGCTTTTCTACCTTGATTATGCCTGAATTTTTATTTATTTTTATTAACATGAGCTTGCGCTACTTGATTGATGCATGACACACGCAGACTCCCTTAACTTAGAACATAATTGTGGCACATGTATCTCCAGCTACAAATATAGATACCAAAGAGCCTAAGGAGCTCTGAGAGTCATATACCTTCATTTATTTTTTTGAGTTTTTCTTTTTTTGTGAGTTTGAAGAGAAATAAAAGCTAAAAAAATATCCCTTATTCACCTGGCAATTTCTTTTCATCTTCCTTTTCTCAGGTAACATCTCCTCTAGGAATCCTCCCATACCCAGGAAAAGATAGTTTCTCCTGCTCTTTACAATCAAAACCCCCTGGGCAACCCTTTCTCATATCTTTTATAGCAGACTGTTGAATTGTGGATTTACTTGTCTGAATCTTTTTTAACCTGTGAGAAAATTGAGTGCAGGGGCTGAATCTTCCAACAGTGTATCTTCCAGTGCCAAGCACAAGAGTGTCAACTAACATGTAGCTTTAAAAAAAAGTATCTTGTATATATTGTAAGTGTTCAGTACATTTGTACATCAAATACATGAAATAATCAAGACTAAGAAATATGATAGGAAAAAATTAATGTTAAGGAGGATTTATAAATGAGTAGAAAGGGGATTTTAGGGAAGAAATCATGATTTAAGATTATTAGTTTTTTTAACCTGGTATATGTTGAGGATTGCTATAGAAGAAAAGGCAGTTCAGTACTTTGAAAATGTGTGAAGTCTATATTCGTTAGTTCATCAGCTAAAATAAGGTGGTATGCCCATAGCTGCTCATCTTTCAAATTTTTTCATAAATGTCAACTTGTTGAAAATATTTTTGAAACTAATTTTTCTTTACCTTTTTAATTCTCTTGGAATTAAACGTGGTGATTTACCACTAAGACCTTCAAGATGTATTAATTTATTTAGGCCACCGTAATAAATTTCAGAGAGAGTCTTTGTACAGAGATGCATTTTAAAAAACACAGTTAATCACCCAAAAGTAATTTATAAAGGAATTCAAATTTTAACCATTACTCATAAAAAAAGGTGAAAGGAATTAAATTCATAAAAAGTTGAACATTCTTAAATCTTCATCCCCGTACTCAATTTTCTTGTACTTCAGTGCTGCAGAATCTCTCATACAGAAATCCTCAATTATATCCAGCACTTTTTGGCTTTTCCCTTTTCTTTACAAAACCTCCATTCTTTTCTTTTTCTTTTTTTTAAACATCTTTATTGGAGTATAATTGCTTTACAATGGTGTGTTAGTTTCTGCTGTATAACAAAGTGAATCAGCTATATGTATACATATATCCCCATATCCCCTCCCTCTTGCATCTCCCTCCCATCCTCCCTATTCCACCCCTCTAGGTGGTCACAAAGCACCCAGCTGATCTCCCTGTGCTATGCGGTTGCTTCCCACTAGCTCTCTATTTTTTTATATTTGGTAGTGTATATATGTCCATGCTACTCTCTCACATCGTCCCAGCCTAACCTTCCCCCTTCCTTGTGTCCTCAAGTCCATTCTCTATGTTTTTGTGTTTATTCCTGTCCTGCTCCTAGGTTCATCAGAAACTTTTGGGTTTTTTTAGATTCCATGTATATGTGTTAGCATACAGTATTTGTTTTTCTCTTTCTGACTTACTTCACTCTGTATGACAGACTCTAGGTCCATCCACCTCACTACAAATAACTCAATTTTGTTTCCTTTTATGGCTGAGTAATATTTCATTGTATATATGTGCCACACCTTCTTTATCCATTCATCTGTTGATGGACATTTAGGTTGCTTCCTTGTCCTGGCTATTGTAAATACACCTGCAATGAACATTGTGGTGGTCCATGACTCTTTTTGAATTATGGCTTTCTCAGTGTATATGCCCAGTAGTGAGATTGCTGGGTCGTATGGTAGTTCTCTTTTTTAGTATTTTAAGGAATCTCCATACTGTTCTCCATAGTGGCTATACCAATTTACAGTCCCACCAACAGTGTAGGAGGGTTCCCCTTTCTCCACACCCACTCCAGCATTTATTGTCTGTAGATTTTTTCATGATGGCCATTCTGACCGGTGTGAGGTGATACCTCACTGTGGTTTTGATTTGCATTTCTCTAATGCTTAGTGATGCTGAGCATCCTTTCATGTGTTTGCTGGCAATCTGTAGGTCTTCTTTGGAGAAATGTCTATTTAGGTCTTCTGCCCATTTTTGGATTGGGTTGTTTGTTTTTTTGATATTGAGCTGCGTGAGCTACTTGCAAATTTTGGAGATGAATCCTTTGTCAGTTGCTTCATTTGCAAATATTTTCTCCCATACTGAGGGTTGTCTTTTCGTCTTGTTTATGGTTTCCATTGCTGTGCAAAAGCCCCATAGCAGTACTGTGAGTGTCACTGAAGCAAACTTGGGTCCACTTATGCACATGCAGTAAACCCAATCTACTGACACTGGGTTGTGGTGAAAGAAAGTGCAGTGTTTTATTGTAAGGTGCAACACAAAGAGTCCGGGACAGCTAGTACTCAAAAAGCCTCATTTTCCTGATGGGTTTCAGCAAAGTGTTTTTAAAGGCAAGGTGAGGGAGGGGAGTCCCAGGGTATGTGATCAGCTTGTGCACAGTTCTCTGTTTGGTTGATGGCGAGGTTACAGGACAGTGTCCCAGGGGTTAAGGTCATCAATTCGTTGGCTCCAGTAGGCCTGGGGGCTATGTGTTCATGGTCATTAAGTAGTTAACCTTCCATTTGGTGGGGGTTTTAGCATCTGTAAAGCAGGAAATGTGCATCAAATACTGTGATCTATGTACTTCAGAGAGGAGCTAAAGTAGAGGATATGGGGGAGGGGTCTGTCCTAGGAAGGCCCCATAGGTTCCTCCTCTGTTACATGAGCCCTGATGTTCTTTCCAAAATGCTCTTAAAGCTGAGGACAGACAGATTCGGTTTCCATTTTTTGCTACCAAAAGCATCCTAACTTATACACTTGGCATAAAAATACTCTACTAATTTGGTACCTGCTCAGAGGTCTTGCTCAGGGCTGTACACAACTCCAGCATGTGTCATTCTCATTGACATTGTTATGAATGGTACCCCCTGGAGTTGTGCAGTCTCCAACTTTCATAGTTGTAAAAGGCTGTGCTGCTTTGTATCTGCTCATCTTTCCAGCTCCCCTTCAGTTGTCTTACATATGTGAGCTACAGTTGAGTCAGTTCCAACTACTTTTGCTCTCCAGAGGAACCATGGTATTACTTGGGCTTTTTGTGATCACTTTGTTCCCAATGCCAAATACAGATTCTCCACAGTTTGTTCATCTGACAAAGTCGTGTTTATTCTTTGATGGTCTTCTCAGATATCACCTTTACTATAGAACTTTTCTTGTCACATTATTTTCCTGCCATAGACCTTAGGCACTCATAGTAAATGACTTTATCAAATGTAAACATAGCACTCTGTGTACATTTCTATCAATGCGTCTCATGATGGTTTTATGTTAGTCTTCTGTACTGACCTATGTGCTTTTTGAGCAAACAGATTTTTCTAATTGTGGCCTAGTAGAGGAAACCCTAGCACACAGCAGATGCTTAAAGGACTCTCTCTTTGTGGACTGTTTAATGTATTCATTAACACTTATAATTCACTGAATGAACCAAATCATTTAATATTTACAGTTTTCCACAGCAAGATCTTTTTCGACCCACCGCCTAGAGTAATGAAAATAAAAACAAAAATAAATAAATGGGACCTAATGAAACTTAAAAGCTTTTGCACAGCAAAGGAAACCATAAACAAAATGAAAAGACACCCTCAGAATGGAAGAAAATATTTGCAAACAAAGCAACTGACAAGGGATTAATCTCCAAAATATACAAACAGCTCATTCAGCTCAATATCAAAAAGACAAACAACCCAATCCAAAAATGGGTGGGAGACCTAAATAGACATTTCTCCAAAGAAGACATACAGGTGGCCAACAAACACATGAAAAGATGCTCAACATCACTAAGCATTAGAGAAATGCAAATCAAACTGACAGTGAGGTATCACCTCATACCAGTCAGAATGGCCTTCATCAAAAAATCTACAGACAATAAATGCTGGAGAGGGTGTGGAGAAAAGGGTACCCTCCAACACTCTTGGTGGAACTGTAAATTGGTACAGCCACTATGGAGGACAGTATGGAGGTTTCTTAAAAAACTAAAGATAGAGCTACCATATGACCTAGCAATCCCATTCCTGGACCTATATCCAGAGAAAACCATAATTCGAAAGGATGAATGCACCCCAGTGTTCACTGCAGCACTATTTATAATAGCCAGCACGTGGAAGGAACCTAAATGTCCATCAACAGAAGAATGGATAAAGAAGATATGGTACATAAATACAATGGAATATTACTCAGCCATAAAAAGGAATGAAATAGTGCCATTTGCAGAGATATGGTTGGAGCTAGAGATTGTCATACAGAGTGAAGTAAGTCAGACAGAGAAAAACAAATATTGTATAGTACCATTTATGTGTGGAATCTAGGAAAATGGTAGGGATGAACTTATTTGCAAAGCAGAAATAGAGTCACAGATGTAGAGAACAACCTTACGGTTACCAAGGGGGGAAGGGGTGGGTGGGATGAATTGGGAGATTGGGACTGACATATATAACTACTATGTATAAAATAGGTAACTAATGAGAACCTACTGTATATCACAGGGAACTCTACTCAGTGCTCTGTGGTGACCTAAATGGGAAGGAAATCTAAAAAAGAGCAGATATATGTATATGTATGACGATTCACTTTGCTGTACAGCAAGAAACTAACACAACATTGTAAAAGAACTATACTCCAATAAAAATCAATTAAAAATTTTAGAGTTTTCAATCCCCCATTATCACATATATCCAGATGCAGCAATATTTACTTCTTCTATCAGTTGCCAATGTCAACTAAAAAAAAAACCCAAACAATACCAGCATAGTAAGGAGAAACTTTACTGAAAACGTTAAGTGCGAGGAGGGGTGTATTGCAATTGGGGGAGGAGAACTATTGCATTAGGGAGAATGCTGTGACCCTAAGATCTGCAAGCCTCTCAGTGGTTAATCAAAAGGGCTTTTTCTTCTCTTGAGAGGAAGTAACAAGGGTATTAAGTGTAGGCTGTGGGAAAATGGGATAAAAGAGTAGCTTGAGTGGATGGTAGATCAGAGAATATTTTACCCTGAGCTCAGCCTGTTCTTAGGAGAGATTATATGTTGACTCAGTCTGACAGTGAGTCAGACTTCTGGAGCCTGGAGGAAGGAGTGAAACTTTACAGTTTGATTAATTAGCAGTTTGTTCCAATTGATTAGTAGGAATAAACACTTCAGATGATAATTTATGAGACAAAAAAATGGCAATTTGGAATATCTTTGTCTGGCATTGCCATCGGTAAACACGAGGAGGCATCTGTGGTGGTTCTTAGGATTAAGCTGTTTTCCACAACACAAAGGGCAGAGAGATATCTTAACTTTTGCTGTTTTCCAGGATTCGAGGGCTCAGGTAAAATTCAACATTGTCACTAATAATGGTTTTCAGTATTGAAGGACACTATTAGACTATATAAAACTTTATTTTCTTTTCCAGTGGTCATCACACAGCCAAGCAAATGTATCCACTTGTTAAATTTAATTACCTTTTATCTTAGAGAGTTCCCCCAAATTAAATAGGTCGGAAATTTTTATAAAGAATCAAATATTGCTCTCGTGTCTGAAAAGTGTGGACTGAGTATCAGAGACTTATCAGATTCCTTTCAAGCTAAAGTCACCATCATTCACTTGATAAGACTGTAGAGGGCACAATTGGACTGAAACAAAGCTTGAGTGAAAGAGTGTGAGAACTTTATTACACCCAGCTAATACCCAAATGTGTGCTGTCAGTGATTCATATCTGCCTTTCAGAGCAAAGGGTTTTTAAAAAATCTTTTTAAAAGAGGGTTTTCTTATTTGTCACTTTACTTTCTTTTTACTTAATCCTAAGAACATTTCATGTGGGAAAATGTGTTTGAAGAGATGGAATTATAAATGAGTCCAGCATTATTGTTATAGTCCCTGTATTAAAGTGTTACTGTAAGCTAAGGCAAGGAAGTCAAAGATAGTAGATTAAGAGAAAACTGCTGGGGCAATGAGCAAGCATTATTAAAAACAAGTGACAGGTTTGTATTACTCTATTGGAAGCAGCATATAGTAGTGGAAAGACTAAGGAATTAGTTGGGCTCTCCGTAAGCTATTTGAAGCACAGCTTTTCCAAAGCTAAGTAAAGTTTTCTCTAATCCTCAGCTAATTTGTGGTTTCAAAATCCTGTAGTGTTCTTGATGCAGTTACCACCAAAATGAAGCATGCCCTTCTTCCTAATGGTCTACTCCTCCCCTTCCTTGTATTATATGTGCAAAACAAATGACATAAACAAACTCTTTATGTTCTCTTTTCACCCTGCTTTCATTCCACATTGCACCAAGATTTTATTTTCCACATCAGTAATGGCTTTATAATTTCCAAATTCAAAGTTTCTTCTTCTGTCTCATTTACCTTAAAATCTCAATTGCTTTTGATTTTTTTGCTCCTCACAGATGACTCTTATCTTTTTGCTGTAATTGTGTTGTCTGTGTACTACCTGTTACACTTTTCACATATTTAGCAAATCAGTCTGTTACTTTGAGTGCTTCTTTTTGATTTTTCCCATTCCATTATTTTGGGAATTCACCATACTTCTGTATTTTGTGTGCTGGTTCTCCTCTATCAGACTATTGATTCAATTTTATGTTTCCAGGTAAAACCTGTCATTGGATTGGCTATTACCTCAGTGGGAAATGGCTATGGTATCCATGTAATGTACTCTCACTAAAGCCCCAAGTTTGTATTGCTAATTGCCTTCTAAATATTCATAAATGGATGTCTTGCTATTCCTTGAAAGATAGCTATTCAAAATCATTTTTCTCTCCAAACCTAGTCCCGCTTTCTGATTTTCTCATTCTTCTATCTCTGCCATAGCCTTTAGATAGAAAAAAAATTGAATGTTTTTTCAACTAACGCTCTGTAGGCTCCTTGCTATCCTCCTAGGCCAGGTCTTTGGGCCAAGGTAACTAGTCTCTGGATCCATTAGAAAGTCCAAGGGGGCAGAATTTTCTTTATGCTTTATTCATTAATGTAGCCTAATCACAAAGGATGATAACTAGCTCAATTGATATTCATAAATAAATGAATGAGCCCAAATACCCAAAGTTGTTAGGTTCTCCTATTATTTATTTTACTTTAATTACCAGATGAATATTTTTAATACCACTTTTGTATTGCTACTTTTCTGATCAGAAACTTCATTTAGTCTATTTTGTCTCTTTTTTTCTGACGTTTAAGATTGTCCATTTTTCTATTCTAAGGAGGTCCTAAGAAAGAGAATTAATGTTGTGGGTAAGAGTGAACGTACTGGAGTTAAACAGCCTGAGTTTGATTATTGTTCTCTCATTTACTAACTGGGACAGAAATTTAATTTTTCTGTGCCTTGATTTCTACATCTGTAAAATTGAGATAATGATCATTGGATTGATGTTAGGATGAAATAACTTAGTGCCTCTTAAGCACTCAAACAGTGCCTGGTATTTCATGAATGCTCAATATGCATTATTACTATTATTATTAACATCTACATTTGAAAAGCGTCTGTACAGTCAGTGACATCCAAATGTTTAATACAACATATCCCATCTTTCAAACAAAATTTTACATGTAATCCCAATAACTTTATGAAATACACAATACGTGTGGCTTTGATTATTTGTATCCTCCACTCTTTCATAAACTCATAAGTGTCCTTGACAAAATCCCCAAACTCCAAGAACTACAATTTAAAAACCACTGGGCTCAGTAACTTTTTTTTAAATATTTATTTATTTGGCTGCACTGGGTCTTAGTTGTGGCATGCAGACTTCTTAGTTATGGCATGCGGAATCTTAGTTGAAGCATGTGGACTCTTAGTTGCAGCATGCATGCGGGATCTAGTTCCCTGACCAGGTATTGAACCCGGGACCCCTGCATTGGGAGCACAGAGTCTTACCCACTGGACCACCAGGGAAGTTCCTGGTATCAGTAATTTTTGATATAAGTATTTCTTGATTGACTACGTCATTTTGAAAACCATTAGATTGTAGAAAGAGCAGGCATTTTAATAATGCATCTATTATATTCCTGTCTCAAATGAGGGTATTGTAAGACAAGGAAGTTACATTTGAAAATATTATCTAGCACAGACAATTTATGTCTATTTTAGTAAATTAATTTAGATCAAAAGAATGAACTTTTTTATAATAAATGAGGGGTAAGTTTGAATTAGAAATCATATTTAAGGAATCAAAGTATTGTGTTATGATGGTTGTCATATATAGAATAGATTATTTGCCCTTTGAGCATTTGGAGATGACTTAAAACATTATTTGTTTCTGAAGTAAGCCTATAAGATGTAAAAACCATTTTCTAAATGATAATATTGATATTAACAATACTTATCCTTTTACTTTCAACTCTGTAAGCTTAGTAAAGCTTCAGACTTTATTGATATCCCCATATCTAAAAGATATTTATCTCTACTGCTTAACTGGAAATTTTTGAGAAAAAATTAATTGATGTTATTAAAAGAAAGGTGTCATCTAAAATTATACTGTCTTATTCTTACAAAGAATTTCCGGAGTAATCCAATGAACATATGACTAAGAGTCATGTACCCTTAAAGGGGTTGAGAACACGTTGTTCATGAGATATTTTAGTCCCTTCATTTTACAAATCAGAAAACTATGAGCCTGCTTAGCTAAGCAATTTACCAAAGATAGATGATTGCATATTAAATATTAAGAAGTATTAAAATCTCTGTTCTCAATCCAATACTCTTTCCACCATTTGGAAAATTAATCATACAGTCTCAAACATCAAAATATTTTTTCCTGTATCCAAAAGAGAACAGAATGTCATGTTTTAGAACCCAGATGTCATATCAACTTAAAAAGCAACATAAAAAACAATTTTAAAATAAAACTTTGGATTAAGCAGATGATGACTGCTTGATTGGTAGTGGCTTATAGTGGAATATAAAGTAAATCAATAAGCAGAAATACTGCAGTCATCTGTTTTTCTGAATGTCAATAAACAGAGCTGTTCTAAGAAGGATTGAGAAATAGCAAAAGGCTGGTCTTTCTCCAATCTGTGGTTGTCTTTATTGAACTCCTTTTCTTTTTTCTTTGCCCTTTTAGGTGCCTCTCATCTCTGTTCTCTCCTCCTACTACCAAAACTTCTTCTAGGAAACTTATATCAAACTTGTACTGAAATGTAAATGGCTTACAAGCCTTAAGGTGCTGCCTCTCCCAGGGAAGTGTGAGGAGTGAGATTTAAGAGGTCCAAAGAAAGGTAAAGTTATAGAATATATATCTAAATATGAAATTTTAAGCATCAATGAGGAAGAGAGTAGCAGTTTTAAATTGTAGGAGAACACACTTCCCAGTGATTTTAAAACCATTGTTAATCTCCACAAAGAAACAAAAGCCAAACAAACAAATATGCAACAAATTTAACAGCCAAACACAAAACAAAAATAAAAAAACCCAAATTAATGGGACTTGACTATATTGAAACTGAGATTAATATGTGAAGTATTGATTTCTCTAATAAGTTGAGTCCCTCAGTCCGTGAACATGGTATATCCCTTTATTTATGTATTCTTTAATTTTTCTCCGTAGTGTTTCATAATTTTGCAAATGGAAATCTCCATATCTCTCATTAGATTTATTTTTATGTGTTTCACTTTTTAGATATTACCATCAAGAGCATCGTTTTCTGAATATCCTATTTGTTGTTGGTCTGTACAAATACAATTGATTTTTAAAAATACTGACCTTGGATTCAGCAACCTTGTTAAATTATCTTATTCAAATGGCTTACCTGTAGAATTTGTATCAAATACCATAATGATTAAAAGGTCAATTCTCTAAAACAATGTAATAAATCTAAGATTTCATACAAACAATAATGTTTTTAAAAATTCATACAGCAAAACTTGACAGGAAAAGAAGAATAAATATGTAAATCCACAATCATCATGAGAGTTTTTTTTTTTTTTTTTTTTTGCGGTACGCGGGCCTCTCACTGTTGTGGCCTCTCCCATTGTGGAGCACAGGCTCCGGACGCGCAGGCTCAGCGGCCACGGCTCACGGGCCCAGCCGCTCCGTGGCATGTGGGATCTACCCGGACCAGGGCACAAACCCGCGTCCCCTGCATCGGCAGGCGGACTCTCAACCACTGCGCCACCAGGGAAGCCCTTTGTGGGAGATTTTAACACAACTCTCTCAGTAGTAGGTAGAACAACCAGCCAAAAGTCCATGGAAGATTTTTAACACAAATACCAAACTTGATCAATTTGAAATATATAAAACGCTCTACGCAACAATGATGGAAATCACACTTTTAACAAGTATACATAGACTATATTATAAAATTAATTATATGGTTGTACATAAAGCAAGTCTCAACATATTTCAAAGACTGAAATACAATAAAATATGCTTTCTGACCATTGAGATGTTGAATTAGAAATCAGTAACCAAAATTATTTAAAAATAGATCCAAATGTTCAGGAATTAAGCATTTTACTTAAATAATCCACAAAGTAGAAATCACAATTAGCATAAGAAAAGCAAAATTTTAGGTATACTCCCATGGTTTATTATATATGTGTGTACTCTAACACCATCACAGTTTCCCCCACAAGCATATGCACTAACAGAGTTTGTATCCTATTTATCTAGTTTCCTTTAGGGTCTGATAAGGCCAATTGAAGATGCTTACTAAATGCTAATTGGGTGTATCGGCAGAACTCTTGGTTTTAAGCAACATGATATAACTTAGATAACTTTAAGAAAATGAATTTATTACAATGATATAGAGTAGCTCACAGAATGGTTTGGAGAGTCAGAGAACCGTGGGTGTAAACTATCAGCCAGGAGAAATGTCTAAACTTATTTCATGGTCTGATGGGGTGAAGATGAGATTGCCACTACTGCTGGATTACTTGATTACTCTGCAGATTATAATGCTGAGCTCACAAACACAGAACGTTAGATGCTGCTGGAAAGAGGATATTGCTTCCACTAGGGTTCTTTTGTGTGACCAGAATAGATTCTACAATTGCTGTTTTCCACTCACTCACTGGCAGCTTTTAATTGCAAATCTGGGGCATATGCATCCAACTGATAGAATTCCGTTTTTGTGCTAATGCCCTAGTTTCAGAGGAGGCTGAGAAAACAAGTACTTGAGATCTTTAGCTTCTATGGTGAAAGGTGGATTTGCCTCATAAAGAGGGAGATTCCTAAAACATAGGGAATGGACAAGGTTCATGCAATTTATCTCTGACTTTCAGGCAGACATGGGTCTTGCCAAGACACTTTGGATAGTCTATTTACTGATCTGTAGGTTCTCTGAGCATGATGTCATTAAAATAGAGGATAAGTGTGATGCCAGAAGGTCAAGGTCCCTATGAGCTAAGCTGTGATATAGAATGAAAAAGTTGAGACAATACAGTGAAATTAATACTGCTGCCTTGCGATTTGCAAGCAAATTGTTCTGATGTTCTCAGCTTTTTAGAGGAAAGGAATAAAAGCATGTGCCTAATCAATAGCTATCGATTACTTAGAAAGCAAAGCAGGTTCCTTAGAACCTTACTGATTTGTTCTAGTGAAGAGACCACATATAGAACAACGGTCTCAATTTGCTGTCTCTAGCTGATCAAATTTATAACAGTCTTCTGTTTTACTCCTGAATACGCTGACTTCTACACTAGACAAATTGAAATTTTAAAAGGGAATATGATAGAAATCACCAACCCTGAATTTGTAAAATCTTTAGTAGTGAAACTAATCACTGTGATTCTCTTAGGGATTTAATCATGCTTTGGACATATTATTATAATAAATAGAGGAAGCTCTTGGGGCTTTTAGTGGGCTCTTCCTAAAAAAATATTATTCCCTGAGACATGCAGCCAAGATGGTGATTCTGCTTGTGGCTGAGTGTACTACTTTAATGATATACTAAGAAACTAATGAAATATTTATGGACATTTGGGGCATCCTACTAGTCCTACTGGGAGGCAGACTTAAGTCTAACTGCCATTTATCATTTCATCTTCATGTCTCCACCCTGACTAGTGGAGAATAGTGGTATTGCAAGTACCAAGAATCAATACAGTGAAGGCTAAAGAGGTTGGGATGGGAAAAATTGACTTCCATTTTCTAGGTAACTCTTCTTGGCTAAGTCATTACATGTCTCCAATCATGGCGAAAAAAATGTTACTATATATTGTAAAATTGACTTCTCCTTAGAACGATGGCAAGTGAGGGTTGGAGAGTCCTTTCTTTATTGGAATCTACCATTATATCCTCATCCCACTACAAAGAAGTCCAGTTCTTTTTCAGTCAATGCCCCATTCCAAGATGCCAATTAAACTCTCATAATAAAGCAGTCATCAGAATTAAATGTTTAGAGTTATTCTATCTCAACCTGTGGATGCAAGAAGTAAGACTTTTACCACATTCACAGAAAGTTAATGATATTTGGCATTACCTTGAGCTGGGAATTTAAGACTGGAATATTACATTCTTATTACATTGGTGTATCCTGTTGTCTTTATTTTTAATTTATTTTATTAGTTTATGAAAAGAAATTTTATTGTGGTAAGAAAACAATATGCGATCTACTCTCAAATTTTTAAGTGTATAATACAGCCTCTGGCACCTCTCATTCTATTCTTTGTTTCTACGAGTTTGACTATTTTAGATATCTCATGTAAGTGGAATCGTGCAGTATTTGTTCTTCTGTGACTGGCATATTTCACTTAGCATAACGTCTTCAGGTATATCGATGTTACTGCACATGGCAGATTTTCCTTCTTTTTTAAGGCTGGACAATATTCTATTGTATGTATATATTACATTTTAAAAATGTATTCATCCATCAATGGAAATTTAGGTTTTGTCCATATCTTGGCTATCATGAATAATGCTGCAGTGAGCATGGTAGGGCAGAAATATCTTCTAGATCTTGGTTTCAAATCTTTAGGCTATCTACACAGAAGTGGCATTGCTGGTTCATGTGATAATTCTATTTTTAAGGTTTTGAAGACCCTCCATACTATTTTCCGTAGCAACTGTACCATTTTACGTTCTTACCAACAGTACACTGTAGTTCCAATTTCTCCACATCCTTACCAATACTCTATTTTTTTATTTTTATAATATCCATCCTAACAGGTTCGGGATGATATCTCATTGTGTGGTTTTTGTTTGTTTGTTTTTTGGGGGATTTTTTGGTATGAACTGTGTGGCATGTGGGATCTTAGTTCCCTGACCAGGCAGGGATTGAACCTGCACCCTCAGCAGTGAAAGCACAGAGTCTTAACCACTGGACCACCAGGGAATTCCCTCATTGTGGTTTTGATTTACATTTTTCTGATGATTAGTGATGTCGAGCACCTTTTCATATATCTGTTGACCATTTATATTTCTTCTTTGGAAAAGTGTCTGTTCAAGCCCATTGACCATTTTTAAATTGGGTTATTTGGGGTTTTTTTTTTGCTATTAAGTCATAGGAGTTTCTTATAAATTTTGAATATGAACCCCTTATGTGATACAGGGTTTGCAAATATTTTCTTCCATTCCATAGGCTGCCTTTTCATTTTGTTGATTGTTTCCTTTGCTGTTCAGAAGGTTTTTAGTTGGATGTAGTTCTACTTGCCCATTTTTGCTTTGTTGCCTGTGCTTTTGGTGTCATATAAATAGGACATCATTGCCAAAATTAGTGTCAAGGATCTTTTCCCCTATGTTTTCTTCTAGGAGTTTTACAGTTTCAGATCTTATGTTTAAGTCTTTAATCCATTTAGAGTTGATTTTTGTGTATGATACAAGAGTCCAGTTTCATTCTTTTGCATGTGGATATCCAATTTCACCAACACCATTTGTCAGTTCAGAGAAAGAGCAAAGTTGGAGGCATAAGAGTTTCTGATTTCAAAAAATATATTACAAACCTACAATACTCAAAAGAGCATGGTACTGGCAAAAAGACAGACTAATGGAACAGAATAAAGAGACTAGAAATAAACATATGCATATACAGCCAACTGATCATTGACAAGGGAGCTAAGAATACAATTGGGAAAGGATGCTCTCCCAGTGCCCTTAGAAGTAACCATGACACCCTACAGATTTCGAATACCCAGGGCCTTCATACTTTTTTAAAAGATAAATTTATGTATTTATTTTTGGCTCCATTGGGTCTTCATTGCTGTGCACGGGCTTTCTCTAGTTGTGGCGAGTGAGGGCTACTCTTCATTGCAGTGTGTGGGCTTCTCATTGCCGTGGCTTCTCTTGTTGCAGAGCACAGGCTCTAGGCTCATAGGCTTCAGTAGTTGTGGCACACGGGCTCAGTGGTTGTGGCTCGTGGGCTTAGTTGCTTCCCGGACCAGGGCTCGAACCCATGTCCCTTGCACTGTCAGGTGGATTCCTAACCACTGCACCACCAGGGAAGTCCCAGGACCTTCATACTTTTACATGTGAGTTACTACTTGATTTTCCCTAGTCAGGTCACTAGTAGGCTTTAAGTTGCAGGAGACTCGAAGAATAATTTTTTCTCAATTTGTTTCTTATTGCCAACTAGAGATTTACTGTCTCCAGTGCCAACCAAGCTAGATAACAGATGGCAATTTCCCCTATATCCTCAATGATCTGTTGTCTGTGATCTCTCCTGGTATCAATTTTTATGTTAGAGCAATCGGTGACTTACTCTGGGTTAATTAAGTAGAAAATAAACTATTAAAAAGATATTGGACAGTTTATGGAATCTCTAAATAAAAGATTCAACAACCAGGATTGGTGTTTGGAAGTTTAAACTTATGTCTAGGAATCATGCTGTAGAATTGGTCCAGGGAACAACCTAGTGCAAGAGTCACTGGGCAGAGACACTTCAGCTAGAACTACAAATATCAATGATAGGGGATGCTAAATACAGTAATATGAATCACTGATACATTTGTTCTGGATACTGAAAACAGTGTGTGCTTTCCACTTCCAGAATATATTCTAAGCAGTCTTTTCTTCTTGTCAGTAGCTTCTAGTCCAGTCTCCAGAATGGACATAACTGACTGTCAGAGCTAAGGTCATATGCTAGCCTATGGCTTTAAAGGATACTCAGAGATTAAGTAGGTGGCATTTTCAGTCTGTATAACGAGAGACAGATTCTTCCTCATAAGATGGGGATTTCCATAACTTATATATGGGTTCACACACTGGACAAAAACGAGGAGTAGAACTCTCCATTAGAGTTTATTCATGAATAAATACCACAGAAGTCATAATTTTCTTTACAATAATATTTTGGAAACAAGAATAAGGAAGTTTTATACACACACACACACACATCCATATATGTATATATGGGTGTGTGTGTCTTTATAAATTCTGACTTTATATAAAGTAGGCCTTTGTTTTCTACTGTTACTGTTCTGAATGCAGAATGGGGATCCTTTTCGTTACAAAGAGGAAAATGAAAACTTTTTTCTGAACTAAACTACATGAAATGTGAACATGAAGATTAACATCATCTCTGAGGCAGGAACCTCAAAATTATACTCCTCCTCAATCAATGCTATTGTCAGTTCTTAGTTTTATTACTTATTAAAGGAAAATATATATCCAAGACATTACTGCAAATAAATATTTTAGAATATGTCTGGCTTTTCCTGTACAGTGAAAACATTTTTATAATATGAAATGTAAGAACAGATATTTTCCCAACATAAGTTCTCGTTGCATGTTCTCACATATTATAACCATATATAATTACTGTTAATTGAAAAGCCTGAATTAGATGAGGAAATTGTTACAGCCAGTGGTAAGAAAATTATTATATTGTTTTTTTAGCACAGTATTTAAATTTGATATTTAAGAAACTTTTGAGGGACTTTTCATCTAGCTAATAAGTGAGTTAACTTAAAACAGAGGAACGTTGTGAAGAGTGGCACCATGGTGTTTTTAGAATCCGAGGGATATGAATTCAAATTATTCAATGATAATTTTTGAGATCCTACCACAGCCAGGTACATGGCTTTTACATTTTCTCTAGGAATTTCATTTTCATCATCTAAACAATAGATCTAAAACATTGAACTAATGAAGTTTTTGAGAGCAGAACAAATCTTAAAGGCAAGACACAAAAAGGTGAAAACCTTTCCAAGTAACTTGACTATGTTCCAGAGCAAAACTCAATAATATTTATAGAAATACAAAAATATTCATCACTACTACAAGGCAAAATTAATAAGTATGGCATCCAACCAAAGATTACCAGGCATACAAAGGGACAGGAAAAGATGAACTATAATAAGAATAATCACTTGAAAGTGACCCAAAACTGGCACAGATGTTAGAATGAGAAGATAAGGAAGTCAAAATAGCTCTTATAATTGTACCACACATGTTAAAAAAAGTTATGCTGAAATATAGAAGATATATAAAAGAACCAAATTTAACTTCTAGAGATGAAAGCTACAGTTATTGAGATTAAAACAAAGCAACAAACAAATCATTTGATAGGTTTTGTGTGTTTGAAACTTTGTTGTTTGAAAATTTGTTTCATTTGTTCTACCAGTCAGACCTGGTAGAAGAAACAGTGTTTCTGGGTAAGAGATGATGAAAATACCAGTCCTCCGGTTAGTTCACTGTCACTCTCAGAGAGCTTAAAAGAGAACTCAGTGTGGTCGAACAGTAGCCCAGAGAATAAGTTGGAGGGGGTTATTGCTGGAAGTGACAAAAGTATGACATGGCTTCCACTTTGGTGGGGTTCTTCCGTTGTAAAAGAGGCAAGAATGAGGATGAACCATAAACTCTTCCCATGCTGAAGCCACAGAGTGAACCCATCCCATGTTATTAGAGGCCACTGATATCAGAGGCAGAAGACCAGGATCATAACTGCTAATGGGCTGCTAACTGTGCTTGTAGTCAGAGGAGGGTCTCCCTCTTTTCCCCTTTTTCTTTTTAATTCTAAACTCAGGGTTATAATTAAACAAAGCAGGAATTTAGAGAAGAGCATGTGGGAAGCTTTTTGGCTATTTGGAGTTGTTGCTTTGAACAAATATCCCCCCAATAAAAATAATAACATAATAATAGTGGTACATGAAATGTCCATATATTTACTTAAACGAATTCCTTAAAATTAGATGTAATTTTTGCTCTAGACTGCAAAAGCATTAAATTTCCCTTGTAGCAGTTACTGAAAAAAATTAAACATTTAAATTTTTTTACTTCATCAAGATTGAATTTCTCAATCAAACCACATATGATTAACCTGGTTTTCCAATGTATCTTTTATAACAGACACATAATCTGATAATAAACATGGCATTGTTTTCTAAATTATTTTTAATGACATACATGATAGAACACGAGAGGATCTTGGCCCATTTAGCAACCCCCATACTTTTATTTTAATGGAACATATAGTTTAGGTAGAAAATATAGCCTAGTGGATTTAAAAAGAATTATCTTTGGGAATGAAAAATAATGGAACTGAAAGATTATGTATAAATTAGAGACTATAAGGATTTGATTTATTTGAAGTACAGAGTCCTTAAATTGTGCTTCTGGTTAATAAACGGGCTTTAGACATTGGACAAAGGTCTGTAATTTCTTCTTCTACAGTCTGGTATTTCAAGAGCTACCAAGAAAACACTGCTGGATGGCTTTAGGTCTCAGAAGTTAAGACACAAGAGAAGTCAGATATCACCACTATGGTGGTAAATTCCCTCTATGCAAAACAATTTTAAAAAATTCCACTTCTCTCATTAGAATACCACAGTGCAGAACTTCCGTGGTGGCGCAGTGGTTAAGAATCCGCATGCCAAGGCAGGGGACATGGGTTCGAGCCCTGGTCCAGGAAGATCCCACATGCCCAGAGCAACTAAGCCCGTGTGCCATAACTACTGAGCCTGCATGGCACAACTACTGAAGCCCACGTGCCTAGAGCCCGTGCTCCGCAGCAAGCGAAGACACCGCAATGAGAAACCCACACACTGCACTGAAGAGTAACCCCCACTTGCCGCAACTAGAGAAAGCCCACGTGCAGCAATGAAGACCCAACGCAGCCAAAAATAAATAAAAATTAATTAATTAAAGAAGAAAAAAGAATACCACAGTGCAATGTCATCATCTCCTCAAGAAAAAGTGCCATATAATTCTGTTCTCTGTCTTCAGTGTTACGCAGTAAGACAAGATCTGTTTTCTTCAAGTCCCCCCTCCCTTTTTTTGGTCATTTCCCCCTCCTAGAAGAGAGCCTTAGCTTAGATGAGAAAAGAAAGTTTCTATTATCATAACACCAAATAAAGGCTATCAACATTTGCAAGAGAAATTTTGATTGTAGATGTTTAACTGAAAGATTAAAACATATTTCCGTAGGACCTTCAAGGTACCTGACCTCTCCCACAGCCTATCTTGCTGAGAAGATGAAAGGAGCCTATTGACTGCTAATCAAGTCTTGCAGAGTAAGAAGAAAGCTAAAAAAAGCCAAAGTCATGGTGAAGAGGAGAAAAGTTAGGGAGAACCTACAGAGATGCAGCTTTAAGCTGGAACCTGTATAGACTTTAAATGGAAAAGAGGAAAACACTATCCATGCTCTCCACTGTTCTCTACGTGTTTTGTATTGTAAAGTAGGCTTTTCTTCTAGTAACAGACCCACTTTCATGCTCTTCCAGATATTCAAGTCTACATAAATGAGGATTTATATACTTGTGGTCTTGTCTGAGATTACTGTACTGTGACATAACATATGGCTGTGCCTCCATCTAAGACTACCATAGAAATTAGCCAAGAAATACTCCACCGTTTATCTAAACTACCAGATTGTTGCTGAGGAAGGGGAGTGCTCACAGCTTTTGTAAACTGATGTAATGAATACTCATTCAGCAGGGGAGTAACTTGAGAAAAGTAGTATTCTTGGCCTGGAAGCACTGGCCGAGTGTCAAGTTTGAGAATGCATGGTTTAACATGAATGCCTAGGTTAATACTTTCTAGTGAGTTTATTAGTTTCCCATAGGAAAAATTCACAAGCTGTTATCAGGCTCTGAAGAGAGGGAAGAAGTCTGGGGAAGGTCATTTGTGTATCTGCATCATCCAAAATGGATGATAGAAGGGAAATTAGATCGTTTATGAAGACAGAGGAAAAGTCCCTGAATGATATGGCAATATTGATGGGGGCAATGCAGTTGATACAGTATTTGGCTCCAGCTACATTTGAAACAGGGCTTGAAACTAGTGAAAAGACAGCCAGTAGGTACGTGAGAAGAAGAATGCATTATTTAGGAATTCATGATTCTCTGCCATTCTCAAATAATTCATTGAATAATTAATTGAGAGGATGGGTAAGGGAAATTGATTAAATAAGCTTTAGAGGAACTGATATAAATTATTTAGTGGACAGTGTATATTATGATTGATTTAAGAGATTTTCAAGGGTAATTTTGACTTTAGTCCCTTAAACAATATTTTCCACTGATTTTAGCACCTAATCAAATATCAGAGTAATATTTGACTCCAATTTATGGACAGATTTGAATATACAAAATCTTAAGTAACCTAAGAATGGAAGGCAAGTTTAAAGAGAAGTTATAAGGTATGAATACAAATTTTTCCTCTCAATAAGCAGTGCAAAAGGAGGACTACAGCTGTAGAACCCTAGAGTTTGTAGAGCTTTTCAGTGTGATTGAGCCATCAGAGATCAATGTTTTATGGTACCATAGTAGGAAATCCTATATTATGATATCATAGTACCGAAGTTAGTAATCTTATTCAATTGTGATGGTATTTTAACAGACTAAGAAAATTAGGATGTGTGTGTGTTTGTACTAAAGGAAGTTGAAGAAGAAACTATTAATCATTAATTTACTCTATCCCAAATTCAGAATTCAGAAGTTGGCATGGTATAGATTCAGGAATTTTTTTGTCTGTGTTAGATTTAAGGAAGGAGTGAATATTATTTGATACCCATAGGAAGACTAAACCTAAAGAGAATATAAATACTTTTTTCTAGGGAGATTTTTTTTCCTTTGAAAAAATGCTTCAGGGTAACACTAGAGTCTAAACTCTTTGGGGACAGTGGCTATTGGTGAGAGTATTTGGAAGTGTAGGTATAGTTAAATAATAAACTTGATTCTTGGAGTTAAGGACTCTGAAAAAGCAAGAAAAGTTACTTCTCTAAGGGCAAGATGACCTTAAGGAAGTTAGTTTGAAAATGTCATTTAACAGGTGTGAGTTTTGACACACTTCAGTGAATATGTGCACCATGTTGTTTATTGACAAGGGGGAAAAGAATTACTTATGTCATTAACAAGACCACTTCTTACCAATCTGAAAGAACTAAAGATATTTGGAGAGTTCAGATGGTATTATAATTGATTCATCCAAGATTACTCCTAGAGTGAAATAAGTGGATTGGCATTCAGCATCTATTTGATCTATAGTCATTTCCCTTTATTCGAGGTTTCATTTTCTGCTGTTTCAGTTACCCACGGTCAATCGAAGTCCAAAAGTATTAAATAGAAACTCCCAGAAATAAACAATTCATAAATTTCTGAGTAGTGTGATGAAATCTTGTATCATCCATCCACCCACCGGGGTATGGACCATCCCTTTGTCTGGCGTATCTCACCCCTTAGTCACTTAGTAGCCCTCTTCCTTATAGAACTGACTGTCTCAGTATCACAGTGCTTGTGTCCAAGTCACCCTTATCTTACTTAATAATGGCCCCAAAGCCAAAGAGGAGTGATGCTGGCAATTTGGATATGCCAAAGAGAAGCTGTAAAGTACTTTCTTTAGGTGAAAAGGTGAAAGTTCTTGGTTTAATAAGGAAAGAAAAAATCATTTGCTGAGGTTGCTAAGATCTATGGTAAGAATGAATCTTCTGTATGTGAAATTGTGAAGAAGGAAAAATAAATTCATGCTAGTTTTGCGGTCACACCTCAAATTGCAAAAGTTATGGCCACAGTGCATGATAAGTGCTTAGTTAAGATGGAAAAGGCATTAAATTTGTACAATAAGATATTTTGAGAGAGGAAGGGACCACATTCACATAACTTTTATTATAGTATATTGCTATAATTTTTACATTTTATTATTAGTTATTGTTAACCTCTTACTGTGCCTATCTTATAAATTTTATCATAGGTATGTAAGTATAGGAAAAAAACACAGTATATATAGGATTCGGTGCTATCTGCTGTTTCATGCAACCACTGGGGTCTTGGAATGTATACCCTGAGGATAAGGGGGCTACTGCATTTTCTAGTATACCTTCGTAAGGCAGAGGATAGAAGTTAAGAAAAAAAAAATCCCAAACCCTCTTTCAGCTTGGGATCTTTATATAAAAGAAATTCCAGGGGGCCCGGAGGAAGATGGCGGAAGAGTAAGACGCGGAGATCACCTTCCTCCCCACAGATACATCAGAAATTCATCTACACGTGGAACAACTCCTACAGCACACCTACTGAACGCTGACAGAAGACCTCAGACCCCCCCCAAAAGGCAAGAAACTCCCCACATACCTGGGTAGGGCAAAAGAAAAAAAGAAACAGAGACAATAGGCTAGGGACGGGACCTGCACCAGTGGGAGGGAGCCGTGAAGGAGGAAAGGTTTCCACACACTACAAGCCCCTTCGCGGGCGGAGACTGCAGGTGGCGGAGGGGGAAAGCTTCGGAGTAGCGGAGGAGAGCACAGCAACAGGGGTGCGGAGGGCAAAGCGGAGAGATTCCGGCACAGAGGACCGGTGTCCTCAGGCTGCTCGGCCGCCGGGGCGGGCGGGGCTGGGAGCTGAGGCTCGGGTATCGGCTTTCAGTCGGAGCGCAGGGAGAGGACTGGGGCTGGCGGCAGGAAGAGAGCCTGAAGGGGTTAGTGCACCACGGCTAGCCCGGAGGGAGTCGGGGGAAAGGGTCTGGAGCTGCCGAAGAGGCAAGAGACTTTTTTCCCTTTTGTTTCCTGGTGCGCGAGGAGAGGGCATTAAGAGGGCTGCTTGGGGAAGCGCCGGAGACAGGCGCGAGCCGCGGGTAAGGCGCGGACCTCGGAGACGGGCGTGGGACGCTGGGACTGCCGCCGCCGCTGCCGCCGCCGCCGCGGGGCCTGTGTGCGAGCGCGGGTCACTGCCCGCCCCGCCTTCCGGGGGGCCTGTGCACCCCGCCACTGCCGGGGTCCCGGGACCCGGGGACGGCTTTGCCGGGAAAGCGCACGGAGCGCCACGGGCTGCTGCAACGTCACGCCGGCCTCTGCCGCCGCAGGCCCGCCCCACTCTGCGCGCCCCTCCCTCCCCTCTGCCTGAGTGAGCCAGAGCCCCCGAATCAGCGGCTCCTTTAAACCCGTCCTGTCTGAGCGAAGAACGGACGCCCTCCGGCGACCTACGCGCAGAGGCAGGGCCAGGTCCAAGGCTGAGACCCGGGAGCTGTGAGAGCAGAGAAGAGACAGGGAAATCTCTCTGTGCAGCCTCGGAGGCAGCGGATTAAAGCTCCACGGTCCATTTGATGTGCCCTGCGTCTGTGGAGTGCATAAATGGACAGCGAATCATCCCAAATTGAGGAAGTGGACTTTGAGGACAAGATTTAAGACTTTCCCCCCTTTCCCTCGTTTTACAACGAATTATCCCAAATTAAGGAGGTGGACTTAGAGAGCAAGATTTCAGACTTCTCGCCCTTTTCCTCTTTTTACAACGAATTATCCCAAATTGAGGAGGTGGACTTGGAGAGCAAGATTTTTGATTTTTCCCCCTGCTCTCTTTTTGTGAATGTGTATGTGTAATCTTCTGTGTAAGATTCTCTCTGTATAGCTTTGCTTCCACCATATGTCCCAGGGTTCTATCTGTCCGTTTTTTTTTCAATAATTACCTTTTAATTTTAATAACGCTACTATATTTCATACTTTATCCTATTTTACTTTACCTGATCTTTCTTTTTTTCCTACCTTCCCTTCCTCCCTTCCTCCCTCCGCTCCTCCTTTCCTTCTTTCTTTTTCTTTCCTCCCTCCCTGCCTCCCACCCTTCTTCTTTCCACTTTCTTTTTCTTTCCTTCCTCCCTCCCTCCCTCCTGTCTTTCTTTCTTTCTTTCCTTCCTCCCTCCCTCCCTCCCTTCTTCCATTCACTCTTCCTTTTGCTTTCACCCCTCCCTCCCTCCCTCCCTCCTTTCTTTCTTTCTTTCTTTCTTTCTTTCCATCCTTCCTCCCTCCTTCCTTCCTTTCTTTCTTCCTTCCTTCCTTCCTTCCTTTCTTCCTTCCTTCCTTCCTTCCTTCCTTCCCTTCTTCCTTTCTTTCTTCTACTAATTCTTTCTTTCTGCTTTTTCTCCCTGTTATTCTGAGCCGGGTGGATGAAAGGCTCTTGGTGCTGCAGCCAGGAGTCAGTGCTGTGCCTCTGAAGTGGGAGAGCGAACTTCAGGACACGGGTCCACAAGAGACCTCCCAGCTCCACATAATATCAAGCAGCGAAAATCTCCCAGAGATCTCCATCTCAACACCAGCACCCAGCTTCAGTCCACGACCAGCAAGCTACAGTGCTGGTCACCCTATGCCAAGCAACTAGCAAGGCAGGAACACAACCCCACCCATTAGCAGAGAGGCTACCTAAAAACATAATCAGGCCATAGGCACCCCAAAACACACCACCAGACGTGGACCCGTCCACCAGAAAGACAAGATCGAGCCTCAACCACCAGAACACAGGCATTAGTCCCCCCCACCAGGAAGCCTACACAACCTACTGAAACAACCTTAGCCACTGGGGACAGACACCAAAAACAACGGGAACTACGAATCTGCAGCCTGCAAAAAGGAGACCCCAAACACAGTAACATAAGCAAAATGAGAAAACAGAAAAACACACAGCAGGTGAAGGAACAAGATAAAAACCTACCAGACCTAACAAATGAAGAGGTAATAGGCAGCCTACCTGAAAAAGAATTCAGAATAATGATAGTAAAGCTGATCCAAGATTCTATTTCCAAGATCCATAATCTTGGAAATAGAATAGACAAAATGGAAGAAACAGTTAACAAGGACCTAGAAAAACTAAAGATGAATCAAGCATCGATTAAAAACACAATAAATGAAATGAAAAATACTCTAGATGGGATCAATAGCAGAATAACTGAGGCAGAAGAACGGATAAGTGAGGTGGAAGATAAAATAGTGCAAATAACTGATGCAGAGCAAAATAAAAAAAAAAGAATGAAAAGAACAGAGGACAGTCTCAGAGACCTCTAGGACAACATTAAATGCACCAACATTCGAATTATAGGGGTTCCAGAAGAAGAGAAAAAGAAAGGGACTGAGAAAATATTTGAAGAGATTATAGTTGAAAACTTCCCTAATATGAGAAAGGAAATAGTTAATCAAGTCCAGGAGGCACAGAGAGTCCCATACAGAATAAATCCAAGGAGAAATACACCAAGACACATATTAATCAAACTGTCAAAAATCAAACACAAAGAAATCATATTAAAAGCAGGAAGGGAAAAACAACAAACAACACACAAGGGAATCCCCATCAGGTTAACAGCTGATATCTCAGCAGAAACTCTACAAGCCAGAAGGGAGTGGCAGGACATAATTAAATTGATGAAGGAGAGAATCCTGCAACCAAGATTACTCTACCCAGCAAGGATCTCATTCAGATTTGATGGAGAAATTAAAACGTTTACAGACAAGCAAAAGCTGAGAGAGTTCAGCACCACCAAACCAGCTTTACAACAAATGCTAAAGGAACTTCTCTAGGCAAGAAACACAACAGAAGGTATATACCTACAATAACGAACCCAAAGCAATTAAGGAAATGAGAATAGGAACATACATATCAATAATTACCTTAAATGTAAATGGACTAAATGCTCCCACCAAAAGACACAGAGTGGCTGAATGGATACAAAAACAAGGCCCATATATATGCTGTCTATAAGAGACACACTTCAGACCTAGAGACACATACAGATTGAAAGTAAGGTGATGGAAAAAGATATTCCATGCAAACGGAAATCAAAAGAAAGCTGGAGTAGCAATTCTTATATCAGACAAAATAGACTTTAAAATAAAGACTATTAGAAGAGACAAAGAAGGACGCTACATAACGATAAAGGGATCAATCCAAGAAGAAGATATAACAATTGTAAATATTTATGCACCCAACATAGGAGCACCGCAATACATAAGGCAAATACTAACAGCCATAAAACGGGAAATCGACAGTAACACAATCATAGTAGGAGACTTTAACACCCCACTTTCACCAATGGACAGATCATCCAAAATGAAAATAAATAAGGAAACACAAGCTTTAAATGATACATTAAACAAGATGGACTTAGTTGATATTTATAGGACATTCCATCCAAAAACAACAGAATACACATTTTTCTCAAGTGCTCATGGAACATTCTCCAGGATAGATCATATCTTGGGTCACAAATCAAGCCTTGGTAAATTTTAGAAAATTGAAATTGTATCAAGTATCTTTTCCGACCACAATGCTATGAGACTAGACATCAATTACAGGAAAAGATCTGTAAAAAATACAAACACATGGAGGCTAAACAATACACTACTTAATAACAAAGTGATCACTGAAGAAATCAAAGAGGAAATTAAAAAATACCTAGAAACAAATGACAATGGAGACACGACGGCCTAAAACCTATGGGACGCAGCAAAAGCAGTTCTAAGGGGGAAGTTTATAGTAATACAATCCCACCTTAAGAAACAGGAAACATCTCGAGTAAACAACCTGACCCTGCACCTAAAGCAATTAGAGAAACAAGAACAAAAAACCCCCAAAGTTAGCAGAAGGAAAGAAATCATAAAGATCAGATCAGAAATAAATGAAAAAGAAATGAAGGAAACGATAGCAAAGATCAACCAAACTAAAAGCTGGTTCTTTGAGAAGATAAACAAAATTGACAAACCATTAGCCAGACTCATCAAGAAAAGAAGGGAGAAGACTCAAATCAATAGAATTAGAAATGAAAAAGGAGAAGTAACAACTGACACTGCAGAAATACAAAAGATCATGAGAGATGACTACAAGCAACTCTATGCCAATAAAATGGACAACCTGGAAGAAATGGACAAATTCTTAGAAATGCACAACCTGCCAAGACTGACTCAGGAAGAAATAGAAAATATGAATAGACCAATCACAAGCACTGAAATTGAAACTGTGATTAAAAATCTTCCATCAAACAAAAGCCCAGGACCAGATGGCTTCACAGGCGAATTCTATCAAACATTTAGAGAAGAGCTAAATCCCATCCTTCTCAAACTCTTCCAAACAATTTCAGAGGAAGGAACACTCCCAAACTCATTCTACGAGGCCACCATCACCTTGATACCAAAACCAGGCAAGGATGTCACAAAGAAAGAAAAGTACAGGCCAATATCACTGATGAACTTAGATGCAAAAATCCTCAACAAAATACTAGCAAACAGAATCCAACAGCACATTAAAAGGATCATACACCATGATCAAGTGGGGTTTATTCCAGGAATGCAAGGATTCTTCAATATACGCAAATCAATCAATGTGATACACCATATTAACAAGTTGAAGGAGAAAAACCATATGATCATCTCAATAGATGCAGAGAAAGCTTTTGACAAAATTCAACACCCATTTATGATAAAAACCCTGCAGAAAGTAGGCGTAGAGGGAACTTTCCTCAACATAATAAAGGCCATATAGGACAAACCCACAGCCAGCATCGTCCTCAATGGTGAAAAACTAAAACCATTTCCACTAAGATCAGGAACAAGACAAGGCTGCCCACTCTCACCACTTTTATTCAACCTAGTTTTGGAAGTTTTAGCCACAGCAATCAGAGAAGAAAAGGAAATAAAAGGAATCCAAATTGGAAAAGAAGAAGTAAAGATGCTACCAAAAAACTACTAGAGCTAATCAATGAATTTGGTAAAGTAGCAGGATACAAAATTAATGTACAGAAATCTCTGGCATTCCTGTACACTAATGATGAAAAATCTGAAAATGAAATCAAGAAAACACTCCCATTTACCATTGCAACAAAAAGAATAAAATATCTAGGAATAAACCCACCTAAGGAAACAAAAGACCTGTATGCAGAAAATTATAAGACACTGATGAAAGAAATTAAAGATGATACAAATAGATGGAGAGATATACCATGTTCTTGGATTGGAAGAATCAACATTGTGAAAATGACTCTACTACCCAAAGCAATCTACAGATTCAATGCAATCCCTATCAAGCTACCACTGGCATTTTTCAGAGAATTAGAACAAAAAATTTCAAAATTTGTTTGGAAAAACAAAAGACCCCAAATAGCCAAAGCAATCTTGAGAACGAAAAATGGAGCTGGAGGAATCAGGCTCCCTGACTTCAGACTATACTACAAAGCTACAGTAATCAAGACAGTATGGTACTGGCATAAAAACAGAAAGATAGATCAGTGGATCAGGATAGAAAGCCCAGAGATAAACCCATGCACATATGGTCACCTTATCTTTGATAAAGGAGGCAGGAATGTACAGTGGAGAAAGGACAGCCTCTTCAATAAGTGGTGCTGGGAAAACTGGACAGGGACATGTAAAAGTTTGAGATTAGATCACTCCCTAACACCATACACAAAAATAAGCTCAAAATGGATTAAAGACTTAAATGTAAGGCCAGAAACCATCAAACTCTTAGAGGAAAACATAGCTAGAACACTGTATGACATAAATCACAGCAAGATTCTTTTGGACACACCTCCTAGAGAAATGGAAATAAAGACAAAGATAAACAAATGGGACCTCATGAAACTTCAAAGCTTTTGCACAGCAAAGGCAACCATAAACAAGACCAAAAGACAACCCTCAGAATGGGAGAAAATATTTGCAAATGAAGCAACTGACAAAGGATTAATCTCCAAAATTTATAAGCAGCTCATGCAGCTCAATAGCCAAAAAACAAACAACCCAATCCAAAAATGGGCAGAAGACTTAAATAGGCATTCCTCCAAAGAAGATATACAGACTGCCAACAAACACATGAAAGAATGCTCAACATCATTAATCATTAGAGAAATGCAAATCAAAACTACAATGAGATATCATCTCACACCAGTCAGAATGGCCATCATCAAGAAATCTAGAAACAATAAATGCTGGAGAGGGTGTGGAGAAAAGGGAACACTCTTGCACTGCTGGTGGGAATGTGAATTGGTACAGCCACTATGGAGAACAGTATGGAGGTTCCTTAAAAAACTACAAATAGAACTACCATATGACCCAGCAATCCCACTACTAGGCATATACCCTGAGAAAACCATAATTCAAAAAGAGACATGTACCAAAATGTTCATTGCAGCTCTATTCACAATAGCCCGGAGCTGGAAACAACCTAAGTGTCCATCATCGGATGAATGGATAAAGAAGATGTGGCACATATATACAATGGAATATTACTCAGCCATAAAAAGAAACAAAACTGAGCTATTTGTAATGAGGTGGATAGACCTAGAGTCTGTCATACAGAGTGAAGTAAGTCAGAAAGAGAAAGACAAATACCGTATGCTAACACATATATACGGAATTTTAAAAAAAATGTCAAGAACCTAGGGGCAAAACGGGAATAAAGACACAGACCTACTTGAGAATGGACTTGAGGATATGGGGAGGGGGAAGGGTAAGCTGTGACAAAGCGAAAGAGAGGCATGGACATATATACACTACCAAACGTAAGGTAGATAGATAGTGGGAAGCAGCCGCAGAGCACAGGGAGATCAGCTCGGTGCTTTGTGACCGCCTGGAGGGGTGGTATGGGGAGGGTCGGAGGGAGGGAGATGCATGAGGGAAGGGATGTGGGAACAGATGTATATGTATGACTGATTCACTTTGTTATAAAGCAGAAACTAAAAAAAAAATAGAAAATTAAAAAAATTAAAAAATAAATAATAAAGCTGTGACCTAAAAAAAAAAAAAGAAATTCCACAAACTCAGTGCATTTATGTGAGACTTGGAATTTGAAAATAAGGAAAGGCAGTTATCCTGGTGCTTTAGCTTTTGTGGCCAGCAAGCATCGCTCTGGAGACATAAGTATTCATCTGTAGCATCATTCCTGTGTACTTAACTCCCTAGGTAGTAAGCACAATAGCTGTTTTTCTTTGTGAGTTTAGATGGAAAATCTATAGACTCTATGTACATTTAATGAAAATTATGAAGCAGTAACAATTGTTACAATCACACGGGTCAAGAAGTGGAACATTGGCAACAACCAAGAATCCCCTCCATGCCTTGCATCATCACAAAACCCTCCTCCCATAGCACAAACAATAACCACTTACCTAACTTTTTTTTTTTTGCGGTACGCGGGCCTCTCACTGTTGTGGCCTCTCCCATTGCGGAGCACAGGCTCCGGATGCGCAGGCTCAGCAGCCATGGCTCATGGGCCCAGCCGCTCTGTGGCATGTGGGATCTTCCCAGACTGGGACACGAACTCGTGTCCCCTGCATCAGCAGGCGGTCTCTCAACCACTGCGCCACCAGGGAAGCCCCATTACCTAACTTTTATGTTAACCCATTCATTGTTTTTCTTTGTAGATTTATTACTTATGTGCACATTCCTGTAATACTGTTGATAGATATTTGTGTTGTTTTCTACTTATGGCTGTCATGAACAATGCTGAACAAGATACATGTTTATATATGTATCCTAGTACACAGGAGAACACATTTCTCTAGGGAGTGAACTACTGGGTTATAGGGAAGTTTCAGGAATGAGATGCTGAGTCACAGAGAATATATGTCCTTAAACCACAAGATAATGACAAGTGGTCAAATCAACTTACACTTCCAACAGTGGTGGTGACTGATATTTAAATTCCTTGACATTAGTTGTTATCATTTATTTTAATATTTCCTATCTAATCTGTGTGGAGTGGTACCTCATTATGGTGTGAATTTTAGTTTTCATGATTACTAGTGAAAATATAAATATTTTACAATTTTAAATCTAGTTATTGGCTTTTGGGATTTGCTGTTTTTTGAAGGGTCTATTGAAATTTTGGCCTACTTTTCTATTGGGTTATTTGCCTTTTTATTCTTGCTTTTAAGAGTTTATTTCATTTTTCAATTGAAGTATAGTTGATTTACAATATTATATTACATTCAGATGTAGAACATAGTCATTCAATATTTTGATAGATTATACTCCATTTAAAGTTATTATAAAATATTGGCCATATTTCCTGAACTGTAAATATATCTTTGTAGCTGATTTATTTTACACATTTTATACCTCTTTATCCCCTACCCCTATCTTGCTCCTTCCTCCATCTCTTTCCCCACTGGTAACCACTAGTCTGTTCTCTATAACTGTGAGTCTATTTCAGTTTTGTTATATTCATTCATTTTATTTTTTAGATTCCACATAGAAATGATAACATACAGTATTTGTCTTTCTCTGTCTGACTTATTTCACTAATCATAATACCCTCCATGTCCATCCATGTTGTTGCAAATGGCAGGATTTCTTTCTTTTTCATGTCTGAGTAATATTTCTCTCTGTGTGTGTGTGTGTGTGTGCGTGTGTGTGTATCATACCACATGTTATTTATTCATTTGGCTGTTAGCAGGCACTTAGGTTTCTTCCATATCTTGGCTATTGTAAATAATGTACATAATGCTGCTGTGAACATTGGGTGCATTCATCTTTTTGGATTAGTATTTTCGTTTTCTTTGGATATATACCCAGGAGTGGAATTGCTGGATCTTATGGTAGTTCTAATTTTAGTTTTTGAGAAACCTTCATACTGTTTTCCATAGTGGCTGCACCAATTCATATTCCTACCAACAGTGTACTAGGGTTCCCTTTTCTCCACATCCTTGTCAACATTTGTTATTTGTAGTCCTTTTGATGATAGCCATTCTGACAGGTATGAAGTGATATCTCATGGTGGTTTTGATTTGTATTTCTTTGTTGATTAGTGATGTGCATCTTTTCATGTGCCTATTGGCCACCTGTATGTATTCTTTGGAAACATGTCTATTCAGGTCTTCTGCCCATTTTTAATTGTTTTTTTAATATTGAGTTTTATGAGATGTTCATATATTTTAGATATTAACCCCTTATAGGTCATATCATTTGCAAATATTTTCTGCCATTTAGTAGGTTGCCTTTTCATTTTGTCAGTGGTTTCCTTTTCAGTGCAAAAGCTTTTAAGTTTATTTAGGTCCCATTTGTTTATTTTTGCTTTGGTTTCCTGTGTCTTAGGAGACAGATCCAAAATAATATTGCTATTATTTATGTCAGAGTGTTTTGCCTATGTTTTCTTCAAGGAGTTTTATGGTTTCTGATCTTGTATTTGGGTCTTTAATCCATTTTGAATTTATTTTTGTATATGATGTGAGAAAGTGTTCTAATTTAATTGTTTCACAAGTAGCTGTCCAGTTTTCCCAGCACCACTTATTGAAGAGACCTTTTTCCTATTGAACATTCTTGCCTCCTTTGTCTTAGATTAATTGACCATAAGTGTATATAGGTTTATTTCTGGTCTCTCTATTCTGTTCCATATGTCTGTTTTGGTGTCAGTGCCATACTGTTTTGTTTACTGTAGGTGTGTACTATAGTCTAAAGTCAGGGCGTGAGATACCTCCAGCTTTATTCTTTTTAAGTTCTTTTCATATTTTGAATAGTAGTCTCTCTATTGGTTTTATATGTTGCAATGATCTTTTCAAACTCTGTGGCATGACCTCTCTTTTAACTATCTTTGTGTTTTCTTTTGTTGGAAAATATTTCTTAATTTAATGTGGGTAAATACATCAATCCTTTAAAGCTCCTACTTTTTTCCATCGTTCTACATGGTGGCTTAAAGATAGCCTCCTATATTGTCTTTTAAAATATATTTGGTACCATTTCACATATAGGTCATTAATCCATCTGGAAATAATTTTGTTTACAATATGATACAATTTTAATTATTTTTTTCTTTATGGATACCCTAGTGCTCAGCATTTTTTAATCGAAAAGTTTGTTATGTCTTTGTTGAAGTGCTGTGATACCTCTGTTATACAGAGGTGCCATATGTATGTGTGTGTGTGTGTGTGTGTGTGTACATATATATACATATGATTTTGTTTTAATAATATATGTTTTGGTTTGTTTTTCTGTGTCTCTATTAAGTGTTCTTTTGGTTCATTTGTTTGTCTCTATATCAAAACTGCACCCTCTTTGTTACTATAGCTTTATAAGAACACTAAATATTCAGTAGAACAACTTTTCCCACATTTATATTATTCTTCAAGTGTGTGGTGGACTTTTGTAATCTGTATAATTTTTTAAAGAAGTTTTTCAGGTCCAAAACAAAATCTTTGGCATTTTCACTTAGATTTTGCTTACTCTATAACTTAATCTTTAGAGACTTAACATCTTTTCACTATTAAGATATCCAACTTATAAACACAAAATATATCTCTATTCATTTCTGATATCTTCAAGGTCTTTGAAAAACTATTATAATGTTGTCTGTAAAGGCTTTGTATATCTTATCGGATTTATTGCTACTTCAGCTTTTTGGTGCTCTCTAAAAGGATTTCTTTCTTTTTACTATCACTTTCTGTTTGATGCTATTATATAAAAACACAATTTATTTTTATTGATTTTTATCTAGAAATCTTAAGAAGCTCTCTTACAAATCCTAGCAATTTCCTGTACATTATTTTGTATTTTCTCTGTACACAACCATATCATATATAAATAGAACAAGTTGTGTGTTTTCTTTTCTAATCCTTAGACATTTTAGTTCTTTTTCTTGACTTTGTCCACTGGCTAAACTCTCAAATACAATACTGAATAGAGTGGTGACAGGGGGCATCCTTGTCTTCTTCCTGATCTTTAAATCTTCAATCATCTCACCTGTATCTGTAATGTTACTCTATGGTAGATTGCTAATTTTCATTTAAGAAAGTTTGTTTCTACTTTGATAAGATTAGCTGCAGGTTTTTGTAAAATCATACATGACTGCTGAAATTATAAGAAACTTTTGATTTAACTTTTTTGTATGTTTAATTTTATTAATTTTGTTGTGTAAAATAATTTTGGTTGTCTGTCATGAAATTAGCTTTTTATATTGGACTCAGTTTGCTTATATTATATTTATCATCTGTTTTCCTGGGTAAGGTCACCTCTAATTATGCTTTCTTATACTACCCTTTCCTGTCTTGAAATGAAGAAAATATTAAAAAGTAGTTGAATAGTGTTCCCTCTTTCTATTCTCAAAGAGCTTGTGTACTACTGGAATTCTTCCTTTCTTTAGAACACACTAGTGAAAAATCTTGGATCTCAGCTTTCTTCATGGTGAGAGTAGTGAGTGCTGATTCAATGTCTGTAATGTATAAATGTATGTATAAATTTCTATTTCTGTTTGAATTTATTTTGATGTTATATTTTTCTAGGGGACTGTGACTTTTATAAAATTTAAAATTTATTTGAAAACACTTTGTTCATTTTTTCCTTTGTAAAGTCTGTAACATGTATGTGATATATGACCCTTTTACCTTTCTGATATTGGTTTCTTGTGCTTTCTATCTTTTTTTATTCTTTTTTGGTCTTGAGAAGACTCTCAAGTAGATAGCCATTTTTATTAGTATTTTCAAAGAGCCAAGTGTTAGCTTTTGAATTTGTGTTGTTTATTTTCTATGTCATTAATTTCTGCTCTTGCATTTATTATTTACTTCTTCCACTTTCTTTGGGTATGTCTCTTGAAGATAGCACATAGTTACATGTAATTTTATACAATCTGACACTTATTTTCTTTTCATTTGAAGCAGCCAATCCATTTGCATTAAATGTAGTTACTAATTTGGTTTAAATCTTCCTTTTTTTCCTACTTGTCTAAATTCTTTCATATTTTTCTTTTTCTTCTGGAATCATGAAATATTTATAACAGTCTACTTTTACTCTATTCAGTTTGATACTGTAAGCTCTATTTTATTATTTAATGACAATTTCTGTCAGAATTTACTAAATATTTAGAGCTGAAAAAAAAAACCCTTGCTGGGAACCTGTAAATCAATACTTGTAATCTGTGTCACAGACACACACACACACACACACACACACATATTTGAAAGGAAACTTATTAGAAATTAATTAGCTAAGTTTGCAACATAAGAATCAAATAGATTGTGCCATGGAAGAAGAGATAATTAATAAAACAAGTAGGACAAACAGAAAACAAACTTTAGAGGGTATCAATAATCTCCAACTTGTAGGAGGACTCACACTTCACACTATTTAAAAAAATAGTGGTAGGACAGTAAAATGGCGTCAGTCAATTGAAACCCATCTAAGCAGTTCCTCCAACAATTAAACATGCAATTACCATATGACCCAGCAATTCTACTCCTAGATGTATACGCAAGAGAAATGAAAACATATGTTCACACCAATTGAAGAAGAATGTTTATAGCAACATTTTTCATAGTAGCAAACAAGTGGAAACAGCCAAAATGTCCATCAGCTGATAAATGGATGAACAGAATTGGTATGTCCATACAATGAAATATTACTTGGTTATAAAAAGGAATGAAATACTGATGCATGCTATCACCTAGATGAACCTTCAAAATATTATGCTAAGTAAAAAAGTCAGTCACAAAAGACCTTATATTGTATGATTCTCTTTCTATGAAATGTCCAGAATAGTGAAATCTACAGAGACAGAAGATAGATTAGTGGTTGCTTAGAGCCTGTGGGAAGTAGGGTGGGAATATAGGGAGGTGTTGCCTAAAGAATATTAGATTTGTTTTTTGAAGTGATAAAAATGTTCAAAATTGACTGTAATGATGGTTGCACTTATATGTGCATATACTCAAAATCACTGAAATCTATAAATAGGTGAATTCTATGGTATGTGAATTATATGTCAGTAAAAAATGGGATCTAAATAGACAATAGAGAAGATCAGTAAACTTCAATTTTGTTTCTTTTAAAATATAAAGAATGGTATTTTTATGTTCATAGTAGAGGAAGGCACAAACAAAACTATGAAAGAAGGGCTTCCCTGGTGGCGCAGTGGTTGGGAGTCCGCCTGCCGATGCAGGGGACGCGGGTTCGTGCCCCGGTCCGGGAGGATCCCTCGTGCTGCGGGGCGGCTGGGCCCGTGGGCCATGGCTGCTGGGCCTGCGCGTCCGGAGCCTGTGCTCCGCAGCGGGAGAGGCCACAGCGGTGAGAGGCCCGCGTACCCCCCAAATAAATAAATAAATAAATAAATAAACTATGAAAGAAAAGGGGTTTTATTTACATATATTTGGAGTTTTACTAATTATAGGAATAAAGTAAAGAGTATTATGCCATTAATATGAAAATTTATAAAAAATTGAATTAAAAAATAAAATTAGCACAATTGTCTTAAGAGGAAATAGAGAAACATAGTATACTAACAACTTTTACATGAATAGGATAGTCTGGTCAAATGTCTACAAATCAGCAAACAAAAACACCAGGACCAGACATTTTAAAAGTGACTTTGCAAATCCTTCAGGGATCAAATTAACCTTTATCTTATATAAAATTTTTCAGAGAGTGAAACAAGAGGGTATACTCACTTTTTCAATATACAATAGCCAAACCAAAACAAATAAATAACTAAAATATACAACACATCCATTTATAGAAATCAATAAAACTATTCCAAATAAAATATTAACACAAGATTAATTTATATGTACCGAAGCAAAAGCCAGTTGAAAATATATGTGAAAACAAAAAAAGAGGTGGAAAATGTCTGCATACAAAATACAAGAAAATCTGTACTCTCTGAACTTGCTGGATACAAGACTGATGTACAAAAACCAATAAGAATTTAAAATATTAGCAACAACCAGTAAGAAAATGTACTACTATTAGTAAATACTATTCCATTAATACTTTTACTATTAAGTAAAAATATCATTCACAATAAAACAATAAATATCAGGTATTTGAGAATAAATATAATGTGAGTCAAATATTCATAGAGAAAATGAAGCTTTCTTAAAGGATGTAAAAAATTAAATGGAACACTTTGTAATATTCTTTGAAAACATGAATCAATATCTTATAATTGACCATGGCAATAACTTGTGTATGCATTGCTATTACAATGAAAATTGCAATAGATATTTTCATAAGCCATGACAAGCTAAATCTAAAGTTTATATGGGAGAGAAGTGTATTAGGCAGAGTTCTCCAGAGAAACAGAAGCAGAGCCAATAGGAGATGTGTATGTGCAAAAAATCTGCAGGGCAGGGCAACAGGCTGGAGACCCAGGGAAGAGCGGATATTGCGGTGTGAGTCCAAAGGCAGTCTGCTGGCAGAATTCCCTCTTTTTGAGGGGCCGTCAGTCTAATTTCTATTAAGACTTTCAACTGATTGGGTTAAATGTTAATCTCATCTAAAAAAATTCTTCACACAAATATCATGAATAATGTTTGACCAAATGTCTGGTTACCGTGTCTTAGCCAAGGTGACCATTAGGTATAAGTAGGGAGTTGAAAGTAGCCAAAAATTTTTGAAGAAGATATGAAAACATTAAGAAACATGAAGAAAGGGCAACCTATGCTACCTGATATAAACACTTAAAGTCATATTAATTAAAACAGTGTGGTACTGGCACAGCAAAGGTATAGACAAACAAAATTGAACAGAATATAGGGCCCAGGAACATAGATAGATTAAAAAAAAGACTAATGTGGTAACATTACAGATTTGTGGAGAAAGGATGAACCTTTTAATAAATGGTGTTGAGATTATTGGAAATTCATATGGACAAAGGGTTAGACCCCTATCTTAAAGAAATGAGAAAATAAATTCCAGTTCAAATCAAACATTAAATATGAAAGAAAAAACATTAATACTTTAAAAGCAAAATATGGATATAGCTTTATGAAATCAGGTTAGGGAAAGGTGTCTTAAAGACAACATTTAAACAATCACAAAGTATGAAGAAAAGCTGAACAGATTATATGACATTAATATTGAAACATTTCCACAGCAGTATAGACAAATGGACAAATAAAAACACAAAAGAATAAATCTGGGTGGCCACGAAAATTATAATAGAAAGGTCAGCCTCTCTATCATTAAGGAAGTTCTTATTTATCTACATTAGAAGGTAGGTGCATTGGAATTTTAATGTAGTGCTGTTTATAATAAGGTGGATGTTACCTAAATTCCCTTCTTAAAGGTAATTGATAAATAAATTATGGTTTGTTTTCAAAAGTAATATTATACAATAGGTAAATTGAATGAAATGTTTTTGTGTGTATTAACATGGGTGGATCATAATAACATAATGTGGATTTAGAAAATAAATTGCAGTTACAAAAAGAGTATGTAGGTTTACAAATATATGAACTGAAGGGATGGGTGTGTGTGTGTTTGTGTATGTATGTGAGAGAGAGAGCGAGAGACAGTGTGTGCATGAGTTTTTGTGTGTGTTAAATAAGAATATATATGTAGTCAGATATAGCAACATGAACATAGAAGATTTACATACCTTTTGTTTAGAGATCTCTCTAATGATTGGGGATGATCTGAAGCGAAATGCAGGAATCAGATCTTTGGAAACACGGTCAGGCTCCACGTGAAGTTTTGAAAAATTTACCACTTTAAATAAACATTTTCTTCTCTGAGTCTGTTAAGATTTATTGCAAGTTCGATCTAATGAGCTGTATAGTAGAATGAACTTTTCAAAGTATGCTTGGTGAGGGATAGATTTCAGATCATTGATTGTTCCCTTAAAGACTAAGGCTATTTGGTGAGGAGGCTCCAAAACAAGGATTTTGTCGATATATAAATCTGTTTTCTTGAAGAGCTAATTATTTGTAGTTATGGCAGTATAATTTACTGAAGCTTTAATTTGTGTTTATTTTCCCCAATAACTCTATTACCACCGCTTCAAGATGGTAGTTAACATTTGCTGTTAATTACTTCAGGGGAGACTTGTGTTAGGGTGAAAAACTGGTGTTTCCTGGAATTGACAGATTTTCCTTTGTTCTTTGAAAAGCACAAATACTTTGAAAGAATAATGTTAGGTGAGAGAGAGAGAGAGGAAACAGAGGAGAGCCATTGAGACTCCAAAGGAAGAGGGATAGATGTCCCTGAGGCTGGAGAGAGGGACATATCTTCATGTAGCAGAAAACTTAAACATTCACTATGACAATGTGAAAATAGGGCATGTCTCCAGAGATACAGAAAGATTTCAGAAACAGTGGTTATGCACTTCATGCAAGTAATACGGGTTCAGGCACCAACTTTCCTGTTATTCCAGTTTATCAGTGAAGCAGTAGAGTCAGCAGATTTAAAGCCACCATGAAAGTTCAACAAGATGTATCTTTTGTTTAAGGCCCAAATACAGAGCCTCTACCACACTTTCTAGGGTTATTTTAAGCCTCTAGAATGTTCATGTGACCTAATGAAAGAAATGGATTCTTGAATGATGACAAACTGGTAGAGTTTCTTCTTTGCCTGATGGGATGAGGGCTTACATTATTATTAAATTTGAAATAAAAGAAGTAAATAAATGAGCCTCTTCTTGACCAAACACTTGAAATTCACTTTAATGAGAATACCAATATGGTGTTGTAGAATAACAAAATCTCATGCAAGAAGGGAGCCTAGAGATCACTCCATCCAGCCTACCATTTTGTAAATAAGGAACCTGAAATTGATCAAATGTGGACAACTTGCCCGAACTTAATATTCTGGTAATTAAACAAGCTGCGATTCAAACTCAGGTCTTTTGATTCCAGGTCTAGTTTATTTTTCCCATTATATTAGGCTTTGTTTAAATAAATATAATTTTAAAAGTACATGATACCTTTACTCACTGTGGGACAGTATTCCAACATGAAGGTTTTATTTCTATTTGCCTTTCCTTGAACCTAGGACAGTTGAGGACGACACACACACACACACACACACACACACACACCACTCAGTAAATCTTCATTGCTTGGACTATCAATCCATTGGTATTTTAGCATTTCCTTCAGAGATATGATGCATCCTAAGAAACTATATTTTCAAATAGCGTATTTCAGATGAATTATCTAAATTTGTGGGGTTAGTTCCTGAAAATCTATTTCTCAGTTAATTGCTAGTTAATGTTTTTCTCTTTTTACCACCTTAATCTGCTATCCTTTACCTGGACTCTTAAAAAGGGCCTTCTAAAGTTTCTTCTTGAATCCTTGTTTATTTGTCTATAGGAAACTCCCCATAGATAATCTTTTTTTTTTTTTTTTGTGGTACGCGGGCCTCTCACTGCTGTGGCCTCTCCCATTGCTGAGCACAGGCTCCGGACCCGCAGGCTCAGCAGCCATGGCTCGCGGGCCCAGCCGCTCCGCAGCATGTGGGATCTTCCCGGACCGGGGCACGAACCTGTGAACCCTGCATCGGCAGGCGGACTCTCAACCACTGTGCCACCAGGGAAGCCCCCCCCGCAGATAATCTTAAAAAAATAAATTAGGTCATTTTTCTCCCATGTTTAAGCCTCCAAACCCAACTCTGCATTGCACTATCCTATTGTAATTGAATAAAATCAATATTTCTCACCATTGACTAAAAAGCTTACATGATATGGCATCTCCCAAATACTCCTTTGTTTGGTCTGCTATGACAAAAATACCATAGACTGTCTTTTTCTGTCTTATATCACTTATATATGGAATCTAAAAAAGCCAAAGTCATAAAAGCAAAGAGTAGAATGGTGGTTTCCAGGACTGGGGGTGGGGAATTTGGAAAAATGTTGGTCAAATGACATAAACTTGCAACTGGTATTGATAGGTAAATAAGCCCTGGAGATTTAATGCACAGCATGGTGATTACAGTCAACAGTACTGTACTATAAACTTCAAAGTTGCTAAGAGACTAGATCATAATTATTCTCACCACAAAAAAATGATAATTGCGGGACATGATAGAGGTGTTAGCTAATGCTACTGGTGGTAATCATACTGCAATATACAAATGTATCAAACCAACAAGTGTACACCTTGCACTTACATAATGTTATATTTCAACTATATCTCAAGAAAAAATACTATAGGCTGGGTGGCTTAAACACAAATATTTGTTTCTTATAATTCTGAAGTCGTATTTCCCCCAAATACTACTTCACTATTGAGTTGTAAGATCATCTTACATATCCTGGATGCCAGTCTATGTTATGTATATATCTATATCTATATCTATATCTATATCTATATCTATATCTATATCTCATTAATATTTTCTCCAGTCTTTGGCTTTCCCTTTCATTTTCTAATGGTGTCTTTAAAAGTGCAGAAATTTACAATTTTGATGCAGTTATAATTTTTTCTTTTATAATTATCAAAATGCTATTTTTAAAATTCTGCAGTAACATGGTTTTAATTATAAATTGAAAAGCAGATAGTATGGGTATGTGATTTTGTATCTCACGCAGAATTTGGCATTCTGGTAGCTTGTGAATATTTTCTATTTGTGCTATTATTGCATGTATGAATTTATTTACGATAAATATACTTCTGTGATACATAGAGAATATTTAAATTGTCAGGATTTGCTATTTCCCCATAACTTTTTCCTCTCAATACTCTGAGGACTTGAAATGTTTCCTTTCTTAGTTGGTACAAGGCCTTTGTTGAGGTGGGGGGTGGACGGGAGAGAGATATAAAGAATGTAAAGAATACAAATAATAGCCCAGGTTATTCTCTATGAGGAAGAATGAAAGAGGGCAGAGGGGAAGAAGGATAGGGAACAATAAAGGAAGGGTGAGGACAGGAGAGAAGGGGTAAAAGGAAAGAGCAGTCACTATCAGGAATGGGATTTAGGAAAGGGAGTGTGTAACAAATCGTTCGGAATCCTAGCTGTGTGCTGCCTCCATCTTTAAAACAAATCAACACGATGTTCAGTGCTTTCTGGAGGTTGGTTTCCGTTTGTGTGCATTATCATACCTAGGCTGTGATATATTTGACATCCTAAATTTTCATGGAGTTTATTTCCCACTCTTTGACATCTGTGTATCTTACTGACACAACTTGAGTACTTCCTACTTTTTCTCATGTCCAATCACCATAAACTCATCAATACAAGGGACTATCATAATGCTTTTGTGATATCCAGATGACTAATCTCCCTATGGGCTATAATATTATAGACATCGGGAGACTTGGCATAGCACTCAAGTAAGACAGAGTTTGAGTGTACTTCTGTCTCTGTCAGATAGAAGTAAACTGCTCCATTATCTTTGCTGTTTGATGTGGAGACAACTATTCGCCAGATCAATAGCTGTATATCAGGAGTTAGAGATGTTTTGATTTGTTCCAGGAGAAAAAGGCCCATAAAATCCAGCAGCTTTGATTAGAATTAGTACCTCATTATCTTATGATAATCAACAATCATTGTCCATGACTTATTTGCCTTTTTTCCAGGCCAAACAGATTATTTAAATGGGGCAGGTGATGGAGATTACCATCTGCATGGTTATTTTAGTCTCTGCAAATTCCCCAGATATGTGCTATTGCTATTTTTTGGTATTGTTTGCATGTAGGGACAGTTACAGGAGCTTCCACTTGGCCCTTCCTATGTATTTTTTTCCAGTTGTGGCAAAATATGCATGACATAAAAGTTACCATCTTAACCATGTTTAGGTGTACCATTTAGTTGCATTAAGTACATTCACGTTGTTGTGCAACCATCATTACGATTCATCTCCAGGACTTTGTTCATCTTCCCAAACTGAAACTCTCTACCCATTAAACAACACCTCTCCATTCATCACTGCACCCAGACCCTGGCAATCACCATTCTATTATCTGTCTATATAAATTTGACTACTCTAGTACCTCATAGGACTGGAATCACAGTATTTGTGTTTTCGGTTCTGGCTTATTTCATTTAGCATAATGTCTTCAAAGTTCATCCGTATCGTAGTGTGTGTCAGAATTTTTACCTTTTAAAGGTCATTTAATATTCCATTGTATGTATATACTACATTTTGTTTATCCATTCCTCTGTTGATGGACATTTAGGTTGTTTCCATCTTTTGGCTATTGTGAATAGTGCTGCTAAGAACATGAAATTACAAACATCTGTTCAAGTTCCTGCTTTTAATTCCTTTGGATATATACTCTGAAGTAGAATAGCTAGATCGTATGGTAATTCTGTTTAATTTTTTGAGGAACTGCAATGGAGAAGGGTTCAGATTTCTACACATCCATGCCAATACTTGTTATTTATTATTGTTTTTAATAATAGCTATCCTAATGGGTGTCAGGCAGTAGCCGTTCTTAATAGCACTTACGTTGTTTGAGAGTTCTGTCATTTTCCAAGTATGTGTACTCCAAAAATACATTCAGATATGGGGAAATATAGTGTAGGTCACTGCACAGGATTTCTAGTGAGGTGAACTTGTGTCAAAATTCCAATTATCACATGGCTTCCATAAGCCCTATTATGACCTGAAGACAACAGTGATGTTTTGGAAACTCAGGTGTTTAAATTTATCTTAATAATCTCTGAAAAATTCTGAGTTTTCCACTTTTCTTTCTAAACATTCCCCCCGGAAAATTGTAAACCCCTTTGAGGTAGACCTGGAGAAAAAAAAATCACACTCTATACTTCTGACAGTGTTGCAGCAAAGTTTCTGAAGCTGTTGTAGCCACCTGATCTCTGGTTTTGGTCTGGGCGAGGCTGTAATTTTCATTCCTGGAAAATCAATGCAGGTTTCTGCTCATTGTGCTTGAATTTTATTTTCATTTATACAGTCAAGCCTGCTCATCAATGTAATTCCCAGTGTAAATGTGATTAATCTGTTACTGCTGGAAGTCATTTTGGGTGAAAATAGTGCCATTCTGCCCTGCTGACCTTTATGATAATTGCACTCACCTTGTTTCTCATATTAAATGCTACCACTTAACCTCTGCTACTCTGTAACCCCATATTCCTGTTAAAAGCACGGGGGCCATTTCATTGGTGCTATCCCGCATTGTCATCTTTAGCCCCCAGAAGACAGATGCCACAGAGGTTTTCAAGGATGCTTATATTTCTCTCATCAAAGAATGTCTTAATGTCTTGAAGAAGAATGTTATCGATGACCTCTGTGGGGGCATAACTGTGGGATAGTTGACTGGGTTTTACGTAATTAATCCACTCCAACATTCTCATTTTAAGTACATGGATTCCTTTGTCTACATTCTGTCAGATAAATTATGGCATCTTGCCCTCTTTGAATGTTGCTGACTATTGAATCTATGTTTCAGTCAGCCAAACAAGCCAACGATTAAAGCCAATTCCATCAGCTAGAGCTAATACTTTGAATCTCAGGTAAGTTCTTTATAATAAATTCAAACCCTTCCAACTTTATATTCCATCTTTCTCAGTCTAGCACTTATAAAACATATGCCAGGGCTTCCCTGGTGGTGCAGTAGTTGAGAGTCCACCTGCTGATACAGGGGACACGGGTTTGTGCCCCGGTCCAGGATGATCCCACATGCCGCGGAGCGGCTGGGCCCGTGAGCCATGGCTGCTGAGCCTGCGCGTCCGGAGCCTGTGCTCCGCAACGGGAGAGGCCACAACAGTGAGAGGCCCGCGTACCGCCAAAAAGCAAACAAAAAAACCCCAAAAAAACATATGCCACACACACATTCTACAGGTTTCTGCTGATACACATTGGCAGGATATAGCATTTCTTTTGATGTATATGCTAACTCTTACCAGGGTGGACATTATACTTGCCTCCTGGGGCCTGCTGGAATCTGACTGTAGTTATTAGGATGCAGTAAGTGCTGATGTGGGTGGGTCTTGAGAAAAGTAGAAATTTCCTTGAAAACTAACCTATTTAGATGAGGTCTTTAGAGATATGTTAAGTAAGGGAAGGTTAGTTTCCTCAAATGGGGAGGAAGAAGGGTGGCTTCCTTTGGCGAGGAAACCACAAGAAGATTTGGGTTAAAAGTTTTCATATTAATCTGAGTCTGCCTACCTGCACTTATCCTAAATACTCAATATATCCTTATCTTAATACCCAGCTCTTCCTGATCAATGTCCTGATATTCATCTGTGAGACTTAGCACAGATGGACCTTGAACTTGCATTTTAATTCTGCAACCCACACTTTTAGATTTGAAACTTGATCCTCAGCCATGTCTGCTGTGTGGATATAAGGCATGAGAAAATTTTAAGGCCCTCAGTGTGGCTCTCTGTGTCTTCCCATGCCTCGATCTGAGAGTTTAAACACCTAACACCTTTTAACATTAAGTGTAAACATTTTCATTTTGTAAGCTCTCTGGTGCTATAAGAAGCAGCTAATGGTCCCCGTGGTGCTTGTAGTTATTACTGCTGTAATAGACAAAATCAGCTGCCGCTTGACATGTAAAAGTATTGTCTTCAACTGGCAATATGTTCAAAGCAAACATTGCTGGTAATTTATTTATTGCTTCCACTACTCAGAAGAAGCACTTGTCTTTGCATTGGCAATGGAGTCACTACTACATTCAAACTCGAAACCTTATTCCAGAGTCCCATCTTGAGCATCTTTTTCCTGGGATTACTCATGCAGGACAGGAAATCTGCTTCAGGAAGTTTAGAAAGTAGATTTTAATAAAAGGAGCTTGTTTCAAAAGTTATAAAAGCTGGAGTCAAATGAAATAGGAAGGCAACCTAGAGTTTGGAAAGACTGAATCCCCTAAGCAGAACGGTAATGAATGTAGAGACTGCTGGTGGGTGCTGGGAACATGGAGGGAGAAGCCCTTGAGCAGGAATTGGACGCATGAGGGAGACGAAGCCTCAGTTGTATGTACAACTCAAAGAAAGAGAGCATTCTGGGTTCTCCCCTATCCCCTTCTTCCAAACTCTCACCAGTCCTTCCTTTACTCAAAATTAATTGGAAGCTAGTTGCCAGTGAATCCTGGGAAACCGAGTTTTCAGGAGTCAGTCCTCTAAAATAAAAATCAGAGCTGGAAAAAGAGAAATAGTCTTTAAAAATTATTCACACAAATATGCCATCCCTTTACAATAACTTCTCACATTCCAGTTCACTTGTTCAAATACCCCACCACTATGATAGTACTTTGACGCAAGTCTGCTTACTCCCTTGCTTTCTCCTGATACTGCCTTTGTATCTCTCCTTACTCTCTTACATTCCAGTGTCCATTATCTAATAGTGTGTTTGTCCCTAGCCCTGTTCCAGTGTCTTTTAGTTATGCTGGATCAACCCAAACCATTGCTTTCTCTTTTCTTGATCTCCAGCTTTCAAAGTCTTCCCAAGTAAAGTGTATAATAGTTTAGATGGTTTCCTTTATAAATTCATGATCACTAACCTAAAAGGTCCTTTAATATTGCCCTTTAATTCTGCTACATTAATCTGGACCCATCATTTCCCACTCTTTACAGTTTGTTCTCTCTTTCTGCACTATTCTTTGTTTTTTTAAAAAAATCTTTATTGGAGTATAATTGCTTTACAATGTTGTGTTAGTTTCTGCTGTATAACAAAGTGATTCAGCTAGTGCACTCTTCTTAAATGGCATGTCCCCACCATTTGCTATAATATCAGGAGATAATCTCTTTTAATTCACAGAAAAGAAAAGAAAAAACATTAGGAGAACTTTCCTGTTCATTAACATAATAGAGTTACTACATCTGCTGCCATCTTTATCTCCTTTGGTAATTTAACAGAACAGAAGCTCTATTCCTACTAAACCCAATTCCCTTACTCCTGATTTGGATTGCATCACCTTGCACTCTCTAAGGATCCTTATTTTGTTCAATACCTTCTCTAATCTGGATCTTTTCCACTATCTTTTTGAAACATTCTAAAATCTTCCAAATTGGGAAAAATAATAAAGAAGAGTAAAGCAAAAAAGAAAAGCAAAACCAAACTCACCGAACTCCTACAGAACACCTACTGAACGCTGGCAGAAGACCCCAGACCTCCCAAAAGGCAAGAAACTCCCCACATACCTGGGTAGGGCAAAGTGGAGAGATCCCCACACAGAGGATTCGGTGCCGAGCGGCGCTCGCCGGCCCGAGAGGCTTGTCTGCTCGCCCGCCGGGGCGCGCAGCGCTGGAAGCTGAGGCTCGGGCTTCAGTCAGAGCGCGGGGAGAGGACTGGGGCTGGCGGCGAGAACTCAGCCTGAAGGGGGCTAATGTGCCACAGCTAGCCGGGAGGGAGTCCGGGAGAACTCTGGAGCTGCCGAAGAGGCAAGAGACTTTTTCTTCCCTCTTGGTTTCCTGGTGCGCGAGGAGAGGGGATTAAGAGCGCTGCTTGAAGGGGCTCCACAGACGGGCGCGAGTCGCGACTAAAAGCGCGGAGCCCAGGGACGGGCGTGGGACGCTGGGGCTGCTGCTGCCGCCGCCAAGAAGCCTGTGTGCGAGCGCAGGTCACTGCCCACACCGCCCTTCCGGGAGCCTGTGCAGCCTGCCACTGCCGGGGTCCCGGGATCCAGGGGCGGCTTCCCTGGGAGAACGCACGGCGCGCCTCGGGCTGGTGCAACATCACGCCGACTTCTGCCGCTGCAGGCTCGCCCCGCACTCCGTGCCCCTCCCTCACGCCTGGGCTGAGTGAGCCAGAGTCCCCGAAGAGGCTGCTCCTTTAACCCTGTCCTGTCTGAGCGAAGAACAGACGCCCTCCGGCGACCTAAACGCAGAGGCGGGGCCAAATCCAAAGCTGAGACCCAGGAGCTGTGAGAACAAAGAAAAGAAAGGGAAACCTCTCCCAGCAGCCTCAGAAGCAGCGGATTAAAGCTCCACAATCAACTTGATGTACCCTGCATCTGTGGAATACATGAATAGACAACACATCATCCCAAATTGAGGATCCCGGAGTCAGTGCTGTGCCTCTGAGGTGGGAGAGCCAACTTCAGGACACTGGTCCACAAGAGACCTCCCAGCTCCACATAATATCAAACGGCGAAAATCTTCCAGAGATCTCCATCTCAACACCAGCACCCAGCTTCACTCAACGACCAGCAAGCTACAGTGCTGGACACCCTAAGCCAAACAACTAGCAAGACAGGAACACAACGCCACCCATTAGCAGAGAGGTGGCCTAAAATCATAAAAAGTCCGCAGACACCCCAAAACACACCACCAGACGTGGACCTGCCCACCAGAAAGACAAGATCCAGCCTCATCCACCAGAACACAGGCACTAGTCCCCTCCACCAGGAAGCCTACACAACCCAATAAACCAACCTTAGCCACTGGGGACAGACACCAAAAACAACGGGAACTACGAACCTGCAGCCTGCAAAAAGGAGACCCCAAACACAGTAACATAAGCAAAATGAGAAGACAGAAAAACACACAGCAGGAGAAGGAGCAAGATAAAAACCCACCACATCTAACAAATGAAGAGGTAATAGGCAGTCTACCTGAAAAAGAATTCAGAATAATGATGGTAAAGATGATCCAAGATTCTATTTCCCAGATCCAAAATCTTGGAAATAGAATAGACAAAATGCAAGAAACAGTTAACAAGGACCTAGAAGAACTAAAGATGAATCAAGCATCAATTAAAAACACAATACATGAAATAAAAAATACTCTAGATGGGATCAATAGCAGAATAACTGAGGCAGAAGAACGGATAAGTGAGGTGGAAGATAAAATAGTGGAAATAACTGCTGCAGAGCAAAATAAAGAAAAAAGACTGAAAAGAACAGAGGAGAGTCTCAGAGACCTCTGGGACAACATTAAACGCACCAACATTCGAATTATAGGGGTTCCAGAAGAAGAAGAGAAAAAGAAAGGGACTGAGAAAATATTTGAAGAGATTATAGTTGAAAACTTCCCTAATATGGGAAAGGAAATAGTTAATCAAGTCCAGGAGGCACAGAGACTCCCATACAGAATAAATCCAAGGAGAAATACGCCAAGACACATATGAATCAAGCTGTCAAAAATTAAACACAAATAAATCATATTAAAAGCAGCAAGGCAAAAACAACAAGTAACACACAAGGGAATCCCCATCAGGATAACAGCTGATCTCTCTGCAGAAACTCTACATGCCAGAAGGGAGTGGCAGGACATAATTAAAGTGATGAAGGAGAAAAACCTGCAACCAAGATTACTCTACCCAGCAAGGATCTCATTCAGATTTGATGGAGAAATTAAAACGTTTATAGACAAGCAAAAGCTGAGAGAGTTCAGCACCACCAAACCAGCTTTACAACAAATGCTAAAGGAACTTCTCTAGGCAAGAAACACAACAGAAGTAAAAGACCTACAATAATGAACCCAAAACAATTAAGAAAATGGGAACAGGAACATACATATCGATAATTACCTTAAATGTAAATGGACTAAATGCTCCCACCAAAAGATACAGATTGGCTGAATGGATACAAAAACAAGACCCATATATATGCTGTCTACAAGAGACCCACTTCATACCTAGAGACACATACAGATTGAAAGTAAGGGGATGGAAAAAGTTATTCCATGCAAATGGAAACCAAAAGAAACCTGGAGTAGCAGTTCTCATATCAGACAAAATAGACTTTAAAATAAAGACTACTAGAAGAGACAAAGAAGGACACTACATAATGATCAAGGGATCGATCCAAGAAGAAGATGTAACAATTGTAAATATTTATGCACCCAACATAGGAGCACCTCAATACATAAGGCAAATACTAACAGCCATAAAAGGAGAAATCGACAGTAACACAATCAAAGTAGGGGACTTTAACACCCCACTTTCACCAATGGACAGATCTTCCAAAATGAAAATAAATAAGGAAACACAAGCTTTAAATGATACATTAAACAAGATGGACTTAGTTGATATTTATAGGACATTCCATCCAAAAACAACAGAATACACATTTTTCTCAAGTGCTCATGGAACATTCTCCAGGATAGATCATATCTTGGGTCACAAATCAAGCCTTGGTAAATTTAAGAAAATTGAAATTGTATCAAGTATCTTTTCCGACCACAATGCTATGAGACTAGATATCAATTACAGGAAAAGACCTGTTAAAAATACAAACACATGGAGGCTAAACAATACACTACTTAATAACGTAGTGATCACTGAAGAAATCAAAGAGGAAATTAAAAAATACCTAGAAACAAATGACAATGGAGACACGACGACCCAAAACCTATGGGATGCAGCAAAAGCAGTTCTAAGAGGGAAGTTTATAGCAATACAATCCCACCTTAAGAAACAGGAAACATCACGAATAAACAACCTAACCTTGCACCTAAAGCAATTAGAGAAAGAAGAACAAAAACATCCCAAAGTTAGCAGAAGGAAAGAAATCATAAAAATCAGATCAGAAATAAATGAAAAAGAAATGAAGGAAACAATAGCAAAGATCAATAAAACTAAAAGCTGGTTCTTTGAGAAGATAAACAAAATTGACAAAGCATTAGCCAGACTCATCAAGAAAAAAAGGGAGAAGACTCAAATCAATAGAACTAGAAATGAAAAAGGAGAAGTAACAACTGACACTGCAGAAATACAAAAGATCATGAGAGATGACTATAAGCAACTCTATGCCAATAAAATGGACAACCTGGGAGAGATGGACAAATTCTTAGAAATGCACAACCTGCCAAGACTGAATCAGGAAGAAATAGAAAATATGAACAGACCAATCACAAGCACTGAAATTGAAACTGTGATAAAATATCTTCCAACAAACAAAAGCCCAGGACCAGATGGCTTCACAGGCGAATTCTATCAAGCATTTAGAGAAGAGCTAACACCTATCCTTCTCAAACTCTTCCAAAATATAGCAGAGGGAGGAACACTCCCAAACTCATTCTACGAGGCCACCATCACCTTGATACCAAAACCAGACAAGGATGTCACAAAGAAAGAAAACTACAGGCCAATATCACTGATGAACATAGATGCAAAAATCCACAACAAAATACTAGCGAACAGAATGCAACAGCACATTAAAAGGATCATACACCATGATCAAGTGGGGTTTATTCCAGGAATGCAAGGATTCTTCAATATACGCAAATCAATCAACGTGATACACCATATTAACAAATTGAAGGAGAAAAAACATATGATCATCTCAATAGGTGCAGAGAAAGCTTTCGACAAAATTCAACATCCATTTATGATAAAAACCCTGCAGAAAGTAGGCGTAGAGGGAACTTTCCTCAACATAATAAAGGCCATATAGGACAAACCCACAGCCAGCATCGTCCTCAATGGTGAAAAACTGAAACCATTTCCACTAAGATCAGGAACAAGACAAGGCTGCCCACTCTCACCACTCTTATTCAACCTACTTTTGGAAATTTTAGCCACAGCAATCAGAGAAGAAAAGGAAATAAAAGGAATCCAAATTGGAAAAGAAGAAGTAAAGCTGTCACTGTTTGCAGATGACATGATACTATATATAGAGAATCCTAAAGATGCTACCAGAAAACTACTAGAGTTAATCAATGAATTTGGTAAAGTTGCAGGATACAAAATTAATGCACAGAAATCTCTGGCATTCCTATATACTAATGATGAAAAATCTGAAAGTGAAATCAAGGAAACACTCCCATTTACCATTGCAACAAAAAGAATAAAATATCTAGGAATAAACCTACCTAAGGAGACAAAAGACCTGTATGCAGAAAATTATAAGACACTGATGAAAGAAAATAAAGATGATACAAATAGATGGAGAGATGTACCATGTTCTTGGATTGGAAGAATCAACATTGTGAAAATGACTCTACTACCCAAAGCAATCTACAGATTCAATGCAATCCCTATCAAACTACCACTGGCATTTTTCACAGAACGAGAACAAAAAATTTCACAATTAGTATGGAAACACAAAAGACCCCGAATAGCCAAAGCAATCTTGAGAACGAAAAATGGAGCTGGAGGAATCAGGCTCCCTGACTTCAGACTATACTACAAAGCTACAGTAATCAAGAGAGTGTGGTACTGGCACAAAAACAGAAAGATAGATCAATGGAACAAGATAGAAAGCCCAGAGTTAAACCCACGGACATATGGTCACCTTATCTTTGATAAAGGAGGCAGGAATGTACAGTGGAGAAAGGACAGTCTCTTCAATAAGTGGTGCTGGGAAAACTGGATAGGGACATGTAAAAGTATGAGATTAGATCACTCCCTAACACCATACACAAAAATAAGCTCAAAATGGATTAAAGACCTAAATGTAAGGCCAGACACTATCAAACTCTTAGAGGAAAACATAGGCAGAACACTCTATGACATAAATCACAACAAGATCCTTTTGGACCCACCTCCTAGAGAAATGGAAATAAAGACAAAAATAAACACATGGGACCTAATGAAACTTTAAAAGCTTTTGCACAGCAAAGGAAACCATAAACAAGACCAAAAGACAACCCTCAGAATGGGAGAAAATATTTGCAAATGAAGCAACTGACAAAGGATTAATCTCCAAAATTTATAAGCAGCTCATGCAGCTCAATAACAAAAAAACAAACAACCCAATCCAAAAATGGGCAGAAGACCTAAATAGACATTTCTCCACAGAAGATATACAGACTGCCAACAAACACATGAAAGGATGCTCAACATCTTTACTCATTAGAGAAATGCAAATCAAAACTACAATGAGATATCATCTCACACCAGTCAGAATGGCCATCATCAAAAAATCTAGAAACAATAAATGCTGGAGAGGGTGTGGAAAAAAGGGAACACTCTTGCACTGCTGGTGGGAATGTGGATTGGTACAGCCGCTATGGAGAACGGTATGGAGGTTCCTTAAAAAACTACAAATAGAACTACCATATGACCCAGCAATCCCACTACTGGGCATATACCCTGAGGAAACCATAATTCAAAAAGAGACATGTACCAAAATGTTCATAGCAGCCCTATTTACAATAGCCCGGAGATGGAAACAACCTAAGTGTCCATGATCGGATGAATGGATAAAGAAGATGTGGCACATATATACAATGGAATATTACTCAGCCATAAAAAGAAATGAAATTGAGCTATTTGTAATGAGGTGGATAGACCTAGAGTCTGTCATACAGAGTGAAGTAAGTCAGAAAGAGAAAGACAAATACTGTATGCTAACACATATATATGGAATTTAAGAAAAAAAAATGTCATGAAGAACATAGGGGTAAGACAGGAATAAAGACACAGACCTACTAGAGAATGGACTTGAGGATATGGGGAGGGGGAAGGGTAAGCTGTGACAAAGTGAAAGAGCGGCATGGACATATATACACTACCAAACGTAAGGTAGATAGCTAGTGGGAAGCAGCCGCATAGCACAGGGAGATCAGCTCGGTGCTTGGTGACCGCCTGGAGGGGTGGGATAGGGAGGGTGGGAGGGAGACGCAAAAGGGAGGGGATATGGAAACATATGTATATGTATAACTGATTAAATTTGTTATTAAAAAAAAAGTAAAAAAAACCAAAAAACCAAACTCACCTTTCTCCACCTGACTTCTATTACTAATTACCACACTATCTCTTCTTCAAAGGCACAGTTTTTAAAATAATTCTTGAAAATGTTTTTCTATATCTTGGCAATTGTGAATAATGCTTCAATGAACATGAGAGTGCAATCTTTTTGAGATCCTGATTTCAGTTCTCTTATACATATACACACACAAACACACACACATATATATATACATATATCCATTCAGAAGTGGGATTGCTAAATCATATGATAGTTCTATTTTTAATTTTTCGAGAAGCCTCCATACTGTTTTCCATAGTGACTATATACCATTTTGTATTCCCACCAACAGTGTACAAGAGATCCAATTTCTCCATATTCTCCCCATTACTTGTTACTTCTGTATTTTTGAAACTAAGCATCCTAACAGGTGTGAGGTGATATCTCTTTGTGATTTTGATTTGCATTGCCCTGATGATTAGTGATGCTGAGTACCTTTTCATATACATTTTGGCCATTCATATGTGTTCTTTGGAAAACGTATATTCAAGTTCTTTGCCCTTTTCTTAATCGAGTTATTTGGTTTATTTGCTACTTAGTTGTGGGAATTCCTTATAAATTTTGGATATTTACCTCTTACCAGATATATGATTTTCAAATATTTTCTCCCATTCCATTGGTTACCTTTCCATTCTGTTGGTTGTTTCCTTTGTTGTGCAGGAGCTTTTTATTTTGATGTAGTTCTACTTGTCTATTTTTGCTTCTGTGGTCTGTGCTTTTGGTGTCATAGCCAATAAATCATTGCCAAGATCAATGTCAAGAAGCTTTTCCCAAAATGTCCATCGACAGATGAATGGTTCAAAACATGTAGTATATATTTACAATGGAATATTTTCAACTTTAAAAGAAGAAGGAGGTTCTACCATTGTGGCAACAGGGATGAACCTGGAGGACAATATGCTAAATAAATAAGCCAGTCACAGAAGGACACATACTGCATAATTCCATTTATATGAGGTATCTAAAATAATCAGACTTCATGGAAGCGGAGAATAGAATGTTGGTTGCCAGGGGCTGGGGAAAGGGAGAAATGGGGAGCTGTTGTTCAACAGGTATGAATTTTCAGTTATACAAGATGAGTAAGTTCGAGAAATCTGCTGTACAAATAGTGTCTGTAGTTAACAATAGTGTTAAGCACTTAAAATTAGTTAAGAGGGTCAATTTCATGTTAAGTGTTCTTACCACACAGAAAAAATGGGACACAAGGAAGCTTTTGGAGGGGACAGATATGTCTATTACCTTGATTGTGTTAATTGTCTCATGGGTTTATGCATATGTCCAAACTCATCAAATAGTATACATTAAACATGTGCCATTTTTTGTGCATCAGTTGTACCTCCATAAAGCTGTTTAAAAATGTTTATCTATATTTGATACCTTCACTTTATTACTTCCTTCTCATGCTTCAACCCACTCCCAATAGAATCCATCTTTTATTACTCCAATAAAAAGGTACTTCATAAGTTATTTCCAAATCCATGGATGCGATGTGAAAATTTTATCTCCTACTTACTTGACCTGTAAGTAGGATTTGCTTCTGTCTTTGAGACTTGATTTTCCTTGACCCAAAAACTCTTCTGGTTTTCCTTTAATCTCTGCGGCAGTTCATTCTCTATCTTCTTTACAGGTACGTATCCTTCTCCTCAGACATTAAATGTTGAAAGTCTTCAAAATTCAGTTCTAGGCCATTATGTCCTCTCACTCTAGAACTCATAATATGATTTCACAGAAACACACAGCTTCAGTTACCAACTCCATAAAGTTTGGACATTTGTGTACCTGAGACCTCTAATCTGAATTCTGTAAATCCAGTTGCCTATTTAACATCTAAATCTGTTCATTTAAAATATACATAAAGCTAAATACTCATGGTCTCCCTAAACTGCCGAATCTCTCCTCCTTCATTTTCATTTGTCTTAGTGTGTAGTGACACCATTCACCCAGTTGTATAAACCAGGCACCTAACAATAATCCTTGAGTTCAACCTCTCACATCAGCCACTATATCCTATCCATTATCAATCTTATCCATTTTACCTCCTAGATACTTCCTTAATCTATCTAATGTCCTCTATCTACTCATCGTTGTAAGTGGTCAATTAATGCATGAATATAAATTTCCCTGATTGCTTTGCTTAGTACCTATAGTTTTTATGGCAGAAAAATTTATATAAAAAAAAATCCGGGGTTTCCTGGTGGCGCAGTGGTTGAGAATCTGCCTGCCAATGCAGGGGACACGGGTTTGAGCCCTGGTCTGGGAAGATCCCACAGGCCGCGGAGCAACTAGGTCCGTGAGCCACAATTACTGAGCTTGCGCATCTGGAGCCTGTGCTCCACAACAACAGAGGCCGCAACAGTGAGAGGCCCGCGCACCGTGATGAAGAGTGGGCCCCACCTGCCGCAACTAGAGAAAGCCCTCGCACAGAAACGAAGACCCAACACAGCCATAAATAAATAAATTAATTAATTAAAATATATATATATTAAAAAAATCCGTTCATCTTCCCTATATCTTCCCTTCTGTTCCTCCATCCTCCTGTCCCCATTTCAAGCAAGTATACAGGACTCCCTAGAAACCTCTTCCTTAGGAAATATGCCATTTCTAAGCATCAAGGTGTGAAGGAGGAGATTACAAGGCAGTTGGAGGATTAAAAGCCATTGAGTACAACAAGCACTGCCTGACACTACCTTTTTACTGGATAGAGCCTTGGAGCTGCACCAACTCATTAGAGGGATGTAGTTGAGAGAGATATAGGGAAGGCATGTAATAGGCATGAGGTATCTATCTCATCAAATATTTCAACATCCTAAACATTATACAGGAACATTTATAAATGGGACATAAAGGTACAGGTGTCCCGGTCTCAGAAGACCAGAAGGACCTCCACAACACTTTCATGTTACAGGGTTTTTATACCACTTTGGCTGTATAAGGTACCTCTAATAATGGCTGAGTCTAAATTCTCTACCTGCTCAGTTATTTAAAGAATTAAATTCATTTAAATCAAGTAAAGAAACAGTAGGTTTATAGCAGCTCATAACTGCTTACTTTTTAAATTTTATTTATTTATTTATTATTTTTGGCTTTGTGTTGGGTCTTCGTTGCTGCACGCGAGCTTTCTCTAGTTGCGGAGAGTGGGGGCTACTCTTTGTTGCAGTGCGTGAGCTTCTCATCACGGTGGCTTCTCGTTGCGGAGCATGGGCTCTAGGTGCGCGGGCTTCAGTAGTTGTGGCGCATGGGCTCTAGAGCGCAGGCTCAATAGTTGTGGCACACGGACTCTAGAGCGCAGGCTCAGTAGTTGCAGCACATGGGCTTAGTTGCTCTGCGGCATGGGGGATCTTCGGGAACCAGGGCTGAAACCCGTGTCCCCTGCATCGGCAGGTGGATTCTTAACCACTGCGCCACCAGGGAAGCCCCTTAAATGCTTACTTTATGTAGAAATGCTGTCACCAATATATGGCAAGAACTTTGCTTGTATAATTTACACTAACTGGTACCTTCTACAAGAAAATTGAACAAGAATGAACTAGGGAGCAAAACATTTTTATCCTTTGAGCCATTCTGTTTTTAAGGGTTCTTGTAAGCTCTGATGTTTTATCTCTGAGAGAAAGAAAAAAAAATTTTTTAATTGGAAATTTAGGGATTTTTTTTTAAAACTTAAAATGAAAGATCTTGGTAGTAATTGAGTGTATAGTATTGTCCTGTGTTTTATCATTCAATTTATAGAACTAATTGCCCATGTGTTCTTATAATAGGGGGGGAAAAAATAACGGTTTTAGTCCCAGTATAGATATTGCATGATAAAAGGAGAATGATGACCATCTCCATTTCCAAAGGGAGAACAAGAATTCAAAACATGCTATGCCATAAAACGTTTAATTCAGCATTTTAAAATATTTTGAGCATTTTGAACTCAATGTTTTGTAACTTCTAAAAATGTATAATGTATATACATAATTTCCACACATTTAAAATGAGTTGTTAAATTGTTGAGACCTGACTTCTTTCTCAAAATTAAGGTATGCTAGTCGGACCTGAGAATAGCCTCCAGAGGGCGACCAAGTTTCATCCCTGCAAACAACTGCATCAAAATTTAACATTGCTTCCAACAAAAGCAAGGACTTTCTAAAGTTAAAATTTGAAAAGCCAGTGATAATAGTTAATCCTTGAAAAAATACCATGACCCAAAGTCTGAATAGCTCTGCAAATATTGGTTGTTTAAGAAGGAGACCACCTCTAATTTGATGGTTTAGTAGAGCAAGGGTCTTTGGATCTAGACAAATCTCACAAAGCTACTAGATCAGCAAAACTTGTCATCAGTTCACGCATGCTCTAATTTTCCTGCTCACTGAAGTCTACCTATTCTAAGCACCTTGTATTAGCAGGGTTTGGCTCTTGCATTTCCACAGACGCAAGGCCTTAAATTCAAGGGTCAGCTCTACAATTGGTTGATATATTACTTTGTAAACAGAGTTTCATCTACGGAATGGGATAACTATCTTCCTTATGTCTCATTGTTTTGTGAGTATTAAATTAGATAAATATATGAAAACACTTGACACAATGACTGGTAGGTAAACTTACTTTCTGCCCATTTCTTTTGCCCTCCCTTTTTTCTCCTTAAATTGAGAAAGATAGGATCTTATTATGTCATTCACTTCAATGTTTTAGTGCTATATCACTCTTCCATTACTTTTCCCCAAAGTATATTTTTAAAAATCTCACAGAAATAAAGTAGTGATTAAGTTTAAGTAATTGATATTTCTCAATCCCTAGACAGAAGTATATCTAATAAAAGTAGGTTTGTTAATCCTTGACTGATAATGACTAGAAAATAAAGAAGTATTTCTAATTGGGCAATCCATCCAATTGGCTCTCACCGTGTACCAACGGATTATTATTTTTCTACTTATTTCATCTTTATTAAAGCTACAACACAGAGAACATTAGTTGAGTTAACTTTGTAACTGCCCTTTCTCATTATTCCTGACCTGTATCTAACTAGCAGACAGTTACTTTTGATTCTTCTGAGAAAGTTTCTAAAGCATTGCTTTTCTTTATAAAATAACCTTCCTGAAGGTAATGCTAATTTTAACTACTGATCAAGATGGCCTTAATGTGTCCCTCAGTTTGGCTAAACTTCAGACAGGTTTTTTCTTTACCATAGGCCCCTAACCTCCCTTTTCTGAAAACATTTACTTTAAGAAACTTGAAATTGTAAATTCTTTCTCTGACCCTTTGAGATGTAAATTTTCTCCTAGTCACTTGATACTTTTCCAACCCAGAAATGTCTTTCTCAAGGACCTGGGAGTCAGCTCTTTGAAATATAACCTTCAAGAAAGGTATTGCCCCTAGTTCCCAGTCTCTGTGGGGAGTATAGGAGCCTAACTTGGATAAGAGCCAAAGCAAACAGAGATGGTCTAATTATATTGACCAACCTCTTCTCCAGCATCCTCTACTATTTTTCCTACAGCTCATCCTGGCATCTAAAAACTTCCATGCCTTTTGTTTCAGCAGAATGGAGTTCAGTCTCTCTCCCCTATTACAGAATCATCTTGAGTAAAGTACTCCTTGCCTGTTTAACCATCTGGTGCAATTTTTCTTTGACATCACTCCATCACATACTCCAAACTGCCTACCACTTTCAGATTAATCTTATAAAACTTTGTATATGTGCTGCTGAAGTGAGCACAATCTTTATAGAACTTTGAATCACTCCCTATTTCCTGTGGCATGAAGCCCACCATTCAAACTTCTCCACAGTCTTATACCTTCCAAACTCATTAGTGTTATCTTCCAATTCCTGAATTCTCTCCTCCAATAATATTAGTACATTTTCTTCCTAAACGTGGCTAACATTTCCCCATTTTGAGATTTCATGTCTCTTCTAATTTTTTTTTTAATATTTGGAAATTTTATTATACTGTATTTGCCCATAACAAATAAAATAGAAATTGTTTCAAGTCTTTGCAAATAAATTTAATACAGGGTATTAAGAACACCAGTGATGAAACTTCTGAGAAGTAAAGAAGGGCCACCTAGATAATGGAGTGATTAGTAGGAACAGGAATTTACTTTTACCCCGATGCTGGAAAGGCAGAGTTAAGCAGAGGGTTGTAAAGGAGTCCAGGGCCAGGTTAAATGATCATCAATGTCAGACCATACCAGTTCTGTCTCATTGGAGTTGGAGCCGTGGAAGTTACAAAGTTGCTGCTGGAGAATCTTCACAAAGTAGAGGAAGAAAGGGAGAAATCTCGTAGCTTATCCCTAAACTCCCATATACCATCAGTTGCTTCTTTTTGGCTGCGCCTGATCAGAAGTAAGCTGCCTGTATGAGTCTGCTATCATGTGATACAAAACAGATTCAAGAAGGAACAATGAGTAAATTCAAGAAAAAGCAGCCCAAAACTAGTCTTTTTGCTTGAATGTTGTGCAACAGTCTGTTTTCTGTATTTTTCTAACTTTATTGAGATGTAATTGACATATAGCATTGTGTAAGTTTAAGGTGTACAACCTGTTGGTATGTTACATGTTGTGAAATGATTACCACAGCGGAGCTAGTTAACACAACTCCATTACCTCGCATAAATACCTTTTTTTTTTCGGTGAGAACATTTAAGATCTACTCTCTTAGCAACTTTAAATCATATAATACAGTTCTGTTAACCTCAGTCACCATGCTGTAGATTAGATTCCCAGAAATTCATGTGCTAACTGGATATTTTACCCTTTGGTCAACATCTCCCCATTTCCCCCAACCCCAACCCCTGGCAACAACCATTCTATTCTCTGTTTCCCTGGGTTTGGCTGTTTTAGAGTCTACAATTTAGTTATATCATACAGTATTTATTTTTCTCTCTCTGACTTATTTCACTCATCATAATGCCCCAAGGATCCATAAATGTTGTTGCAAGTGGCAGGATTTTCTTCTTTTTCATGGCTGAATAATATTCCATCTATGTACGTACCACATCTTCTATATCCATTTATCCATGTATGGACACTTTGGTTGTTTCCATTTCTCGGCAATTGTGAATAATGCTGCAATGAACGTGCGAGTGCAGATATCTCTTTGAAATAGTGATTTCATTTTCTTTGGATATATATATATATACCCAAAGCAGGATTGCTAATGTATGGTAGTTTTCTTTTTAATTTTTTGAGGAGACTCCATATTGTTTACCATAGCGGCTGTACCAATTTACATTCCCACCAACAGTGCACAGGGGTTTCCTTTTCTGCATCCTTGTCAACATTTGTTACCTCTTAGTCTCTTTGAGGTGATATCTCGTTGTAGTTTTGATTTGCATTTCCCTGGTGATTAGTGATGTAGAGCATCTTTTCATGAACCTGTTGGTGATTTGGATGTCTTCATTGGAAAAATTTTTATTCAGTTCTTCTGCCCAAGTTTTAATTGAATTGTTTGAGAATCTATATCTATCTATAGATAGATAGATAGATATAGCCATTGTATGAGTTCCTCATATATTTTGGATATTAACACCTTATCACATACATGATGTGCAAATATTTTCTCCCATTCTGTAGCTCGCCCTTTCATTTTGTTGATTGTTTATTGTTCTGTGTAGAAGCTTTTTAGGTTGATGTACTTATATAACAAGTTGTATATAACAAGTTATATAACAAGTTGTATTTCTCTTGGTGATTTTAAGATTCCCTTGTTATCTTTAACGTTGACATTTTAATTTTAATATTTCTTGGTATGGATCTCTTTAGGTTGATCTGCTTTGGAGCTCTCTGGGCTTTCTGTATCTGGATGTCTGTTTCTTTCCCCAGGTTAGGAAAAGTTTTCAGATATTATTTCTACAAATGTTTTCTGCCCCCTTTTCTCTTCTCCTTCTGGAGTTCCTATAAGGTGAATGTTATTCCATTTGATGTGCCATAAATCCCTTAAGCTATATTCATTATTTTCATTCTTTTTTCTTCCTTATTCTCTGATTGGATGAGTTCCTCTGACCTGTCTTTGAGTTCACCTATTCTTTCTTGTGCTTCATCTACTGTATTTCTAAGTTCAATTATTGCATTCTCCAGTTCTGTGACTTCTATTTGGAACTTTCTTATATCTTCTGTTTCTTCGTTGAAGTTCTCACTGTTTTCATCCATTTTCCTTCTGAGTTCAGTGAGCATTTTTATGACCATAACTTTGAACTCTTTATCAAGTAAATTACTTATGTTCATTTCATTAAGATTTTTCCCTGAGGTTTTATTTTGTTCTTTTTTTGGAGCATAGTCCTCTCTTTCTTCATTTTGCTTGACTCTCTGTGTTGGTTTCTATGCATTAAGTGAAATAGCCACATCTCCCAGCCTTGAAGAGCTGTGTGACAGATGAACCTTGTCATTTAACCCTGTCTACTCTTGGTTGCCTCTCAAATCTTTGTGATTGTCTGAGCAGTTTATTTTTAATAGACCTGGCACACCATCCCAGCAGTTGAGGGTGTGCCAAGACAAATGAGCAACCCAAAGGGGAGGATCTCAGGCAGTACCTAGATTCAGGTTGATAGGAAGCCAGAAAATTTGGTAACAGCTTTTAAAGAATGCAAATATATTTAGCCTTGTGAGATTGCAAGTGTAAGGCCTGCTGCGCCCCAGAAGCAAGCAACCTGAAGGTGTTCCCCGGGGAGCAGTCACAAGAAAACAGTGCTTCAGATAAGTGTACAAGCTCCATTCTGGGAGATACCAGTGAACTGTAGTAAGGCAGAGTGAGGGTGGAGAGATGGCACCCCCAGCCTACCTTCCCCGAGAGCACATCCGTAGCCTCTAGATGTGTGCTGAACCTGAAGTCTGCTCTTAAGTCTTCTCCCTACTAGCAAATAGGCCTTTTTCATGTAAAGGCTGGGGCTGTGTCTCAGTCTGATGTGTAGTGGTACATCCTGGGGGTGGTATCCTGCCAAGAACTGTCTCTCCAATTGTTACAGTCCCATGGGACCCAGAAAAGAAATCCCTCCTGGCCTCCAGAGCCAGGTGATCAAGGAGCATCCCCTGAGTGGAGGCCACAAAAATGGGATCTCCTGTCTTGGAGATTCTGGCTCTCTGGAGCACATCAGAAGGAAAGTGTGAAGATGATGCTTACTGGCTGAGTGAGGCGGTGGGAAGAGTGCAAAGATGACAGCATTTGAATAAAGGGAAAGAGGGAAAAGAAAAAAAGAAAAAGAAGAAAAAAACATATATATAGCAAGACAGAGGAAGAGCAGGGAAGAAGGAGCCAGCTGGCTGGAGCACAAAGTTGTCACCTGCAGGAAAGGAAAAAGGGGAAAAATGATGGCACCTTTCAGTTTTATCAAGGCAGAGAGAGAGCAGGAAGATGGCACCTGCCAGCCTCTGTCCCTGGGGAGTATTCCAGCAGGCCCCTGTCCCTCAGATTAATGCTTTAAAATTGGGAAGTGAGTCTCTTTCACAAAAAGTCAGAGTGCTTTTCAAACAAACAGAATATTATTTATGTATATGTAAGTTTATTTATTTATTACAATAATCTAGGAGGGAAGACTTTACAAATAAACAAATGTGCAGAAATATGAACTAACTTGCTTGTGAATAACAGACCTGGAGCATGCCTCAGAGAAAGTGTGTAAAATGGCTCAAAACTAGAGAAAGCATAGAAGCAAACTAACCACTGACACGGCACTAATAGAAAAGCTAGCAAAAGTCTAAATCTGGGTTTCCCTGGTGGCGCAGTGGTTGAGAGTCCGCCTGCCGATGCAGGGGACATGGGTTCATACCCCGGTCTGAGAAGATCCCACATGCCGCGGAGCGGCTGGGCCTGTGAGCCATGGCCGCTGAGCCTGCAGGTCTGTAGCCTGTGCTCCGCAGTGGGAGAGGCCACAACAGTGAAAGGTCCACGTACAGCAAAAAAAAAAAAAAAAAAAAAAAAAAGTCTAAATCTGAGCAGAACCAGGAAGAAAGGAAATCATAAGAGGGATGAGACCTTGCTAAATAAATACATTTTTATTTCCATAAATAGAGGTAAGCATAAGGAAGAGATGAAACTAATTCCTAGTGTCAAGCCTATGTAAGTGGAAAGGGTGTGATTTCAATTAACAAGAATTTCGTGTTTAGATTCAAAACAAGTATTTGTGTCAAAGAACCAATTCCAGTAGATTCCATGAGACATGCATATTTAGATTCATTTTTCTGCATCAATGCTTTCAAGCTTTTAACCCATCCTTCTGGTGGGAAAGAAAAAGACATAAATATATGAAATATCTTATCAAGCTTTAATTATGTTTACTGCTTGATTTAAAATTACTCTTTATTAAGTTAAAACGAAGATATTCTAGACTAACTCCAAAGCAGAATTGAAATGGCACACGAAAATGATCAAACATGATTCAAGCATCTCATTTAACTGACAGGGCTTCCCTGGTGGCACAGTGGTTGAGAGTCCGCCTGCCGATGCAGGGGACGCGGGTTCGTGCCCCGGTCCGGGAAGATCCCAGATGCCACGGAGCGGCTGGGCCCGCGAGCCATGGCCGCTGAGCCTGCGCTCCACAACGAGAGGGGCCACAGCAGTGAGAGGCCCGCGTACCGCAAAAAAAACAAAAAAACAAAACAAAACAAAAAAAAAAACTGTGGTAACTGAGATTTTCCTACGTTTGTGTAATGATGTCTCATATTGTGTTTTCATTAAACATAGCATAGTAGAGCGAAACAGGGAGAGTCATCCTATAGACCTTGTTTGAATCTAAACATATTATCTATTACTGTAACTTTGAGAAAATCACTTAATTTGCATCAGCCTCCATGCCTTTAGCTCTGAGAATAGTAATACCTATCTTGCATGGGGCTTGAGATCAAATAAGTTAAAACACAAGCAGAGTGTCTAGCAATTACAGGTGCTCAGTAAATAGCTCTTAATATTACCAATGGTCTCTGATGTGGGAAAACTATTACATAATAAAAAGATCCTTAATCGGGTATCTTTAAAATCAGGCTGAATGCAAAGAACTTCAGATTTTATGTCCTCCCTTTTTTTATTTTTACCCAGAGAATAATGCAATTCAGAAAACAGAGGGAGAGATTAATTTCCACTTCAACTGAAAAGTCATCATTATAAGAGTTTTTTCATCATGTGCTATAGTACATTAAATATAACCATAAAATCTTTGTTACCTCTCTGTTGAAAGGTAGAATGTGGTGTCCCACTTCTTGAATATGGGCTGATCCAGTGGCTTATTCAATCAACAGAATGCAAGAGAAAAGGTGTTCTTGCACTTGTGAGGTTAAGTCATAGGAAGACTTACAGATTCCAGCCAAGTCTCTTGAGGTGTTTACTTTGGGTGAAGCCACTCACTATGTAAGAGTTCAACTACTTTGAGATATCCAGGTTGCTAAGACTCCAAAACTACACCAAGAAATTTCATGGAGAAAGACAGAGACAAAGAAAAAAACAGCCCCAGATTTTTCAGCCTGTGCAGCCCAACTCAAGCCCCAGATTTGTGAATAAAGATGCCATCTTGGTTGGACATTTCAGCACCAAAAGATGTGACTCAAAGAAAACTTAGCCAGAACCAAGGCCCCAGACATATGACACCAGTCAAGTTGTCTAATCTATCTCCAATCATTCAAACCACCACAGCTGAGGCCCAGTCATGATGGAGCAGAGATGAGCCATCCCCAGTATTCTTTATCTTTATTCTTAGCTCACAAAGTCCTGACTATAACAACATGGTTTCTATTGTATCTACCACTGCGTTTTGGACTGGTTTGTTATACTGCAATAGGTATCTGGAATATATGTCTTGATCATTTCTTACAGTTCTAAAGCCACAGAACTCCTTTTACCCATATTCAGGGAGAATGCTATCTCTTGCTTATTTTCAGTCTCCCTTTGAGTCATAGAATCTGTTCAGAAGCTTCCTTGGACAAAGTCAGTAAAAGAAAACTCTTGATTACAAAACTCCATTATTACAACCAGGATAAAAGAACAGCCAAATCTGCTCACACACACCCCGTTTTTTCACCACATCATAAACAATGGATTGGCCAAATTTTTAAGTGCTTTGACTCTGATTGAAAGTAAGCAGTTTTCCATCTTCAACCTCTTCCCCTCCAACTCAACTTAGAGTGATGCTCTAGTCAACCTCCGGACTTCCTGATGCACCTCCCATCTCTGAAATGAGAAGTGAAGAAAAAACATCTTCAGAAGACTTCTGATATCAAGACAAGGGATAGAACAAAGGCCAAAGCAGCAATATTGCCATCCAGAGGAAAAACTACTGAACCTACACTGCAATACTCAGAAGGAAAGTCAAGACATGAGAGAACTAAGTGTAAAGCACAGCTGTATTGGTGGCTTCTATTTAAATAATCAAGGTCAATAAGTAGGTCTCTGGGATGATGATCCCTATACCCTGTTACTTGCACCAGAATTGGGACATAACCAGGAACAAATAGTTCAGGAAGCTAGAGTCATTGACACTGAGAGCCAACTACAGGGAACACCAAACATCCGGGGCTATTAGTTCATGTGCTTCTGTACCTAAATTTGGAATGACTGTAAGACTTTCTGAATCTTCAGGTAACTTGCATACTATTCTAATCAAAAGCAGTCATGCTCCCTCTTAAGCTAAACCATACAACTTCAGAATCAGGTGTTACTTCTTATTGGTACCACTGTCCACTAAGCAAAGGCAGAAATACAGAAGTAATCCTGACCCCTGCGTTTCCCTCATATTCCCCCTCCCCACTTTTCCCTCTTTCCCATATATTACTAGGTTTAATCAGTTCTGCTGCCTAGAGGTCTGTTAAAGTCCTTCATTTTAATCATATTCCTTTGCCCTGATTCAGATCCTTGTCATCACTAGCCTAGGCTGCCCTCTATCTATTTCTGACCCTCCCACCTGAACTGTTGCCCTTCATATTCATCCTCAACACTACTATCAATATTATTTCTAAATTGCAAATTTGACCATCAACTGTCTAAAGACTTCAACATCTTTCCATTGCACTCATGATAAAGTCCAACTTCTAAACATGTCGTAAAGGTCTCCATTTTTTGGCCTTGCTCTGCCAATTTAACTAATGTCTTTTTTTAGTAATTAAAATCTACTATCCTTGTTGTTTTACGAGTGTCAGCAGTGGCTGTTCTCACTTTTGAAAATATTTCCCGCTTTCATTCACTTAGAAAACTCCTATTCATCCTTTCAAACCCAAAGGCAGTGAAACCGATTTTCTCTCTCACTCAAACCACTTTCTCCTCAAAACTGTAATTTTACCTCTGTGTAGCTCAATTGTTTGTTATACTCTAATGACAACAGATTCTTAAATATACTCTTCTTTGTATCTTAATATCCGATAATATGACTGACATTTAACAAACGCTGAACATACTTGACACTTGAATTGATTGAATTGAATTAAACTGAATCAATCACTCTCAAGAACACTAACGATTGTTAGGGTTTCCTGCATCAAGAGTACAAATCACGCTGAATTTTCATAATACTGCTAGTTTTGATTGAGGCACAGCAAACAAGTTTACAACGGATTTCCCCTGTGAAAAGAATAACTTCAGTAAAAGATAACAAATACACTCAGAAGTCCATAAAGGAGGCAGGGTGGTCTAGGGGATTCTGTTCTCATCCAAAGACTTGCTGAGATTTGATTCAGAGGGGAAAGATTGATTTTTCTAGCTTAAGTTAAACGAGGCATCGAACAAATGTCAAAAGCAGGACATAGACTTAGATTCTTCACTGTCACACCAGTAAAGTTACCATCCTTCCATCTCTTTGAGAACAAACAAGAAAGCCTGCTGTGGACCGTGAACAAAACAACAACCGTGAATTTACACAGCTCCTTAAACTTCTAAGCTGTGTACTGAGAGTGAATTAGAGGTCTCCTCCAGATAGCATTGCAAATGAGCGTTATTTTATTTTCACCAAGCCTTTCAGGTGATACATGCGACAAAATCAGCAGGGTCAGTACTCACTGTGGCAGACAAAGTAACTATTATGTATCTGTCCTAAAAGTTCCTGTGATGTTCTGGCTAGTTTTGCTTAAGGACTATTTATAATATTTATGAGAAAGGAGGACAAAAATGAACGTGATGCTTTTGTGGAGAAGGAATTCCCTGGCTGAGCAGAAAAGCCTGCCAAAGTTTTGGTGTTTCTTGTTTGTTTGAAACAAGACTGAAGGACCATATAATGCAAGATGAAGCCATTAACAGTTAAAAGGGAGAGGACACACTAAAGAGACTCAGCCAGGGCCCTGGTAAATTATCCAAAATTGTGGGCTTTCTTAGTGAGAGTCTAGGATTTGAGAAATTCATGAGGAGAAAAGGCGGAGGTCCCTGGGCACCTGAAAATGAGAATTGCTGCATTGAACTAGGCTGACTTTGGCATGGCATTTTGAAGAAGGCAGTCCTATGGAATGTAACGAATAAATAGAGCATATCAGAGCCTGAAAACCTGAGAATAGGCTCATGTGGGTGAAACGAGGTGAAGCACGGTGCTTGGTACACTATAAACCCTCAGTAACGTTGGCTGGTTTTGAATGAAATGAAACCTAACCTGAATCCAGTCCCTACTCGGTAACAGCGGGGAAGATAATGGGTGCCTAGGCAACGTCTAGCAAGTTCTGGGCTCGAGGCGGCTCCCAACTGTTGCGTCACCAGGGGCCACAGAACTGAGTCGGGAAGGGAGAAGGGAGGAATCTGTGCGGAGGGTCATCCGACTGAGTCGGAACCGGACACTCTGGCAGGAAGTAGAAAGCGAAGAAAACGAAACGACCATTGGTGAATTTCAACAGCACGTCGTGAATTTCAGATAATTTTCCACTTGTTTATTAAGATGGAAAACTCGGATTCCAACGATGAAGGAGATGGAGTTTCGGCCCAACACATAAGTCAAACGGACCGATTGGTTCGGGAAGAAGATTTCTCCAGGTTCGTAAATAATCTGAGTGAAGAAGATTACGAACTTATGAGAGACAACAATCTTCTAGGCATTCCAGGTGAAAGTACGGAAGAAGAGTTGCTGAGAAGACTTCAGCTAATTAAAGAAAACGCACCACAAGACTCAGATGAAAATACAGGTATATTCTGCTTTTGGAGGGAATAGGATGGGATGAATAAGGAACTTCATAATAGGAAATAGTAACTTCATAATAGGAAATAGTAAATTATACAGAAGTGACTTACATTCATTTGGTAAGTAACTTCTCATAAAAGGAACTGGCATTTACTTGATTTTTGGTGAGCAGGTCAAGGTCTGTTTGTTTGTTTTCCTGATTCACATTTGGGTTGTTTTAATTGGGAAACAGTGCAAAGTAGCCTATTTGTATTTTTCTTGGTTTTCTACCTCAACTGAAAGTCCCTCCTACTTCCTGAATTATTTTTTCTACATAGACATGTAAAAAAAGCAAACAGAAATATTCTCCACTGGGGACAATTGTGCTCTCCTCAACACCTGGGGACATTTGACAATGGCTAGAGATATTTTTGGTTGTCACAGGGGAGGCATGGGTGTTACTAGCATCTAGTGGGCAGAGGCCAGGGGTGCTGCCAAATATCCCACAGTGCACAGGATAGCTCCCCAAAACAAAGAATTGTCCAGCACCAAAATGTCAATAGTGCTAAGGCTGAGAAACCCTGCTCGGACCTCAGGTCTGGTGCCTTCCCTTCCAGTGTGAAGTAGAGGATTTTGCTGTCTAATGAAGAGGATACTATAATACTTTGGCTCTTGAATATTGTCTTATAGGTACCATGCTAGGTTCAGTCTATTCATTTGATCTGACCTTCAATTTAATGTCAATTAAAAATCTTGGTAACATTAAGAAGTATTCAAAATGCAAACACTTTTAAACCTATAAAACTTGTTTATGTTTGGGCAATAACCTTATATTTTAAAACAGCTTATCTATTATCAAAAGCACATAAGTGAAGAGCCTAGAAGTAGTCATGTTGGAGACTAATGAAAATTAGACAATAATGTAAATTGAACTAAACTACTAGCATTGTACCTTAACTGGTGTTTACCTTGTTTAATTGCATTAGTGTTTTGAGAGTGGACTGAAAAAAAAGTCTCTTGACATTCCTCCGAGAGTGGTACACAGGGCTGTGTATATGATGAAATACTGAAACATAGACTTCCTCCGGATTCCCTTTTTAAAAAATTCTCTAAGTTTATCTAGGATTAGCTCACTCTTTTTGGATGGAATCGAAACTTTTCTACCTTTACTTATAAATCTACACAGTGCAGTTTATAAAATATTAACTCTATAAATGTGAAATCAGTTTAAAACACCTGAGTATTTAAGTTCTCATTTTTTGTTTGTTTTTGAAACAAAGTTTCAGAGTGCTATTTTATGATGGTTCTAATTTTGGTAGTTCTTTTATGCACCCTCCCCATTTTTTTTTTGTTAACAGACAGAGGAGACTCTTCAGATGACGTGTCTAGTGGTGACTCTCTAATAGACTGCCTTAACTGTTCTGGACAAACTGAAAATATGACAAGTGGGCAAAGAGAAAACCAATCTTGGAGAGAAGAGAGCCAAATTAATCCTAAAAGTGATCAGTTCATATTCAGTTTAGAAATAAATGCTAACCTTGATCATGGGAGTCCAAATCCAGAGAATGAATATGTAGCGTCTGCAAGACTTCCCAGAAGAGAAAATATGGAAGACAGCCAAAGGCAAGTGGAAAGTCCACAATCTGAATCAATATTTACAAGACCATCTATGTCTGAACAAGATACAACTGAAACATTAATGGAATTCCCACCTACTACAAGTCAGAGAAGAGCAAGAAGTAGGAGCCCAGAGTATTGGAGAACCAGAGCAAGAATTCAAAGTTGGTCGCCTCCACGTTCACTTAGGGAAATTGTACAAAGACTTAATCATAGTATACCCTCTCAGAATTTTGAGCAGCCTCTGCTAAGTGAGAATGTGAGATTTTCTAAAACTGAGCACCAAGAAATATTGACACAGCAAATGACTGGATTTGAGTTGCAAAATAGCGGTCTTATTGAAACTTCTAGAACAAGGAATGCCGTTCATGGAGAAAATTCTCCAGATACAACCAGCAGTGGTGAATCTTGGGGAATGAGGGAAATATATCCAACCATACCCTTCAATCTTGAAGTAGGACAAGTTCATTCTGGAGCATATTCTCAGAGAGACAGCAGAGCTAGTAGAACTCAGTTAACATCTGAGACACCAAACAACACTGTCACTTCTGAAAGTGAACGAGGACTGAGGCATATGTATTCACATTCTGAGCGGGCAGGTGTGAGAGCTTATGTCAATACCATTAGAAATCCCGTTTGCAGAATGTTCAATACTAGCTTAAATGATACAACATCTGTTCCAATTCAGAGCACGTTAAGGCAGACAATGACAGAATTTAGTAACTCAAATAACCTTATGGACAGTGACAGTAATTTAGAGCATAGTGTCTCACCTCCAAGTCCAAACATGGAATGGCTAGAGTCACCTAATGGTAGTAGTAGTGGTACATTTGGTTCTGATTCAAATGCTAGCTATGATACCCATTCAAGTTCCACACTGAGTTGTCATTCAAGCCCCAATTGTACGTCTAGTTCCAGTTCTATTCCTATTTCTGGTTCCAGCTCAAGTGATGAAAATTCAGGAATTAGATCACTGATGTTTGAAGGCAGTGAAGAAACAAACTTAGCAGCAGACTTATCATCAGAGACCAGGCAAGTGGGTAGACAAATTAGCCTAATAATATATGATGAAAGTGACTCTGGGTCCTCCCATGATCTGCAAACTACAGGACTCACCAAAGCACAGATTGACAGCTTGGCTGTAAGATCTTTTGGTGAAAATGATGCACTAAAAGCCTGCAGCATTCGCCTTACAGAGTACACAGAAAACAGCAAGCTTCGCATACTACCTTGCTCCCATGAATATCACATTCACTGCATTGATCGCTGGCTGTCTGAGAACTCTACGTGTCCGATTTGTCGTAGGCAAGTAGTGGATTCCAATGAGAGTGAAAATCCTGATCGATGAATTCTCAGCTATATAAAGTGTTATAGGGCTTCCCTGGTGGCGCAGGGCTTGAGAGTCGGCCTGCCGACGAAGGGGACTGACAATAAAAATTAATTTCACACCATAGCAGTTCACTGAATTTCAATAAAAACTTAGCATGTGCACTGGGTTGGGATGTTCCTGATTCCATGGGAGAAATGTCTTAATATGATATAATGAATCTAGATAGATCCTAGTAGTATTATCTCGTCATGTAAACCCCAGACATCTCTTAGCCCTGTTCAATCCTGGTTGTGCATGCAGAGAAACAGAAACCCAACCAAATATCAATAATTAAGAAGCCATTTAAGACTACATTAGAGTCATTCACATAAAGAAGTCATGTTACATTCCTAGAATGCCATAAAAAGCTTTGAAACCCTTCTCTTCCTATCTCTCTCCACAGCAGTTTATCCCACCTCCCTAACACTACCTTAACGTTTCGCCTATTCCCCACTACCAATGTATCAGTCAGTTCTAGCTAAAAACTGATGGCACACTTTAAAAGAGTGATGGAATAGCATTTAATGAAGAGACTAAAGTGTGTAAGGAATGAAGGGAAACCAAGAGATGATGAAGTGCCCTGAGGCTAGCAGCTGTGAGAAACCAGTATTATAACCACTAGGTTTGAAGGGGCATAGAGAGATAGCAGTTCCTGCAACCCAGAATGTCTTCGAGTTATAGGAGAAGCCCACCCAACAAGAGATGTAACCTTAGAAAATGGCATCCACTCTCAACCTAAAGTTTGGAAGGGGGCAGATCATGGAAATAAATACCCTTGCCTTCTTTCCTCCTGACTTCTAATCACTTATCAGTAGTTCATATTAACCAAACCCAACCTGAAGACACAGAGAGACTGGTCCATGAAGCTGATAAAGATCAGCCTCCTGGAATCACGAAGCAGGGTTAAGAAGGATGGCGAGTAGATCCGGTAAGCAAATCAGAGACCATCTACCACAACCAGCATTCCCAACTCTCTTCAAACCCAGCCTGTGTACGCTTTCTTGCCTCTTCCGCTTCCGCTTGTTCTCTATTCCACTCTATGACTCAGCTCTTTAACAACCCTCTCTATTTTCCTTTCATTTACTCAGATCTTGTATTTTTAAAAGTGATAAGATGACAAAGCCTTAGAACTTAATTACCTTTCTCTTAAACATGTCACACTTTGATTTGCTGTGATTGTAAACAACTAAGGATAAAGGGCAGTTATAGGTATGTCTTTAATTTTTGCTGCTTCAATATATTCAAGCTTCAATTTCTTTCTATATATGTTTAGTTCATATGATTAATTTTTAAAACAGATTCTGATTTCTTATAAAGGGTTTTATGGTTTATATATGACTCTGAATCCTTGTGTGAATGACCCAAAGTAGCCAATTGCTGCCTGGAGCCTCACAAGCTGCAATATGAAAGCCTTAAAAGTAAAACTTGGCTTCAAGAAACATGTCTACATAGTTCAATTCTAACTGTCCCCAGTAAAACCATCACCCAAAACCCCGAGTATTTGAAATCAAAATTTAGGTCATGCTTCCTTCCAACCTAAACATAGTGAAGGATTTTTCTCCTAATTCAGCCTGAAGGCTGTTTTTGGGGGGTTGTATTGGCCAGTCCAGAAAATTTTGCTTAAATTTTTCAATCCTGGTATAGGTGAGAGTACATTGTATTATAACCTAAAGCAATAATCAGAAATTTTGTGCAATGTGCAACCTATACAAATGTAGGCAGTGTTAAGTATACACCTTCTCTAAAAAGTTAAAGTCAGCAACATCACTGACCTTTCTTTTCTCTGTGAATTGCTGGCAGCCACAGTATTTGCACATAACTACAACGTATAAATGGGGAGTGGTGGTGAAGTTTTTGAAAACATCTTTGAGGTAGCATATTTTTCACACAGAAGATATCTGCATGGCCAGAAATGAAGGCTTGGATCAAACCTCTGAAATTTACATTAACTTCTGAAAGTTGTTTGAATAGTCTGATTTTTAGGAAGTATTTTTGATATCAGATGTACTTCACTTAAAGTGAGTAGAATAATTATAACAGTACTTGGCTTTCATACTATCCTAACAGATTAAAACCTTCCAAAGGATGATAATTTCTTAATTAATGCTTCAGTACATTCATATGCACCTTCTGTGGTCGACAGAATTCTAAGATGGTGCCCAATGATCTTTGTAGGAGCCCCTCCCCTTGAGTATGAGACCTGTGAATGTGATGGAATATCATTCCCATTATTAGATTATGATATATAGCACAGTTGATTGGGAGATTATCCAGAGTGTGCCTGACCTAATCAGGGGAGCACTTAAAAGGCACAGAGAGGACTTCTAATCCAGATAAGATGGTTTATACTTCCCTCTCCCAACTCCCCCTTTATACGCACAACTATATATCCTGGAAATAATATGAGACAACCAAAGGAGATCTCTGAAAGGTCTAGAGAAGGTGAAATGCCTAGGGACCCTCAGAATGGATGAACAGCCTCATGGCAGGGCACCTTATGACCCTCTACCAACAAAAAAATGTGATCCAGGCCCAGCATTTCCTAACTCCCAACTTAGTAACAGGAAGTGGCTCAAAGAGGCTCTTCCTCCATCACATCAAATGGGAATCCCCCAAACACCAGGCGAGCCTTGCAGAACCTGCAAGGACGAACAATTGGAAGCCCTGATGACACTAAGTGACCAGGGAAAGTGCTTTCCTTCCCCACTGGGCCTGAAATCCCCCTTCACCACCCAGACACGTCAGTGGCTAAGGGTCCCAGCAAAAGTGCTCCTACCACAAAAAGCTCCTGCCTGGACAATGCTCTCCTCAGATGGGCCTGAGACTCCTCTCCCCTCCCCAGAAACATCAGGCAACTTGCTGGTACCGGCAACGGAGATCCCTCCACAGAAAGCTCTCAACCTGGTAAGCACCCTCCACTCCTTACAGTCCAGGGAGACCCTGTCACAAGTGCCTGGCCCAGGAAGGACTCTTCATCACGTGTTCCAGAGATGCCCTTCCCTCACCAGAAGCACCAAGTGCCGTATCCTGGGGAAGCTACTTCAAACCCCATAAGCAGCATGAGAAGGGACCAGAGGTAACCCCACCTGCACAAGAGAAACAGACCATAAGAGTACCACAAAGGGTCAGAAAATTAGGTTATCATGGAACCACCGTCCATAAAAGTACAGGAAATGTGTGCCAAACCTATAAAGAGTGAATGCCTGCTAAAAATTAAAAAAAAACAAAACACTTTAAATAGGGACCAAAGTATCCTAACATAATAGCCAAAATGTCCAAAAGACAATAAAATATCACTACTTATACCAAGAACCAGATACATGACAGCTTGAATAAGATGGGACAGATGATGCCAACAGAGATGAATTAGATGTTAGAATTATCTGACAAGGGTTTAAAAATGCTGATTTCAGACCTTTAAGACCTCGAACACAGAACCTAGTCACTCCATGCCAGTATCCCCACCTATAGAACTGTGAGCTAATAAAGGGATGCTGTTTTAAGCCATTACATTTGTACTAATTTCTTATGCAGCAACAGACAACTAATACAACTTCTCATCTAGGATCCATCCTGTACCTAGAAAATGATTAGAATGAGTCCTAGACAAGTAAATGGCTTAATGTCTTGGTTCTAGGCCCACTATAACATTATATTCTACCATTTTTCCCAAAAATGGAATCCCTAATTCCTGCTACTGAAGCTGCTAGAAGACAGTATCCTTCCTGTTTGAACAACCACCAATATCGTATCGCTCTAACTTTACTTCACATCACCCTATCTCATTCTACCAGTATATGCTGCTTATATCATAAACCCAATTTAACACTCTGACTTTGAAACTATAGAGCCACTTATTTTTCTCTCAAAGAGATTGCTGAGTATTATATTGCTCTTCCAAATCATATTCCTCTCTGTCTGCCCTGACAAATCAGAAATGGAGAAGATTTGTACCTGAATCTTCTGAGCTCAACCTGATACGTTTTTTACATTACAGTATATCAGTTTAAATACACAGCATCACTGTGGTTGTGAGCATAAATATTTCCATCTTAAGAATTTTCTCTGTATTTTCTTGGTAGTTTTTAAAACATTTGTTTATTTTGGCCTAATTCCAAAAAAAAACCCCTTATCTGAATAACAAATTCTTTTTGAAAGTAGTTATAGCCTGTGGATAAGTTTTTGATAGCAATATAAAGTCTATCTTTTTTGGCTAACCCTGAAAATAAGTTGTGCTCTCAATATTCCATGAAGAATTAAGTATAAAGATTCTTTTGTAAATGCAAACAAGCCTGAGCATCGAACAACATGAACATCAAAACACTGCATGTACTGGAAAGTTCACAAAGAAATGTGACGTTTCTGTTAAGTAATATTACTTGTTATCCATATGCAATACTTTGAGATCTTCAGTATCTTCTTTACTACAATTAACCAAATATTTCATGTCTTTTCATTATTTGAGAGGTGAATGTATACTCCCTTCAATGAGAAGTTCCTGGTATGAGAATTTCGAATGGAAATCTGAACTGCATTTCTTTTCTGTGACTTCATTTAAGATTTGAAAATTCTTTACCATCCTAACTCAGGCTTTTTCACTATGAAATAAGAGGCTCTCCTTTGTGTGATATTCAAAACTCTCCATTTTTAAGCATCAAGCCAGCATCTTTAACATCACTGCAAAAATGTGGAGATTTGGAAAAGCATGTTGGGGAAAATCCTTTTTCTCTCATCCACCATTCGTAGAGGACAGACACTAATTATAAGCCAACTCTGGGCTCTGGGTTCTCCATTCTCACATCACTAGTCACAACACAGTTATCTACCACCCCTGGCCTTGTCATCTTCTATTCTGGAAGTGTATTTTTTTTTCTTTAGTAGCACTTGTGACTATCTAAAACATTTTTTATTTATCTTGTGCTTGTTTTCTTCCCCATTCCTATCCCAAAATAGAAGCTCCAAAAGATCTTTCTTTTTTTTTAAATTACTACTACATTTCTAAAAACTAGAACAGTTACTGGCATACACACACACACACTGCTTCAGAATTTTTGGCCACTGTGAGCATCCCAGACTTATTTTTCACCCTTTATTCTCCAAAGAAAACCTATTTTAATACTGTTACCTACCATCCAGGATTTGATGTATTTCAACCTAGATCTCTCTCACTTACTTAACATATTTGTATAGGGTTTCTTGCCTATTAAGTTATAATACCTGCCAACCCTTTTCAAAATCACTATTTCAGGCGTTCAACACTGACCAAGAATGTGCCATGCCCAATGCTGGGTGCTAGGGTTATAGTTACGAAGTACAGCACTTATCATGAAGAAATGTATTACATTTTAAAGAAGGTAGCTGAATAAACATACAGTAACACTCTATGTCAGGGATGCCCTGACACAGATTCAGATACAGGATAAAATGGAATGATCTAGGAGGAGAAATCTACACTAATAATTCAAACCTCCTTAAAGTTGGGTTATATCTGAGTTGTATCTTACAGGACTAGTAGCAATTAGCCAATGAAATGAAGTCATTAATTTTATTCTAAGCAAAATAAACACTGCATGCAACAGTAAAGATGCATTGAAAATTTAGGGCTCAGTAAACAGTAAGTATGAATCATCATGCTCTGGGGTAGAAGAGGAAGAGATGTAAGTATATTAGCAAGAAATGAAGAGATGAGGCCAAAGAGGTAACAAGTGGTATTGTGATTCAGGCTGAAGAGTTGAACTAGATCTTCTAAGCAATGCACAGTCAAGACGATTTTTCTAATAGGAATAAAATTTTTCAATTTTTAGAATGGTCATACTAGCAGGGATATGAACAGATTGTCAAAATTTAGATTGTCCCACTTACGGAGTTATGGCATTAACTGGAAGAAAAAAGTATAAAGTCCTGATATAATGGTGAGACAGTTGAGATATGGATGCATATAGATTCAAGTAGTATTAAAGAAGCACAATCAAATTTGGTGGCTGCTTGGATAATTTAAAGATGACCTTAAGTTTCTGGTTTAGGTGACTGAGTAGATGGTGAGAAGTTCCACTGATATAAGAAATGCAATATAACTCGTTTGTCATAGTAGAGGAATAGATGACAATTCAGCTGGAATCTCTGAGATTTGAGATGTCAGAGTGATATTTTAGTGGCAATGGTCATCTAGCTATCACGGAATATCAAGTATGCTTCTAAAATTAGGATAAAGATGCCAGACTGAAGTCAAACAAGTATGAGGTATTGCCTGTGAAAGTGTGTTCCATGGTAGTAGTGGAGGGAGATGGATGGAATCCTTTGGAACAGGAGCAATTATAAAGTAGACAGACATAAAGAAGCTAGCAAAGATAATCAGGACAGAAAAATGAGACGTGTAAAGATAATCATAAACACAGAGCTCATGGTCTTCATTCGTAAATATGAAGAGAAAACAAAATATCTCTAAGTGTTAAGAAGAAGGTAAACTCCTAGGAAAGCAAGGGTTTTGTAATTTTCACTACAATAGTCATAGCACCCAAAAAATACTGCCTTGCCCAAAGTCGATGTTCCATAAATATTTGTTGAGATATTTGAGATAGGCATGACATAAGAGAGAATAAGATAAATATTAAAAGTAGCAAAATAAGTCCTGGGAGAAATAGTAATAATTCATGGACTAGGAAAGAACCTGAAAGGCTTAGTTTTACCATGAGCAAATGGAGACCTGCCACTATTCTAAACACATACAAATGTTGAAAGAATAAGTCTTTGGCAGGAACTGTAACAAACACACTGGCCATTATAGATCACCTGGAAACAGTCTTTACATATCTTTTTTAAAAGGCTCCTTTTTAAAAGAAAGAATTGGTAAGACGGTGGTTAAATGCCTTTCTGTCAGGCTTTTTGTTTGGAGAAAAAGGTGTAGGTGAAGTAACTCTGCCCCACATAGACTTTCAGTCTACGTCTCCCTCTTGCCATCCTGAGTTACTCAGGAGTTCTGCTGAGCACATATATATCTCAGAAGCTGAAGCCCCCTCCTTGCATATTATAGTAGTGGGCTTCCCTTTCTTTCAGATTTCACCATTATTATGATAGGTTTTTGAGAGGCAAAGGTAATTGCTACGTATGCTTGCAGTCACAAACGTCTTGAAGCAGAGCCCATTTTCTTTTGTATTTTGAAATCCAATATAAAGGAATTTAAAAATTCAGCAAGGGGGAAAGGGTTTCAGAGTATTTGGACTTGAAAGAGTATATACACATAACTTCATTTTTGCAAGAAAATTAGCTGCTTGAAATCTTATGCAATTGCTGCCATGGTCATTGTATTAATTTTAAGTTGTAATTTTAGAGAACACTTACAAATTAGTTTAAAGGCTAGAAAGGAATTTATTGACTCACAATACACCAAAGTTTGAAAGTGCCGATACTTTCAGACACAGGTAAGTGTGGGGGCCCAAAGGATATAAATAGAAAATGTTTCTCTGACTTGGATATTCTTCCCTCTGCAGTTTGTTTTGTTTGTTTTGTTTTGTTTTGTTTTGTATTATTTTGGGGAAACCTTTCTCCAAGGGGTGGCAAGAAAAATGACCAAACGCAAATCTATTTTTGTATATTACCAATTTACTGAACCCAGGCAAAGAGAAAGCCTTTATACAAAAGACTGACTCAGCTTGGGATTTCTGTTAAAACCTCAAGTTCAGGGAATTCTAACTAGCCAGGTCTTGGTCACATGCCCAGCACGAGAATATGGAGGTGGGTTCTCCAAGCTGAACCAGATGGAAATGTGGACAAATTCACCAAAAGTAGCAATGAAGGTCTTCTAAGGGTTCTCTTTTGTTTTTCACACTCTTCTGGAATCAATTCTGGTGGTATATATTTTACTAGGAAATAATCAATTTCATCCAGTTTTTAGATTTTTACAGCATATTTATGTTCCGTGCATCATCCTAAATTTAATATATTTCCCTTTGTGTTATTTTTCTTTCTGTTCCTATACTTTATACCTTGGCTTTCTCCCTTTTTCCTTGATCAGAATATCAAATGACATTCGATAAACTCTATATTAAGGTTTGGTCGGACAAGTAGAACCACTAGAAGGACTTTATTATAGAGATTAAACCTTACATGATAGTGGGGCTTTGTTAAGCAGTCTATGTAAATCCACTGCCCCTGCCTCTTGGTGCCAGTCCTGAAGTCAGTAGGGCTGGCAGTCAGGAATGAGAGATGATCTGAAGTTAGGAGATCAAGGATAAGCTGGAACCTTCAAAAATAAGCTATAATCCAACTAGCAAAATGAACTGAACACCATATTAAAAGGATTATACATCATGGCCAAGTGGGATTTATGTGTAAAATGGTTCAACAGACAAAAATCAATCAATGTGATACACCACATTAATAGAATGAAGGACAGAAAAACCACATGATCATCTCAATTGATGCAGAAAAAGGCAGAAAAAGTATGTTCATTGGAGTTCAAAGCTCCATAGAAAGTTTAAATAACATATTTGATAAAACTGAATTTGAATTTTATAAGTTGAAAATAAGCCAGAAAAAATGATGAGATTAAATGAAAATATGAATGATAAAGGAATAAAGGATAAAACGGAAGACCCACATTCATCTAATAATATTTTTAGAAGGTGAGATTAGAGTGAATTTAACAAGTATTTGAAGAAATAGTACTTCTCAGAGATTAAGTTAGAAATAAATCCTCCGATAAAAGAAGTGCATGGAGTCACCAGTAAAACAAATGAAAACAAATATATGACTATATCCTGTATCGTATACCTCACCTCAGCCTGATCCTTACTTTGTTCCACATTAAAAGAATGTGCAACACTGGCAGACTACTTATATATACAATCTGACAGTGTCTCACTGTGTTCATGATTCCAACAAATCTATCCTCCAACTCTCTCCTTACTCCAGCAGGTGAGAATATTCCTAAAGCAACCCTTTCAGTTCTCCCACAGGCTAAACCCATGGATGAATTCTTTCTCCTTTTCTTCACATTCCCTCCCCATAATTTTGAGATCCAGTTTACAGAACTTCCAGAGGTCAAATCCCAGCTTGATCGTGCATTCTCATATTGAATCGCCAGCCTTCCCTGCTTCACTGCTTTGGCCCTGCAATCCGGTTCACTTGCATTGTACTCTCTAATTAAATAATAGCACATAAACTCTTGGCCTGCGGCTCTGCTTTCTGGGGAACCAAGGCTAAAAAACAGCTGGTAAACCACATCACATAATGGCAAAGAGGAAAGTCTACAAAGCAACTTGGAAGAAAGAAAGAATATCAAATAAAAAGAGCAATGAGACTAGTAGCAATCTTCTCATCAGTAACAATAGATGCCAGAAGATAACTGAAAGCACTATCCTTAAAGTACTAATGGAAAAATCACTCTTAACCTAGAATAGAACATTTAACTAACCATATTAAACAATGAAAGAGATGACATTTTCGGACAAAGACAGAAATTTCTACCTATAGATCTTCAATACTAAAACTTCCAAGGAATAGGTTTCTTACTGAAGGGAATTAAACTCACTGTGAAGAAGTGGGATTAAGGAACAAACTGAGCAAAGAAAGTGATATACAGGTAGATAAATCCAAGAAGTTTAACTGTTAAACACTGTGTAATTGTGTGACTAATTTGGGGGCCAAGTCAAAAATAAAGTGCAGGGGCTTCCCTGGTGGCGCAGTGGTTGAGAGTCTGCCTGCCGATGCAGGGGACACGGGTTCGTGCCCCGGTCTGGGAAGATCCCACATGCCGCGGAACAGCTGGGCCCGTGAGCCAAAATTATTGAGCCTGCGCGTCTGGAGCCTGTGCTCCGCAACAAGAGAGGCCGCGATAGTGAGAGGCCCGCGCCCCGCGATGAAGAGTGGCCCCCGCTCTCCACAACTGGAGAAAGCCCTCGCACAGAAACGAAGACCCAACACAGCCAAAAATAAATAAATAAATAAAGCAAAACTGTCAACAAGTAAAAATAAACACTAAGAAATAAAAATAAAATAAAATAAAGTGCAATTCAATGGAATATTACTCAGCCATAAAAAGAAACGAAATTGAGTTATTTGTAGTGAGGTGGTTGGACCTAGAGTCTGTCATACAGAGTGAAGTAAGTCAGAAAGAGAAAAACAAATACCATATGCTAACACATGTACATGGAATCTAAGAAAAAAAAAAAGGTCATGAAGAACCTAGTGGTAAGACGGGAATAAAGACACAGACCTACTAGAGCATGGACTTGAGGATATGGGGAGGGGGAAGGGTAAGCTGTGACAAAGTGAGAGAGTGGCATGGACATATATACACTACCATACGTAAACATAGATAGCTAGTGGGAAGTAGCCGCATAGCACAGGGAGATCAGCTAGGTGGTTTGTGACCACCTAGAGGGGTGGGATAGGGAGGGTGGGATGGAGGGAGATGCAAGAGGGAAGAGATATGGGAACATATGTATATGTATAACTGATTCACTTTGTTATAAAGCAGAAATTAACACACCATTGTAAAGCAATTATACTCCAATATAGATATTAAAAATAAAAGAAATTAGAAACTAAAATAATAATAATAATAAATAAGTACAATTAAAATAGAGATGATAATTACATGGAGATGATATAAAATGCAATCAGAACCAATGCTTTGAAACTCATCAATTTTGTTTTCTGTAAGGGTTAGAGCTATTAAATATAAGACTGTGATCACTCAAGTAAGAATGTTAGACCTTTAATTACAAAAAATCTAGAATTAGAATAGATAAACTCCAAATCTGTTGAGGGGAAAAACATAACATTGCATGAAAAATGCAAGTTACAAAAGGAAATATATTATTTATGCAAGTTCAAAATATAAAAGAGTAGAATAGGATTTCTAACTATAAACAAATTCTTGATTTACAAAAATATGGATGCTAGAGTATAGTCAAACTTTAGACAGTGTGTAACTAAGCAGCAAGGAAAATGACATGGACCTTGAGAGCTCTCATGTGTATCACTAATATTTTATCCTAAAACAAGGTACCAATCAAATAGGGAAAAATCACATCTTGACTCTGAGTTTTGGATATACTAGTGATTCTGTGCTCTTTTATTAAGTTTAAATAGTTGTAAACAGTAAAAGTTAAAAAAAAAACTGTAATGGATCAATGTCCTTTACTAAGTCCTGAGTCTTAGATCATGCTTTCTCCTCCTCCTTGGACCAGTCCTTCTCTCTTCCTCCTTTTCCTTTTATCTCTAGTACATAACCTTGTACATAGAACATAGTAAGTACACATTAAACATGTGTTGACATGAATAATTCACATGAATGAGCTTTGCAAACTAAAGCCATTATCATAAACATAAACTCCTCACAAAATAGCACAATTGTCTTCCAAGAAGTGAACCACTATAATAAACTCTGTTATGTGCTACAGAGTGCCTCAACATTAGTAAATGTGAAAATATGTACCATAATTAGAAAGCTATCTTAAAGAGCATTAAAAACCAAAGAAACAATTAACCAGCATCAGTATATTAGGTAAAAATTGCTTTGTTAGATGTCTTTCCAGAAAACTGCTAGACTACAGAAAATTGTAGATTGAGGAATTTTCTAAATATGATTCTGACGTGAATCCTGTAGACCTATTTTTGCAAATAAAAGTTTCTGTGGAGAAAGTGACATCATATAACACTGGTGGAACCAAAGCTTTTATGACTAAAGTGCACAATTACTGGTGCACAATTATATATAACTTTGGTGGGAGACTATTAAATATCTAGCCTGCGAAGGTAATCTATTAATCTAAGAGTATAATTTTTAAGAGAGGTGAGAGTAGAAGGCCAATGTTTATGAGAGCATAAATGGTATCAGAATTGCACTTGCGTTACTATTATAAAGTAGGACACTCGCTGGTACAGAAAAATAGGTTTCTCAAGTGTGGAAGATGAAAGAAAGAATAATGGAAATTTTAGCTTTTTGAACATAAAAATGTGAAATATATGCTTTAGCAATGAAAATGAAACTACAAAATAATCATTTTTATTAAAAATATTTCCTTTCCATTTACTAGGTCTTGCTAGAATACTTTTAACCAGATCATTTAATTCCCATTTCAATCCATTCTATATACCCGATTTGGTTATGATTTCTAAAAGTAATATGTATTCCCCCCCAAACCGCAATATTTCACACAACATGAAAAGAGAATATTAAGCTTACCGTGAGATTGAGTAAAACCTATCCTTATGCAGTGTCCTCATAATGAGATTGCATAGTATAAAAAGAACAAAACAGAATTGAAATAATGTATGAACATCCATATATTATAGTTAGTTCTACTTGGGTGACACATTATACAATAATTCCGTGAAATTAATTGGAGAGAAATATCTCAAGACTTGAAAAAAAAATCCAAATTCACAGACATTAATCTACTCTAGCATTAATTTTACTACTGTTCTTTAAAAATACTGTGAACCTTTCTTGAAAATCTATTCTAAGTCAAACTCTCTTTCAAAGTCAACTATGATTTTTGTACGTTTATTCTATGGACTCAAGGAGAGAACTGAATGCTGATATCAGAATGTCCCTTGAGTCCACAGATAGATTCATTGACAATCATCTATATACATAACAAAAAAACATGAGCTGATACTCACTACACGCAACACTTTTGGTATTCATACTTAGAGTGTTTCCTTCGAATTGATGTTCCATAGATTTTTGGTATACAATTATTTATGGAAAAAAAGATGAAATATTAAAATCTATAAAATCGCATAAATACACATACAGTTGATAATGTCTATAAGCAGTTAAACCAAATTTTTAATTCATATTTTACTTTTTGCATTTTTGTGAGAAAAGTATCAAACTCAAAGAAAAGTTGAAAGGCCAGTATAATGAATAAATATACCAACTATTAATGTACCACAATGCCAGTTTTCTCTCTCTCTCTCACTCTCCAAACACAGACACACACACACACACACACACACACTCACACACACCTATGTCTCTTTTATCAGACAATCTGATATTACCCAGAAGATATTATACTTCACCTCTAAATACTTCATTATGCCTGTAATGAGGATACAAACCCATATCACCACTACCACACTTATGAAAATTAACATTAATTCAATTCTATCATCCATTATACAAAAGTGGAGGAAAATTTGGGAGCCCAAAATGTGCCTCTTTGGCATAAGAATTATTTTAGACTGGCTATTTTAAAAAAAGAGCAGACTCAGGAGAAACTCAGAAAACCAAGTAGAAGTTACCCTTTTGTAAAGGACATTTACAAGGGGAAATCTCCATTTGTAAGGGTGTCTCCCCCTCTATATCAGAAAAGGAAGGATGACTCTAAATCTCTAGAAACTCTTATCAGTAGAGAGGAAAATGACTTAAATCTGCATAACAAACATATCTTTATTTACTGTGCTTTGCCCGGTAACCTCCCATAACTGCTCCCCCACACTAAACATCTTCTTTGTCTTTAGCTGGAGATGGTATCTCAGGTGGTGGCTTGGGCCATTTTGGGGAGATACTCAGTTTTCCTGGGTACCTCCCATGTATATAGGAGGTATACCTGATATTAAAATTCTGTTTGGGGACTTCTCTGGTGGCACAGTGGTTAAGAATCCACCTGCCAATGCAGGGCACATGGGTTCGGGCCCTGGTCCGGGAAGATGCCACATGCTGCGGGGCAACAAAGCCCGTGCACCACAACTACTGAACCTGCGCTCTAGAGCCTGCGAGCCACAACTACTGAAGACCGCATGCCTAGAGCCCGTGCTCTGCCACAAGAGAAGCCACCGCAATGAGAACCCGCGCACTGCAACGAAGAGTATCCCCAACTCACCGCAACTAGAGAAAGCCCGCATGCAGCAACAAAGACCCAATGTGGCCAAAAATAAATAAAATAAAATAAATAAATTTATTTTTAAAATTCTCTTTTTATTCCTGTTACTCTGTATTTTATTATAGGAGGATTAAAGGGGAACATATTTTTCTACCCCAAAAGATGTCTCTTTGGCATAAGGATTATTTTGAGCGAAAGATAATCAAAATACATCAGATTCAGGAAAAGCCCTTTAGCTCCCCCTCAACAGCTTAAATTTACATTGGAAAGGGAGCCTGTACCAGGAAAAAAGCTATTACCAGAGAGAACTTTTTACCTAAGAGACTTACTTGCGTAACAGGGCAAACTTTGTTTTCTAAACATCTCTTCCTTCCTGTGAATGGCTTTCTTTCCCTTTGTACCCACAGACCCCTACCCCTTTCCTTAGCTCAGAATGTTATATAAGCTTCAATAACCTGGCTGCCTTTTGGGGCTCTTATTTTTATGGGACTCCCATACATATAAAATTAAATTTGTTTTTCTCCTGTTAATGTCTTAGGTCAATTTGATTATTAGACCAGCCAAAGAACCTAGAAGGGTAGTAGGAAAATGTTTCCACTCCAGTTGGCAACCATAAAGGGACCTTCACTGGCTGGACACTGCTCACTCTGGCTGCTGCAGCTGAGAGAACCTGGGACCTCTGACAAAAGCCAAAAGAAGAAATCTCATGTCAGTCTCCCAGATCTCTGCCTGCAGGGTCTGATGGAAGTGAAGGTGGTGAGTCCTTTGCTTTTTCTAAATTTAGATTAGCAGGAGAAAATATTTGGGTGAATTCGTTCCATAGGAACACCTACTCTGGTAAAAATTTGATATGAGTACTCTTGTTTTCTATTGATTCTTTTCCTACTGTTTCTTTTCTTTGTTTATGTCTTTTGTGTCATTTGCCATAAGGATGAAAACCACAGTGTATAACAGAGGCAAAAGTCCTATAAGCTTGTCATTTGAGCCTGCCTCACAGACTGGTGAGTTCACAGTTCTCACCAGACAGACACTGTGAGTTAATGTGCACATGTGGTAAAGGCTATGACTAATGGAATTTCAGAAGCAAGCCACAAAATTGGTGGGCACAGTCGAGCACTTAAAAGCTGTTAGAGCACTTGCAACCTAACTCCAAGACCCCCAGGTTAGGATAAGTTGGTCATGAATGGGTTAAATTGACTAGGTCACCACCAACCTCAAGAAAATTTCCATGTCATGAGGTACATGGTAAAATACCACAATCCCCAATCCAGTGGCACATGCCTCTTAGCTATCAGTTTGGCTCCAAGAGACCCAAGGCTTAGCTGAAGCCATTCATGTGTACATGAAAAAAAAAAAGAGGTGCAGGAAATTTTCCTTTTGTGTTGTTCTATGCTTAAGAGCTTAGCTTTATGACCAGTGAGAATATCACCTCTAGTCTCCACCACCTGGAAGGTACCTATACTTATGTGCATTTCCAGTTGAAAAGACTGGGATTCCAAGTGCGGTAGCCAGTTGATCAGAATCACTGGTAACAATCTGGGCTTGCAACTGGCATCTCTTTGTCTGACTATGCCAGCTCTCAGGGGAGTCTGTCACAAGGGGCCCTGCGCCATAAGGGGCCTTTGTCATCTCAACCTTCATTGTCTCATTCTAGATATTGTTAGGGCTGCATGTTTGCCGTCTCCTTTGGGACATTTCTTGCATCCATGGTTAAGCCATAAAAAGTGTTATTGGTTTGATTTGATATTGAGATTAATATAAGATCCTACCTGTCAATTGCCAGACAATGGGAGCTTCGAATTGGCTATATTTAAGTGTAATGGCTATTGTTAGGGACTCCCTTAATAAGACAAGAGAACAGAAATTAGACTCAGAACAAAAATAACATCTACACCTAACATAAATTCCCCTTTTTCATCCTCTTAAACATTCCTTTACCCCCAACTCCCTGTCCCTGACCCTCCAGATCTTTTGGCTCTCTGGGTCTCTGGTCTAAACCCTACCTCTCAAAATCCAACTCCATCACCTCAGTGAACTCCCTTAGGTCCCCAGATTCCTCCAACTTCCCCCCAAATCCATTAAACATCAAGTTGCCTGTTTTGACTTCCCTTTCTTTGCAAGATTTACAGAGAGCACTCTGGCCTAACCTCTAGGCCTGGGGTATACAGATTAAGCATTAAAATACTAAAAGCAAAGAATTGAATTCAGAACAAGTACCAGAGACAGATGGTAGGGATCATTTTTCCATCCCTTATGACCCTTGCCACTTTCCAGGGCTCTGTAAACAGGCTCTGCCAGCTTTAGGCCTTCCTATGCAATGCCTCTGTGGTTGTTTCCAGGACCCACACCACAAAAAAATTCATGTCCCCCAGAGAGCAGCAGATCTTCTAAGTTATAAAGCCTTTTACCTCAACTTTCAGAACCTCTTACCAAATTTAGAGAGGAATGGAAAGCTTAGTGGCCATTCACAACCACACTCACAGCAACCTAGATCGACTGTTAAGGGATGTTCTTCCCACCCTTGATTATACTACAGCTATCAGACAAGCCAGGCAGTCCCCTGAGGAACACCTCCCCACTGCAGAGGAAACAGATGGCCAGAAGTTCTCCCAGGACCTCCTACAAATGATCGGGAAATGGATCACCTGGAGGCCAATGTTTAGGGCTAGTAGAAGCAATAGTACAGGTTTCTCCCTAAGGTGAATTGGTCTGAGGTTGAATTTTGTACTCAGAAAGGTCTTTCTTAAATGCTTTAGACAGACTTTTTGAAGGCATACTGCATTAAACCCTCAAGCTCTAGAAATCTTTTAATTTTCATCTTAGTTGGAAATCTCCCTGATATAAAGAAGCAAGTTTAGTTGGATGGGCACATCAGTCCCTTGATAGGCTGTTAACCAGGTCTTTGGGGAATTGGAAACAACAATCTTTGTCTTACAAACCTCTAAAAAACCAGAAATGTGGCTCTAGAAGCAAATCAAATTCCACCTATTTTACCAATCTCCAAACCTCCCCTATTCATCTCAAAATGCTTGTAGATATTGTTAAAAACCAGGACATTGGAGACAGAACTGTCTTGCACTTAAGAAAAAGAAAAATTTAAATAGTAATTACCCTGGACCTCTGAAAACAGGCAAATATGCCTGAAAAACTGCATCTTGGAGTAAACTTGGATACTTTCTCTGTGATGTAGATTTTCTACCTCCATCTCCTCTATTGACTCAACAGCCATTCCCTAAAATGCAAATCTTAGGGAGATGTTCCTCATCCGAAAAACGGGGAGGGATGGTAATTGGAAATTGGGCAAATAAAAAAATCTTAAATGTCCTCTCCACAAATATTAATAAAAAGCTTCAGCCATCTGAGCAGGTGAACGTCACTTATTCCAACTGCCAAAACAAAATTTGGATCCACCTGTTCATTTATAAACTCGTGAGTTTTATATTACTGTACCTTAATCATAGCTAAAAATTTAAAACTATAGTTATAAGGTCTGTTTGCATCTGTCTGTATGTTTATGTGTGTCTATATATGTACGTGTGTCTATATATGTACATTGTATATGTGTGGTATTTTTCTACCTTAGGATGGTATTGCCAAAATTTGTAAAAGAGCTCTATTCAGTTGGGTTGAAGGTCAAGTACTTGAAAAAATTGGGTCTTCTAAAACTCTCAGAAATATAGAAACTAACCCAAGTGTTAATCTGGGATAATCTTCAGTAAATAAAACCTAGTTTAAGTTTGTTATTTTAATTAAAATGTGTGTTGGTTTAATTAAAATAATGAATGTAAACAAATGTTATTCTACCTGAGTTTACTAGAACTGCTCCTATAGAACACCCACTGATCGCTGGCAGAAGACTTCAGACCTCCCAAAAGGCAAGAAACTCCCCACGTACCTGGGTAGGGCAAAAGAAAAAACAGAGACAAAAGAATAGGGATGGGACCTGCACCAGTGGGAGGGAGCCACGAAGGAGGAAAGGTTTCCGCACACTAGGAAGCCCCTTCGCGGGCAGAGACTCCGGCTGGCGGAGGGGGAAAGCTTCGGAGCCACGGAGGAGACCGCAGCAACAGGGGTGCGGAGGGCAAAGCGGAGAGATTCCCACACAGAGGACCGGTGCCGACCAGCACTCACCAGCCCGAGAGGCTTGTCTGCTCACCCGCCGGGGCAGGCGGGGGCTGGGAGCTGAGGCTGGGGCTTCCGTCGGATCCCAGGGAGTTGACAGGGGTTGGCGGTCTGAACACAGCCTGAAGGGGTTAGTGCACCACGGCTAGCCGGGAGGGAGTCTGGGAAAAAGTCTGGACCTGCGGAAGAGGCAAGAGACTTTTTCTTCCTCTTTGTTTCCTGGTGCGCGAGGAGAGGGGATTAAGAGCGCGAGCCGCGGCTAATAGCGCGGACCACAGAGACGGGCATGAGACACTAAGGCTGCTGCTGCAGCCACCAAGAAGCCTGTTTGAAAGCACAGCTCACTATCCACACCTCCCCTCCCGGGAGCCTGTGCAGCCTGCCACTGCCAGGGTCCCGTGATCCAGGAACAACCTCCCCGGGAGAGCACACGGCACGCCGCAGGCTGCTGCAACGTCACGCCGGCCTCTGCCGCCGCAGGCTCTCCCTGCACTCCGTAGCCCTCCCTCCCACCGGCCTGAGTGAGCCAGAGTCCCCGAAGCATCTGCTCCTTTAACCCCGTCCTGTCTGAGCGAGGAACAGATGCCCTCAGGCGACCTACACGCAGAGGCGGGGCCAAATCCAAAGCTGAATCCCGGGAACTGTGTGAACAAAGAAGACAAAGGGAAATCTCTCCCAGCAGCCTCAGGAGCAGTGGATTAAATCTCCACAATCAACTTGATGTACCCTGCAACTGTGGAATACCTGAATAGACAACAAATCATCCCAAAATTGAGGCGGTTGACTTTGGGAGCAAGATATATTATTTTTTCCCCTTTTCCTCTTTTTCTGAGTGTGTATGTATGCTTCTGTGTGAGATTTTGTCTGTTAAGCTTTGCTTTCACCATTTGTCCTAGGGTTCTGTCCGCCCATTTTTGTTCTTTACTTTAAAAAGAAAATTGATTCCTTGATAATTATAGTTTATTGTAATAACTTTATTTCATTTTATATTACTTTATTTTATTTTATCCTCTTCCTTCCTTCCTTCCTTCCTCTCTCTTTCTTTCTTTCTTTTTTCCTTCACTTTTTCTCCCTTTTGTTCTGAGCCGTGTGGATGAAAGGCTCTTGGTGCTCCAGCCAGGCGTAAGTGCTGTGCCTCTAAGGTACGAGAGCCAAATTCAGGACACTGTTCCACAAGAGACCTCCCAGCTCCATGTAATATCAAATGGCGAAAATCTCCCAGAGATCTCCATCTCAACACCAAGACCCAGCTTCATTCAACGACCAGCAAGCTACAGTGCTGGACACCCAATGCCGGGGTCAACAATATGATGACAGTTGACAACTAACCTTTTGGTGGTGAGCACACTGTAGTTTATATAAATGTCAAAATATAATATTATACACATGAACCTTATGTGTTATAAACCCATGAAAATATAAATAAATAAAAATTTAATAAATAAATTTACTTTCATTAACTTATGGAACAGCAACATACTTTGCCCAATTTACTTAGCTTCAGAATTTTCATTTGTACAGTTGGAACCAGAAGAAGTACCTTTACTGGTTTATTTTTTTTCTAAAATTCTAAGACTAAATTGTTATTACAATGTCTTCAAAAAATTATTAATAGAATGCTTTCATAATTATCTCACGTAAATATTTAGGTAAATTGCTATGTAATAGCTGAATTTTCTCAAACTGTTAAAATATTATTTCTAAAGGTATATTTCAGGTTAAGAAGGATTAAGCTGCAGAGATATAACGTTTAATGATATTTCTCAAGTGATAAGAACTTACTATCAGAAGCATGTAATATATTAGTACCCTCATTATGAAGTTCAGATTCTCCAGCACAAAATGCTCAGGGCATATGTGAGTGATGATAATTTTTTTTTCTATGCCTATATTCCTATAGCATTTCTTATCATGATGTCATTGTGTAACTGCATTTAAAGTGGGCTCTTTTGGACTTCCCTGGTGGCGCAGTGGTTAAGAATCCGCCTGTCAATGCGGGGGACACAGGTTCGAGCCCTGGTCCGGGAGGATCCCACATGCCGTGGAGCAACTAAGCCCATGCACCACAACTACTGAGCCCGTGTGCCACAACTAGTGATGCCCACGTGCCTAGAGCCCGTGCTCTGCAACAAGAGAAGGCACCGCAATGAGAAGCCCGCGCACCGCAACGAAGAGCAGCCCCCACTCCCCGCAACTAGAGAAAGTCCGCGTGCAGCAACGAAGACCCAACACAGCCAAAAATAAATAAATTTAAAAAAAAGATGATTCTTTAATCAATCAATCAATCAATAAAGTGTGCTCTTAAGCATTTACCAATTAAAGAAACTCAACCTAAAGACCCAAAGACCCCATCTGAGTTTGCTAAGTGATGCAGTGTTAATAAAACTGTGGCTCATTGGAATCTAGTGTGTTACAGGATTTTTTGCACACTTAGCTTCTTCAACTGATTTGGTTTGGATTCTAGTCAAATTACTTGGTACCTTGGTTAAGTGGGCTTGTGAAAAATACCTGATGTATACAACCACTTCCTATGGAGCTAATAGCTATGTGTTTGCTAAGTATTTTGTGAGAAGAAAAGATCAGAGAGCAAAGAAAGCTGGATTTCCTTAAAAGCACTGAACTGTAACATGTATGTAAAGACTGGGTAATTACTGGGCAGAAACAGGCCTGCCAGTAAAAAGCCAACTATATGCAGCTCCCTTCTTTTGCTGAAAATCTGTCCTAGTTTCATGTTAAATTATATATTAAAAGAATACTACATTTTTCTATAATGATGTTTTTATAATATAGAGGGTATGTTTCTGACCAAAGACTCTACATCCACGATATATGATAAAAGTAAAGGTATAATGATAAAATATCATACTCAACTCATTTAAGTAGTAAAGTATATTCTAAACCTCATAATGGACAAATATAGTCACTGTGAGGTGGTTCTATAAGTCTCTAATATATTTTAAAAAGGTATATATCATGTTCAAACGAATTTCTACTATATCTTAAATTATAACTATATAAAATGAACACATTAACTTTAATGACCACTTACTTACACTAATATAAGTCTGTTCCCCAACAAGAAAGATGTACATATGTATATGGGTGTTTGTATGAGTTAGGTAACTGGCATCTTTTAAAAAAACTGTTCAAGAAAGTTTGAAGTAATGAATCTTCATGTAGCATGAGGAGGTAATCAAAATCATTCTCCCATATTTCCTTAATTCTAAGGTACCCTATGTTGTATATGTCCTTAAGTTAGGGAAACATTTTTTGGAAATAAAAAGCAAGTACACCAAATGCGCACATTAGAAGGAAAATTCTGGTTTTATAAATTTTATAATGAAAAAAGAAAATGGAATACATAGTTTTATTGACCTTAGAATTAAATTTGAATTTAAGCTTAATTTCTACAGTAGCCTTTAGAAATTTTTATTATGCAGTCTTTCTTGATGATAATTTGTAATTTGCTATGATTGATTTAGAATTTCCAAATTTCCATCCATTTTTAGAACTCAAAATTTTGGCTAAAACCATCAATTATTTGAAATCCTCGCTCAATCTAGACTGTGCCTGAGGCCAGTACCTGAGCTGATCCTCTAGAGAGCTTCATGGAGAGTATAATAAGGGGAGCCCTTGTTGAGTAATTTATAATTGATTAACATCATCATGAATTGCTCCCAACTTTATTCATGATGCTGAACACTTGAGATAATTGAAATACCAAAAGAATGAGTATAAAGCTATTAGGACAAGTGGATACTTGAGCCTACTCACAGTCTCTTTGAGGCAGAGGCTCATGTTGTGCATAAGTGTAAAGAAATATATTTTTGGAAAAATAATTCTAGTTCCAGTTAGAAGATGGTGAACTCAGAGATTTCATTTATCACTGCTCAAAGTGTTTAGAGCCATTGAAAACATTTCCCCCTAGACATTGACATGATGGACTTATTTTAATCAGCAATTACAAAAGTTGACCAAGTGCCAGGCATCAGTGAGTAGATTATTGGGCAAAAATCCGTTTTTTCCCCTTGTACAAAACATGGATGCATCCTGTTCAAGGACAGACTTAAACAGGTGAGGGAAAGTTTATTGAAAACTATTGCAGTTGGAGAGAGAGATTGGACTAAACTCTGCTGAAACAAAAGGTGGGACAGTTTATCAATTCTGGAGTGAGCTAGTGGACTGGTACTGGAGGACATTAGGAGGAGACTGGTTAATGTGATTAGGCCATCTGTGTTTGCTAATCAGCACTTATTGAAGTTAGACTCTTTCCCTCCCACAGAGAATGCGGTGCTATCTTTCTTGATGATTACATTTCAAAAACTGGCTCCCATGTCCGTGAGAAAGACATTCCTGGGTTGTAAATCTGGCAAGATGACTAGAAGAAGATTTACGTGTCAAAGGGGTGAAAAAAGAATTTGCATGTTTTTTTAGAGTAAATGTTCTAAATAAGGGGAGGTCAAGGGCCTATAAGTCAGGAAGAAACCTGTCTAAAGTTTTATTAAGCTGAAAGGAACGTTAAGGCTGTCTTGGTCAATCTAAACCTTGAACACAGGTACAGATGTTTGCCAACTCTAGAGAAAAGCCTACAAGTACGACAAGCTCCTTTACCTTTAATTTCCCATCCTCCCTAATCTGATTTAGGTATTTCACTTGTGTTGTCACAGGCTTACCAATATCACAGAATTTATCAGGTCAAATTGCAATTTTTTGTCTGTTTACTACTCTTGACACTAGACTGTAAGGTACCTGAGAACAGGGATCCTGTTTACATTTGTAACCATAGGACCTACTGTAATTCCCCTTACCTCAATTAATGCCTGCTAAAATAAACTGAATTCTAAAAAATTAACAGAAAAGTAGCAGAGATAGGAAATAAGAATGTGGGAATTACAAAAAAATTAAGAGCCTTTAGGTTAGTAAAATGAAGATGGTAAGGGGATATGATCAGAAGCCATATATTCCTAGAAGGTATGAAATTTTCTAGTAAATCCTAGAAAACTAGAAGTTGGCCACACCCAGTGGAGATAGGAAAGAGGGCTCACATTTAATGTACACTATATGGTAGACACTATGTTAGCATATCAAATTTAATCGTTTCTCTGTGAAGAAAGCACTGCAAACCCTATTTTATAAGTAAGAAAACTGATACCTGGAGTGGCCATATACCACCTACAGAACAGTGAACCAAGATTGAAACACTCACCTTTATGGCCCCAAGTCATAAAGCTATTAAACTTGGCTGCCTTAAACATAAATTATAATAGTTTAAGTTTAGGAGAGAAAAATGATCAATACTTTTAACTTTGCTTATGAGATGATATCCCTAAGAAGGGATCACCCTCAAAATATAAATAGAATCAGTAAGTATCAGATGTATCTTTAAATACTAGAGACAAGCAAGGGTGTAAAGAAAACTGGTGATGTTTGGGGGTACCTTCCAAAACTTTTGAAGGTGGTGTCCCCACAAGGAGACTCTGTCTCTTGGTAGCACCATCAGCTCTGCTTCTGGATTGGATGGATATTGAGATGACATTAGAAGTGCTCTTCTCTTAGAGTTAGGACATTCTCGGATTCTTTAGTAATGAAATACCTTTGATTCTTTGCTTTATCACCAAAAAAGATTGTTTAAAGGCACAACCTTTTTGTTTTTCCAGATACACACTGGGAATGCTATTTACCAACTCCCACTACATGCTAGAGATATGATGGTAGTCCCCTTATATATCCCAGTATACCGTACAGAAAATATTAAGGCTACTGGCATCAGTCCCATATGGTTAAATAAGCTGTTTAAAGGAGGATATTCCTGAACTGGAGAGGGATGTCTGGGAGAAGAGCAAGCAGGATGGAGAGGATTTAATCAACAATTTAGTTTTATCTGGAAGCCTGATAAAATTCAAATACCCATGTCTCGCTTACATGGGACTTAGTTTTCAACATAATATGGCTTGACGATTTTTCTTAAGAATTTGGGATGAGAAGGAAAAACATAATAATTTAATCTAGTCAATAAAAGGAATATTGATGTTCCTCTTATTTCTTTGAAATCCTTTGGTAAATTTCTTGACTTGTCATCTGACTGACTTTTACCCTTTTCTAGAAAAAAAGCATACCGGGAGGAAGTAAGACCTAGTGCTTTTTAGTGTACTCTTGGCATTCTTCCAACTCTTCTGGAAAACATCATTCTATCACTTATATTCCTGTAGAACTCTAAGTTGAAATGAAGAACCCTCTTACCCAGCCTCTTACACAAAAGTATCACGATATTCTTTAAAAGACCCTATCCAAACAGACACATTTTAAATAATCATTAGTTCACCATCATGACCCAACCAGACTGCAAGGTTGCTTAGCAACAGAATCAGGCACTCTTAACAGGAACATGCATGGGAACAATGGTGAAAAGTGATGGAGATCTTACAAAGGCAAATTCTTTGAATTAAATCTTTGTGAAAAGACATCATAGGGAAAATGAGTTTTTTAACCTAAGAATTGTTTCCTGAGATTGATACATTATTGCATAGCTAAACATCAACCACTTTCCATAGAATAGATAGAACAATGGAACTTTTAGTCTTTACATAATTTAGGGCACTTACAAAACATTATTTATCAGTGTTAGCTTGAAAATGAATAATATTTCTGTGTCGTCCCATTATCTTTAAAACTGTATAGATATATAAAGAAAGGAAGTTACTTACAAAAATAAATACTGCAAATGTATTTGATTAACGATGTTCTATTTTTATGTCATACGTAATTAGACTATAAAAATTGTATTCTTTTAAATTTGAACAAGATCTAAGTATATATATTTATATATATATATATATATATATATATATACGTACATACACACAAACATGCATTATCTATGTAATTCCCATTTCCAGTGGAAAAGAAAAGAAAAGAAAAGAAAAAGCCTGCAAAGCATTGTCTCTTTGGGACTCCTAGATTGACTAATTTTTGGCTGAATGGGCTGATTTTATACTACAATACCTGTAAAGGCACTAACTTGCTTCTATTAGTAAATGGAAGAAAATCCAGTACATATAGGCTCTGTTGATGCAATATGTAAACACCCAGCAAGTTCAAAGAGTAAGCTCAACATCCTGGCAGAAGACCTCAACTTTGACCCTAGTCCCATCTCTGGCTTGGACAATTCACTTAACCACCATAGACCTCATATTCCTCATCTCTAAAAGGAGGCCTCCAAGATTATTTTCAGCTCTAAAATTCCTAAAGTTCATGTCCATCAACTCTAAGTAGCATCATTCTTTTTTCTCACAGAAGAATTGTTTGTTTTGGTGCATTGGTTATTTGACTACTGTCTTTATGTAAATACTAGAAGTAGCAGGCTTGTTCGCCAATACATTCACGTATCAGGCAGAAAATTTTCAATACTGGGTTTTTGTTTCTTTCTTTCTTTCTTCATGGCTGATTGCATGTTGCAGAGGTGATTTTTAGTTTCTGGAAGTTAAAAACATGCAGGTGTAGATATAATATGCTGCAGCCATTTATATCACCAGCCATAATGTTTTAAAACAACTGGCTTTTTTGCATAGTCTTTTTAATCCCACTAGTTGATGCCAGGCCAGGTTTTTGATTATACTACTGAGGATGTAGCTCTATAGTCCTGATAGCTGAGTAGTAGAGAAGATGCAGTTTTCTTCCCACAAAAATACCACTTTTCCTACTAACAATTCTAAAGGGAGAGAAAGCCTTTAACAGAGAACACATTAAAGGAGAGTCACAGTTATTTAAAACCAGAAACTTGAATATTGATGGAAGAAGCAAGTAGGTTTAGGAAGAGAGCAAGCTACAGAAATTGATAAAAGCTTTGCACTTGTAGTTGAAATTTTAAAAATTATAAACAGAAATGGAGAATTCTCTGCAATTTGTATTTTATCCAGTATTCAACTAAGTGGCCTATTAGTTTAGTAGGATGAAAAGTATCATGCTGGCAAATGTGGAAACTAATACTGAAACAAAAAGATAAGGCAGAGACATATTTTTGTAGCAAAGGATTTCACCAGCTTTGTCAAGGTTGACACAAGAATCATATTATAGTTATACTTAATATAAATGTTAGATTATGTAATACATAAATGTATATTCAGTGGAAATAGTCAATAAATTGTACATAATGTACTACAGTAGTAAATGTTAGGTTCTTTTCAATGAATACTTTATAGTGTTTTTGCGACCTTTATAAAGAGCCTAGTTTTTAAATAAGTACTATTTGAAATTTGGGGAATGAGAAGTTTAAAATAAGATGAACCAGATTTCTACAATCCATTTTCTTTTTTTCTTTTTTTTTTTTTTTTTGCTGTATGCGGGCCTCTCACTGTTGTGGCCTCTCCCGTTGCGGAGCACAGGCTCCGGACGCGCAGGCCCAACGGCCATGGCTCACGGGCCCAACCGCTCCGCGGCACGTGGGATCTTCCCAGACCGGGGCACGAACCCGTGTCCCCCGCATCGGCAGGCGGACTCTCAACCACTGCGCCACCAGGGAAGCCCTACAATCCATTTTCTGATGCTCAAAGTGAGCAGACTACAAAATGGAGCATGGCTGAGGCCATGTGGTAATCTGTGTGTTCCTTGCACTGTTTGAATTATATTATACATCCGTAATATGCAGGGGCACAAATCACTCATAGGTTATGCTTTGTAGGCAAACTTTTACACACAAATAACAACTAATTAGAATAGACCTTAGCAAAACCGTGATGTTTGCTTGTTTCATCAAGCTCCACTTTCTGAGTTTCCCCTGTGAGTCTATTTATTGCTCTGTCTTCTCTATTCCCTAATACCCTCTGCAGAACACTTATGCCCTCAAGTTCCCTTCCCTCTTGCACATCATCAAAACTTGCTTTTGGATCATTCAGGCTGAGGTAAAAATGACTACGATCTTAAAGCACAACCAGTATTTGAATTTTAATGGGAAAAAAAAGATTTAAGCTAAAGGGATGAGATTCCGAGATAAAGGGATGAGAGTTGAGTGCCAACCATCAGTTAGTAGATGAGAAGACATTTTTAGGCAGCAAAACTTTTCTGCATCTCTAGTCATAATACTAATTCTGCAAGCTATATAGTTGGAGAGATGCAATCATATGAAAGGCTCAAGATATCAGAAAATGGAAACCAAAACTATTTCTTCTTAGTTCATAAATAGGGTGTAGGTTTAGTAAAGAGGACAGTAAAATTGCTCCCTGTTTCCTGAACCCAATCCAACCAGCAAGGGAAAGGAGTTGAATAATGTGGCATTTGAGTTGGTTAATGGCAGGGAGAATTCAGAGTGGAATTACAGATGTAAAATGGATATCAGGATGTTATTTGTGTGTACGTGTCCATTGTGTATGTGTATAGAAGCCACCTCTGTCATCTAGGAAAAGACATTTAAATCTTCCAGAGTTATAAATTCACTGAGAAGAAACGATAATCTTCAGCATCCTTTTGTTGCTCAATTGGGTCCTATTTGAGGGATGAATCAATAACCATGATTTCCTTGAATGGTCTCTCAAGGCTATTGTTTTTTTACGGCCCTGGTATGCAAGGGGGTTGTTCTGAAAGGACACAAACAGGTAATTCTCTCTTTCAAGGATTTTGGTCGTAGGAGTTGAGCAAAAACTACAGTATGATAGAAAGCAGTTCGTTTTCTTTGTCTCATGTACAGAGTTAAAATTAAAAAGTGAAAAGACCCTATGTTTTATCATTTTATATTCAACACTGATCTACATAAGTGTTAAAACAAATTGATCTTACTACCCATTATGATTATTAAGGTACCCAAAAAAATTCACTTTGAAAACGATTCCTGAATATGGATACATTTTGTATTCAGAATCACATGGAAAAAGAAGCCTCTTAATTTACATGGGCCAGTGTCCCATAGTTATTGATCATTATTCATGGGAAATAAATTAATTTTCTAACATCCATCATTTGCTATTTTTTTAACAAAAGAGGGATTTTATTGTTCAGCACAGGGAAATATAGCCATCATTTTATAATAATTAAATGTAGTATAATCTATAAAAATACTGAATCACTATGTTGTACACCTGAAACTAATATAATATCGTAAATCAGCTCTGCATCAATAAAAAGAGGTATTTTAGTTTTCTTATCAGCTGTTCTGTTCTTTGTTAAGAAGTGAGGAAAAAAACACTTACTGATTCTAAGGAAGTCAGATCCTTGATTTGCCTGATGATTATGAATATGAAAAAAAGTGTTCTCTACAGAACAGTAGCTCTTAATCAAAAAAAGGCCGGCTCTAACATATTCTACAAAGAAGAGTGTGCCAAGATATAGCAATCCTTTTTGATTCTTTTGAAGTTTAAACAAATAGTGTACTCTGCATGAATTTTATCTTTCAACTAAATCATTCTACTGGAATTTATGATGCTATAGTACTAGTTTACGAAGGAAGTGTAGTAGGCTTCACATATCTCCATATCTTATATTGATGGCATTTAAATTCTAATACCAAACTGTTATTGTTTCATAAACTAGGAGAAAATTACGCTTATAACAAGCAGGAGAAGCTGGCAGAAACAATAGATTTTCCATTCTTTGCTTTCTATTGTTTGTAAGCCTAATTACCCTAGTTGACCAATTAATGACAACACATGATGAAATTTTCCTGACTGCTAATTAATGAGCTCTAATTTCACTAGCTTTGTTACTGCTAAGGCTTCCACTAATTGTATGTGTGAATGTCTTCTTACCCTACTCCTCCTACGTTCCCCTTTGAACTTCCTCATATGTAGAGAACCCATTTGATTGACTTAAGCGTCAGAAGATACTTATAATCAGAGAAAAAGCAAAAAAGAATGACTATAATGCCAATTAGTATAACTACTAATTAGAAATTATGTTTTGAGGATTTTCAGACAGAAGAGGAGTAGAAATGATAATAGTTTAGTTTTAGGAAAGCTGTAGTACACAAAGAGAACCCCAAATCACACCACAGATAATTTTGCAGGAATTTAATATATCCGATATACATTCAATTTGTGCCCATGAATGGTGAGCAACTAGAAGTAAAGGAGAATCACATAGTTACATTTCTGGACAAATCAGGTTATCAGAATGATGTAATAATGGCAGTTTACCTCAATCACTTCTTAGGCTTTCTTATTTACTATGCTAAATGTTAAATGAGATTTCTGAGTAAAAGCATTACAATGACTTCAGCATTGTGGGACATGAAACACAGTGAGAACTCAGAGCAAGGAAGGAAATAAGTCAGGTAAGAAGGAAAAAGAATTGAAAGAGCTGAAAGATGGATTACTTGGCTGTCAGGTGTTAGGAGAGTTTATTTGTGCTTTTTCTTAATCTTCATAACGCTCTTGTCGGAATGGTAGTAACAAACCCATTTTTTTTTTTAGATCAGCGACCTTTAACTGTAGGTTGCACGTGATTGTCTGCCAGGTTTTCAAGTCTGTGATGGGGACAGTAATGTCAGAAATTTCAATCCCAGTCAAATCAAGACCTGGTAGAAACATCATTATGGAAGTGCATAGTTTTGACCCAAATTTGACCACATTAAAATGTTGTTCTTTCTTCTCCAGGATGATAGTCTGTATTTCAAGAAGAATTCTAATTCTTGCCCCATAACAATTTCTCTGAGTCCTTTGTGCCAACTAAAGCCTTTGATTGATTTTCATATTAGCAAAGCCCTGGAATTCTATGCAAAATGCTATGAATGGTTAGCAAATGCAAAAGGATGCAGAGCCGTTATCAGATTCTCAAAACTCAATCAGACTATCTAAGAGTTTACATGAAATGAGGTAATGAATGCCCTTTCTGGATCCAAACATTATAATATTTTTAATCCTTACCGTGGTCCCTGAAATGTCTATTATCTCTAATTGTCAGTAAGGGAACTGAGGCGTCGTAAAGTCTAAGTAAGTGAGAGGTCTGGAATTCAAATCCAGGTCAGTTTCAGTGTTGAACACCACTAATTCTATAGCCTACACTGCATTCTATACTCTCACTGTAGATAATCAATAAATGTTCATTTATTTCCTTTACCCCAGTTGGGGACAAAGAACATGGGTGGGTGAAAGAAAGTACAGATTAGTTTTAATGTAAATGATATAATAATAATGCTAGTCAGCAGTTACAGAATATTCATATTGTGCTAGGAGTTGAGCATTAAGTACTTTACAGGCATTCTTTTATTTAAAATCTCATATATATAATACCTACCTTAGGAAGTAGGTAATATAAATGTGCCAAGGTGATTGAAATAACGTGGTCACGTACAGTCAATGAAACTGGGGAGGAGTTTTCTGGGCTGATGGTTGAATTTTGGCCAAGACATTAAGGGGAGAAGGGATGAGCACTGGTGGGGAGACTGAAAACTTATTCATCATAGGGAGAAAGCACTGGTGGAAGCATTGTACTGCTTGCTTAAGAACTGTTACCCTCATAACCCAAAAACTGAGGTTTTGCTGAAAGCTGAAGGCAGATTTCTTGCAGTGTGAAAAAGAAGTTACTGATATCTCTTCATGTTTGAACCTGACTGTTTTGCAGATTTGTTGAAATGACTCAAGTTCTCTTTCAGATCTGGACTAAATGTCTGTATCATAGCATTAGGGCCCATGAAGCAGCATCTGCAAGCCCATACTCACCTCCCCCCTTTTTAGTGTTTTGCACTCTGGAAAAGCAAACAACAGCAACAACAATATCTTATTTCCTTTTATCTATAGTTATTATTCATCTTGTCAAGAAACCCATTTGATATATTTATGCTAAAATATAAATGAGATTTTTCCAGTTTTATTGAGATTGAATTGACATATAATAGTATCTGTCCAAGGTGTACAATGTGATGATTGATATATATATATATATATATATATATATATATATATATAGTGTGAAATGACTACCACAATAAGTTTAGTTAACCTTAATTCCCATAATTACCAATTTTATTTTTGTGATGAGAACTTTCAAGATCTACTCTCTTAGCAACTTTCAAACGTAAAGTACGGTATTGTTAACTGTAGCGACCAAGCTGTACATGACATCACCATTACTCACTTATCTTATAACTAGAAGTTTTTATCTTTTGATCATCTTCACTCATTTTCCTCACCTTCAACCCCCAGCTCTGGCAACCATCATTCCATTCTTTCTATCATGAGTTCAGCAGTTTAGATTTCACATATGAGATCCTAAAGTATTTATCTTTCTCTGTCTGACATTTCATTTAGCATAATGCCCCCCAAATCCACCCATGTGGTCACAAATAGCCAGATTTCCTTCTTTATCATGGCTGAATAATAGTAGGTTGCATGCACCCCATTTTCTTCATCCATTCACCCACAAAAATCACTGAGGTTGTTTCCATGTCTTGGCTACTGTATTGGGTTGGCCACAAAGTTCATACAGTTAATGAATACACTGTTCAATAAAACTTGGTGAAAATGAAAAATGTGTCTTTTATTTTTACTTAAAATAAATCTTTGACAAAGCCAGCTAGGCATCCCTTTGAGTAATGACTTTTATCACATTGAAATATTTTAAACATATGAACAATAATAGCTTAAATGACAAATGTTACTAATATTGACACAATTGATCAAGGAGAATATGTTAGAATCTGTTAAAATGCAGATGGACAGTGAAAGAACAAATATAACTTTTAACTAAATATTGTCTTGATATTTAGACCATTGGTTAAGAACATGATAACAGGTTTCATCCATTTCAAGAAAGCAGAATATTTGCAGATCACTTAACATTTACTAGGTATGTTCTCAGTCTGGAAGGATATATTGCATTTACATGTGTCATTTAATTGAACCACATCCCTCTGTAATAGATAGTGTTACCCCTATTTGCAGATAGGAAACAGGCTCAGAAAGATTAAGAACGTTACCTAATTCTAGTAAGTTGTCAAACCTAAACTGATCTAATTCCAGGGCACAGCTCTTTCTGGCACGTCAGTGTGGGTCTTTATCTCTTTGAGAATTGTTGAACATTAAAAGCCTTCTTTCAGGTAAATGCATAAAGAAACAACATGAGCAATGATATAACAATACAAGTCTCACTAAATAATTGGTGTGTTTGGCCTTGCTTTTGCTGACAGATCTTTTGCAAAATTGCTTTTCTCTGAGATAGTGGACTTTAAATATTTTCTTTGAAGACTTTCCTAAACTATACCTATCAGAAAGCTACTTTGCTTTCAGCCTAAAGAAAAATGAAAGCTTACTTAACTACACTTAGGTGCCAGGGTCATACTATGAACTCTACACCTGCCAGGATGCACGCTAAGATAGGGTGGCTCCACAAACTGTCCATAGTACTGTGATTTCTTTCTGATATTTTGCAGTAGAAATAATGTAATAACTATTCACAAAAGAGAGAAACACTGTTTCTTGGTCCTCAATATCATACTGCTGTAGGCTACTTCTTTTTCTCTTCTGTTGCCCCTTAGTATAGAGAGTGTGTTTTGGGGACCCTCCTTCACGATCTTCTCCATTCCAAGAGCATCTTACATAAATCCAGGACTTCTCAAGCAGCCAGTTTTGCCAGATGGTCTTAGGGTTGGTTGTACCCATATATGTATAATCCTGAACTTCTCAAGTAAGGTCCTTATAGAGCATAATGGCTAAGAGAATTGGTGCTGATACCAGACCTGAGTCCAAATACTGCCTATGCCCCTAACTAGCTGTGTAACCTTGGAGAAGTAACTTAAGCCCCTTAAAGGGATTAGATTTCTCACCCAGAAAATGGTATAATAAATGCATCTACCCTACATGGTTAGTGTGTAAATTAATGTAACTTGAGATGGTGCATGTTTAGCATTAGCACACTGCCTGTCTCTTGTTAGTAATACCTGCTTTTATTATTAATTATTGTCTATATTCCCAGTTTCAGCAAGGTGCCTAACATATAATAGTTGTTCAGCAAATATTTACTGGATTGAACTAGCTCTGAAATTTAAGCATTGGGTCAACAGCAAAGTAGTCACCCCACCATCATTTCTCCCACAGGAAGGGAGAATAGATGGAAGCGAGCCATCATACTTTCTTTTCTTATTCTAAACTTCCCATCCAGGCCCAGCAATAAAATAATCTTCCTGAACCCCAACAAGTTCGAGAATTTTTCAAATCACACTATTTGAAAATAGTTGGGTTTCCCTAATCTAATATGTCCCAGGACCCCAAGGTCACCAAGCTTATATTAATGAAGTCTAGTTAAGATAAATGATTACACTTAGTAAACCAACTGCTTATGAGCTCATTGGGCTTTTTAAATTTTACTATCTGCGCTTCATAGAGACACAAGTATTTTGCTTTTGTAGGACACTCAACAGTCAAAGTAGTCTTTCAAAAAGCACAAATCACATGCTATTATTGCACTGCTTCTAACCTCTAAAGGCTATCTGTTGTAAAGAGATTAAATTTTCAACTACTTAGCCAGGCTTACAGGGACCATGTGCTCTGGTCACTTACTACATCTTTCCCTGACCTTCATGGGGTTCGAGGCACAGTTGTCTTTTTCAGTCCCTCAGATGCAACAAGCTCTACTTCTTGCTCTCCCAGCTTTAGATTGGCTAATCCTTCTACCCAGACCAATTTCCCTCTGATCATTAAGGTCTCGGTTCAAACGCCACCACTACTATCTTGACCAAAGAGACCTGCCTCCTCAGTGCCTCTCCGTCCCATTGTCCAGTTGTATTTCTGTCGCTGTACAAAATTTATTTACGTTTACTCTGTCTTCCTCCACCACTGGACATTTGCTTAAGAGCAAGGACTTTGTAATTTTTTGCTCACCGCTGAATCTTCCAAGGCTTGCAGCAGACACTGGCACATAGAAGGTGTGTAGGAAATGTGTGGCTAATAAATGAATAAATATGTGAATGAAAAAAAAACTGTGAAACACTAACACAAGAATATTCTTCTTTCAAAAGAATAATGAAAAATAATTTCATTCAATAAGAGTCATTCTTAGTTACTGATACATGACTTAGTAGTTCCCATTCAATTTAAAATGTTCCATTTTTTTTCTGATACTTCACAAGTCATTAATTAAATGTTGCTCACTTTTAAGGCCAATCTGTGAGACATTATTTAACTTGTCCAGCATTAACTCAGCATTAACTTAGGCGGGGCTTCACCAAGTACTGATCATGGGACCTTGGCCTCTCATTGCCTCAGTTTTCTCATTTGTAACACGGGTATAATAATAGGCTTATTTCATAGGCGTATGAGGAGGAAAACCTCATATATATATGTGTGTGTGTATATATATATATGTATTTAAACAGTGTCTTAGAATAGTGTCTGGCACATGATAAGCATTACAGAGTATTGACTGCTGCTACTAGTACCGTTATTATGAGAAATAACTGTTGAGAATAATCCTTCATATACTGGTTTATTCCACTCAAGATAAAGGAAACTAATAGAATATTAGAAATCAGATTAAACACAGAAAGCCAGTAAAATATACCAAGACAGAAGATGATGAGAGTGTAAAAGCATAGAAGAAAAAAAACGGTTTTTGTTTTTCTTTTTCTTTTTTAAAGAAGGAAAGAGCCTAGAAATAGGACAAAAACTATTCATTGGCTATACTGACATGGAGATCGCTGGTGACCTCCATAAGTAAAATTTCAGGACAGTGGGCAAAGAGATTACGGTGAGAGAAGTCAGATGGATGTAACTTATAGAGTAAATGGGACATGAGGAAATGGAAACAATATATGAAGATAACAATTTTGAAAAGCTCAGACATGAATTGGCTAAAGAAGATATGCAGGGATTAGGGGAGGAGGGAGGCTTTCATGTTACACATAGAGTTTTTAACATTTTAAGTTGGAGTTACTAGTCTAGAATGAGGTTGAATTTTGGCAAGAATCATTCATAAGGAGTAGATGGGCTGTAGAAAATGCAGTGCTGTGAAGTACTTGAGAAGATGAGAGAAAATGAAATGCTATCTGTAGCGCACATGGCCTTTTAACTTTAACTCCTGTAGTAAAAGGGAATACAAAGATCAACGCAAATGCTAATGAATTAATGGATTTGGCAGTGGACTATTTACTGACTTCTGTGTTCTTAATGAGTTATGAAGCACCTCACCGGCTCAGAATGGAGGGAGTAGAGAGGATGGAGGAACATTTGAGGAGGGCAGGTAAAGCTTCTCAGAAAATAGTCCTTAAGGAGAATTAGAAAGAACGTACTATAAGTCAGAGCACTATTTCCAGTCTTGAAAATCCATTTGAAGTTGGTGATTACTAATTTATTGGAATACCAATTTGCCCTGCCACATGATTTTTCTCCAGTTACCTAGATATAAGTTACACAGAGGCAGAAAAGAGTGAGAGATAACAATCGAGGGAAAATACAATTAGTATTTTTTTTACCTTTTTCCACTTCCCAGCTCCAACGCTGGGGAGCCTTCACGGACATGGCTGCCCTCCCAGCCTCCAGCAGCACTCTGTTGTCAAAGAATTCAAAGAAATGGAACATAGGTTTCCAACTTATTAATTTAGCAAAATCAAAAATTTTATATAATGTCTTCCATTGGCAAAGATTTTTGCAATATAATTTGGTTCCATCTTTTGACAAGTAATTTGGCAATGTCTAGCAAGATAAAAATGTTAATAGCTTTTTACACATTAATTCTAATTCTGGATGCTTATGCCAATAAATACTTTATAATCCAGAAAATTATTATATAAAGATGCTCATTGTCATGTCATTTGCAATAACAAAAAATTAGAAACATCTTTAATTGTTAACAATAGGAAAACAGTTTAGGAAATTATATCCACTTAGTACAAAATTACACAGTTACTATAGTATAATTACAAGATGATGGAGCAAAATAGAATAATGCTTAATAAAGAAAGAATGAAGAAAGCTGACCTACAATTGTGTCTTCCTTATGACAGTAATTATGTAAACATATAAATGTTTATTAAAACTTAAAACCAAAATAAGGTTTTAAAAGCTCTGTACCACTAATGGGGATTTTATGTTTGTTTCAAAATATTTTTTAACATAACTCTTATAATTTTGTTTTTTCTACTCCTTTTCTTAAGAATTTCTGATTATTACCTCATTTTTCATTTCATAGTTTCAAATAAAGTCAGCAATTTTATCATCAGAGAAGATTAGACTTATTTGACAGTTCATAATTCCAAGTTATTTGGTATAAAAAGACCATATACACTTGTAGGTGCTTTCAAAATAAAATTTCGAGAATTTTTTTTTTTTTTTTGCTCAGTCTTTCCTAGTATGGAGATTAAGCAAACTACCTAAAATTGTTAGCCATTCTTTTTTCTTTTTTCGCATTTTATTCAGTTATTCACAGAAATGATAACAAATGAGTCTGCAGTTGCCTCTGCCAATTTCTTAAATCCTCTATTATCCACAATCTGAAACCATACTAATATGAATGCTTCCAGTATTTTCAGAGCTCTTTAGTTATTATACTTGAGCATTCTGTATGAAGTATCTTATGTAAGTGTAAAATTTAGACTCAACTTCTGGAAGCTTTTCATTTCTTAGTTCAAAAGTGAGAGATGCTTAATCCAGCCATATGATTAACATTTACCTGTATAGTAAGAAGCTCCTAAATTATTGTTTTATGGATACCTGGCAGTTTTCTTGCCATTTCTCAGAAGTTCTCTATTAAACACATTCTCTCTCTCTCTCTCTCTCTCTCTCTCTCTCTCACACACACACACACACACACACACACACACACATTGTGATTCAAAGCACAGACTTTGGCATTATGAAATCTAAGGTTCAATTTCCAGTTCTGTAGTTTCTGGGCCACTTCACTTTAGGCAAGTAACCTAATGTCTCTGAACCTTGTTATTTTCATCTGTAAAATGGACATTATAATCATATCAGACAATCCTCAAAACATCCATAATGATTTTAGACTTTCAGAGTCAGGTACAAGCAGGCACTCAGTAAATGGCTAGTGCTTTTATTACTTTATTATTATTTAGGTCTTGATTTTCCTTGAGTCTGTGAGTCCCCATAATGAAACGTAATTTCCAGTAGATCAACACCTGTTTTCACTAAAAATTTTAACTGAGTTCATTACTTTCTGTGCAACCCAGATTAGTTTTCTGCCTTTTTTTCTGTGCCGTATGTAGGTGTTCAATAGATTTATTTAATAAATGTATGAATGCATAGATGAATTTTTGAATGCTTCTTTTTGAGAAGGTAGAACAAATGTGACACAGTAGAACAGATAAGAAAATAGTCCATGGAAAAAATGGCAAAGTCACATATGTGCCCAGGGCCAGCCTAAGAAGAAATGCTTTTTTTTTTGAAGGGAAAATGTGTTGAATAGCTTATTTTAATTATTTTTAAAAGTTAAGTACAAGTACTTCCCTGGCGGTCCAGTGGTTAAGACTTCGCCTTCCAATGCAGGGGGTATGTGTTCAATCCCTAGTCGGGGAGCTACGGTCCCACGTGCCTCGCAGCCAAAATACCAAAACATAAAACAGAAGGAGTATTGTAACAAATTCAATAAAGACTTTAAAAAGTGGTCCACATCAAAAGAAAAGTTAAGTACAAAAATTTGCTGATGATTTACATATTTAACACCAATAAAATAATGTGAGATTAGCTGTACTAAAACAGAATGTTGAGCTACTTTTGCATTAAGTGACATTATATAGTCTAATTTTGTGGAAAACTTCTGAGATGGCTGATAAAAAGTAACATGGTGAGTGACCTTTGAGCAGAAAAAGACAGAAAGAGAAATGACCTTTTCTACATTCTATTGTGCCTCTAAGTAAAATGCTTGGTCATCTAGCTACAAAGCTATGTGTCATTTGGCTTTAGGCACCTACTGTGATTTACCTTGTGAAGATCAGATTTTGCCATGGAGAGGATTTGTAAAAGTATCACACATTCCAGTACCATTGGCAACCACAGCTACCAAAAACTCTAATTTAACTTGATGAACCTAATGTCAGATGATAGTATCATTTCTTGTGGGTGTTTTCGCAAAAGGTGGGTAGGAAATGTATACAAGTGAATACTTTATTGACTGAAATAACAATTCATCATTTTGAAAACATTAAATACATTAAAGTTGTTATAGCATCAGGCATTAATATTTCACTGTACTTTAAACATTGCCTACAATCAACGTTTTCTGCCCTTTGAAACAGAATCATGCTTGTGGTATGCATTAATCATATAAAAGATTAAACACTGAAAAGAAATTCAGCCTTTAAAGACAATTTGCTTTGATTTATTCAGTGGGTTCTTCCAAAAAGATAATACCAAGAATTATTGCTTGTTGGATTGGAGTTACAAATTCTTTCAGAGTTACTTAGTATTTTCTTTAATATCAGTATCAAGGAAGGTAAAGCAAATTTACATATTTTTTAGGAAATACAGGCACATAATCATAAAACAAGAAACACGATGTTTTTATAGACTTTATTTTTTAGAAATGTTTTAATTTTACAGAAAAATTGAGAAGATAGTATAAAGTGTTTCCATATACACTATACCCATTCCCCTCTATGATGATCCACTTATATTAGTATGTTACATTGTTACAATCAATTAACAAATATTGATACATTATCATTTATTATAGCCCATCCATTAGTAAAGTTCCTTAGGTTTTAGCTAATGTCCTTTTTCTATTCCAGGATTTCATCCAAAACATCACATTACCTTTAGTTGCCATGTTTCCTTAGGCTCCTCTTGGGTTTGATAGCTGCTCATATTTTCCTTGGATGACCTTGACAATTTTGAGTAGTTAGTTTTTTGTAGGTTGCCCACTACTAGAATTTGTTTGATGCATTTTTCATGATAATATTGGGATTATGTGTTTTGGGGAGGAAGACCACAGAGTAGAAGGGTCATTCTGTCAGACCACATCAAGTGTACAAAGTATCAATATGCATTTTGAATGCTGAGGTCGACCTTGATCACCAGGCTGAGGTAGTGTTTTTCAGGTTTCTCCATTGTAAGATTACTGTTTTCCCATTTTCATGCTGTACTTTTTGGAAGGAAGTCAATATGCTCAGCCCACAACTAAGGAATAGGGAGTTATGCTTCAGATGGAGTACTACATAAACTATTTGGAATTCCTTTGCACTGGAGATTTATCTATTCTCCTGCATTTATTTATGTATCCAATTATTTATTTATATCAGAAGAACTCATGGATTTTTATTTTATACTTTGGGTTATAATCTAATTCTACTTTAGTTACTTTGTTCCTCAAATTGCTCTAGTCCTGATTCTTGTGAACTCTTTTCAGTTGGCTCTTGTGCCACTCTGAGGTATCCCCATCCTATATATTTTTTTTGGAACTTCCTTACTTTCTGACACTATAAGATGGTCTTGTCTATAAATCTTGTATATTTACTGCCCCAGTCCTAGAATCAGCTATTTCTTCAAGGATAACTAGGTCTTTTTAGTGGAGAAAGGTATTAGACAGCAGGATCTGGGTGTGGGGTGTGCTAATTGCTGCTCGGATGTCATTGCTTCTAGATCTTCTCAGCTGACAGAGCAAAGAGATAATATGTGTGTACATGACCCATTTATAGGCACATATCTATAAGTATCTCTCTACATAACCATGTGTATTAAGGTAATATGAAGCAATATTAAGCTAAACATGAATGTATATTGATGTTTCCAACTGTAATCTGTTACCACATAGATCATCTTAGCCTCATCTCTTGCTTATCTTTAAATTTCAACTCCAGCAAAACACTTGGCTTTTAGAAGTATGAAAATCAAATTGTAGCAACTTTGGGAAGCCACATCATCTAGCAGAATAATTCTTAAAGGGCAAGGTGTATATCATCAAATTTTAACTTACAGTCAGCAGTACTTTTTAACATCAGTAGGCCTCCAGACCTCTGCTTCCAAGAAGATGAAGTAGCCCATTTCTCCCAGGTTCTCCCACTTAAAACTAAAACCCTGAACATAACAACAAACAAACATAGGAAGACGCTGAAAGGTGGAAATGAGAAGGCAGACTTAACTAGGGACTTTGGGACTTGAGGAATAACATGGTGATGAGTCCCCTGTGTTTCCTGTTGCTTCCCATACATCCTGGAGAGGGTATTACAGGAACCCCCAATCAATAACCACCAACAGAACAACAGACAAAAAAGCTTCCGAAAAAAACACAAAACCCTGTTCCCCCTAGCCAAAGTATGAGGAAAGGGGTTGCTAAAGACAGAAGACCATTTGGGCAATAATATACACACTACTCGAGCCAAGTGCCAGTGGAATATACACACGACTCGAGCCAAGTGCCAGTGGAATATTGCACCCATCCCCTATGTCCTGTCGTTTCAGTTGGGCCAAGGTAGGATTTGATCTTCCACACCACCCCACTCCTGCCCTCCAGAAGAGCCAGCGCTCTGATTCCCCACCAGGGTTGTTTCAGTGTGGTCCAGTGGTGAGCTGAGCCTCCACCCCTTTCCATTAGCAAACAGACTTTAAAAGGTGGTGCCTGGGCTTCCCTGGTGGCGCAGTGGTTTAGAATCTGCCTGCCAATGCAGAGGACACAGGTTCGAGCCCTGGTCTGGGAAGATCCCACATGCTGCGGAGCAGCTGGGCCCATGAGCCACAGCCACTGAGCCTGCGCTCCGCAAGAAGAGAGGCCACAACAGTGAGAGGCCCGCACACCATGATGAAGAGTGGCACGCGCTCGCCGCAACTAGAGAAAGCCCTTGCACACAAATGAAGACCCAACACAGGCAAATAAATAAATAAATTTACTTATTAAAAAAAAAAAAGGTGGTGCCTGACAGGCTTGTAAACACTGGGCTGCCCTCACACAGTCGTGGGGTCCAATGGTGGGACTTAGCCTCCGTCTCTCCCTGACAGCAATAAGAATAGGATGTTACAGGTTGGAGGGAGTAGGCACCCCACTAACCCCCAACACATGGTGTCAGTGAGACCCAGTGGGGTGCTGAATCCCCATAACCATCCTGAGGCAGGGCTAGTTGGCAGTTCTCTTCCTCTTACCTTGGTGTCAGTGGGGCCAGCACGTAGCTGACCCTCTACCCACACCCGGCATCAACAAGAAGGAATGAAGTGGGAGGAAGGACAGCAAACACTTCACTTCTCCCCTCCCCTATGTCAAGAAATCTACTGGGGAGATGAACTTCCACTCCTACTAAAAGGCAACACAATGATACTAATGTTCCCACTTTTGGGGGGAAGGTGTCAGAAGGGCCAATAGGATAGCTGCACTTCTACTTGATCTGTCTGCAGTGAGACAATGTAAGTGCCCACTTTTGCTGGGGTATCGTCAGTAGGGCCCAATGGAAATCTGTACGTAATCCCCCAGTCCTCATACTACGCCTCAAATAGGATGACTTCCTTCTAAAAAGTAATAATAAAATTAAATGGGTTACAGAGTCATATAATAACTCACAATGTTTAGAATACAATGGAAAAATACTTATGACACCAAGAACCAGGAAATCACAGAATAAATGAGAAAAGACAATAAACATACACCAACACTGAGATAAAACATCTATTGAAATGATCAGACAAGGATTTTAAATAAGCTGTCACATAAATGCTTCAATTAGCAATTATGTGTTCCTTGACAGAAATGGGAAAAATAGAAAATGTAAACAAAGAACTAGAAGCTATAACAATAAAAACAAATGAGAACAGTAGAACTAAAAAATACAACAATCAAAAAACTTTGCTCAAAAAAAAAAAAACAGAACTTTGCTCAAGAGTAGACTGGAGATTACAAAGCATAGAATCATGAAGTTAAAAGAGATCAATACAATGTACCAAATGTACAGAGAAAAATAGACTGAGGGGTAAAGATGGGAGAAAGAACAGGATCTCAAGAACGTGTAAACAGTAACAAAAGCACTAACATTCATATCATCAAAGTTCCAGAATGAAAAAAGAGAGCAAGTAGGACTGACAAAGTATTCAAAGAAATCATGGCTAAAAAGTTCCCAATTTTTTAGAAGACATAAACACAAATTCAAGAATCTGAACAAACCCAAAGAGGAAAAACGCAAAGATATCCTTGCCAAGACGCGTTACAACGAAACTTCTGAAAAGTAGAGACAAAAAAAATCTCGAAAGTGGACAGGCAGAAACGATGCATTACTTATTGAGAAACACCAATTCCAATGACAGCATATTTCTTGTCTAAAACTCTGGAGTCAGAAGCATGGACATAACATTTTTCAAGTGCTAAAAGAAAAGAACGCTCAGCCACAAATTCACACTTTCTATATCCACTTTCTTGTTTGACTTACATTAATGGACTACTAACTCATCTTTCTATATCCGGGACTGCCATCACCCTTCTCCAAAAATCTAGTCACAGTATTTCCAGAGTGATCTTTCTGAAATTGAAACAAATTTTTCTTATAAAACTACCTGATTGTGTTATGCAACTTTTCTCTCTTCTAAGTTACCAGTTAAAATCCTTCAATGGATTCCCATCTTTCTTGGAGTAAAATCTCACATCCAAACTCTCTTTGTCCTTTTGGGCTGCTGTAAGATTATGGTGCAGGTTGGGTGGCTCATAAACAACAGGCATTTTTTTCTCACAGTTCTGGAGGCTGCAAGTGCAAGAATAGGGTGGCAGTATGGTCAGATGAGGGCCCTCTTCTGAGTCACAGACTTCTCATTGTAACCTCACATGGCAGAAGAGCTTCAGGAGCTCTGTGGCGTCTCTTGTATAAGAGCACTAATACCATAATCATTTCCCAAAGGCCCCACCTACTAATACTATAACCTCCGGAAATTAAGATTTCAACGTATAAATTTGGAGGGGAACACAAAGACTACACCACAGCACTTACTATACACACATGGACCATTCATGGTCTGGCTTCTACCACCCTCTCCATTGTCTTCTTTTCTTACACTCCAGTGAGCATTTCTTTCTTTCTTTTTTTTTTTTGCGGTACGCGGGCCTCTCCCTGTTGTGGCCTCTCCCGTTGCGGAGCACAGGCTCCGGACGCGCAGGCTCAGCAGCCATGGCTCACGGGCCCAGCCGCTCCGTGGCATGTGGGATCTTCCCAGACCGGGGCACGAACCCGTGTCCCCAGCATCGGCAGGCGGACTCTCAACCACTGCGCCACCGGGAAGCCCCAGTGACATTTCTTATACTGATTATGAATGGAACTCCTTTCTGGACTGATCCTTAACCATTCATTTTCTGGCAAACATGAATTTATCTTCTCTTTTCCTCAAAAATTCACCCTTCCTTCATGTTACATGTCCATTTCCATTGCCTTCTACAGGAAGCCCTACTGATATCCCCCATATACTACTGTCCACAGCATGAATTAAGGTCTTACCGTGTCTTCCTATAGCACTCTGTAATAATTTTTACGGTAACTATGGATTTTCTTATTTGAGTGTCACAATACATTGACTTCTAGGTGGCACGATAATGATTTTAGTAACAGTAACACTCGTGCCTAGTTTAACCCATGGCCTACTTTAGGTGTTCAATAAATGTTTGTTGAATGAGTGAATGAATGAATGTATGGATGGTCAGTTTGAAATCTTAATCATGTTACTTTTCAAAAATCTGTTAAAAAGATACCCACAGTTTTCCAGAAGATTAGGGACTTAGGATCTTCAACTTGATTTAATAGAGGAAATTTTTACTCATACATAATGCTTAAATACCTCAAAGTAAAACCATTAACCCAGGAATTTAAGGTTACCATTTGGACTTGCAAGCCAATAATTAATATCTCCTGCCCCCACTGTATTAGATGGTTTCAATGCTCCACTCATATCTCCCCAGCACTCATCATTCCAGTATATGCTGATAGACTCATGCTACCACCTGCAATTATCCACCTTAGGGCAGGCCAGAAATGTACAGGAGTTAATGTATCTGGGTGTAGCTTTCAACCAAGGACAGAGGGGACTGGAAGATAAGTACCTCAAGTTTCTCACCAATTCTTGGGATAACTCTGAGACATGTTCTATAGAGTTTCACAGAACTCCCCTGAAGTACTGGCAGCAGTTTCCTGCAGGAGTAATTGATTCAGTAATGCACCTCTGTTGGCTTCCTTCCATGGCTCCATTCTCAATTCCCACTCCACCTCTGAGTTTTCTGGAAGCACCTCCCAGATGCACAGTTGGCATTCAAATTATTGCCTCAGGTTCTGCTTCTAGGGTAGTTCAACTTATAGCCTCCTAACAATCCAGTGCTCCTTACAGAGCCATCACTGGTACAAGTACCAAGGCATGGCACATTATGTATCACCCCTCCTAAATCCTAATATTTTGAAACAGATAGGAAAGAGCACGACCTTGAAGAGAAAAATCGTTTCTATGAGAATAGCCAATGGATAAAGGGAAGGAGAGACAGTGCCATTTGTTTTCCATTAATGATAGTGTCAAATTTATGGGCAGATGGTCTAACAGGTGTGACTATAATTTGAGGGGCCTGCTCCCTTGGTTACAGAAGACTGCTATTGTTATTATTATGGAAGCACAACCTCATGACTTTATTGCTTCACTTGATGTAGCCTTTTCCTTTACCCTTAAATCTTTCTACATCACTGAATTGCAGCCAATAGATTTATTTTCTCCCTATGGCTCCATCACACAAAAAAGACACACATGTGCACACACACACACACACACACACACACACAGAGTTTTGTGTATGCCAGTGCTAGAAAAGACAAGTTCATGGTGCATGTATGCAATGGATATTGTACATTACAGGTCCCTGTGAGATAGTCTTCTGCAGGTTCGTATGTTTATTTTATGAATAATTAACTTTAGTAAAGTTAATTTCCTGAAGATCTTGATGAAGACTGAAGAAAGGAAGTAAATTTTAAAGAAAAAGACTTAGAAACTTGCCCTTTTTGCCCTCTCTTTGTGTCTTAATGAACAAAGGATAACTGGGCCTTTTTTGAAGTCTTTGCTTGAGTTGAAGACACAAAATGCAACCTGTACTCTTATCATAATATGTTCAGTTTATGAGTACACAAACTTATAAACTGTGAATTTCCCTAAAGTTATTATACCATGTAGAAGATGTTTGCTGGGACGTTTACTTAAAACCAAACAATTGAGGTCTATATGTCCAAATAATTTCCTTCTCTCTTGCTGTCTCCATTTCAGTTTCCTGAGTTTCTGGGAAGGCCTGGTTTCCCCAAAGGAACGATTTCTGGTAGAAGTCTGAAGGTCTGACCCAAGAAAAATAATCCAGTATAGCCAATGAATTGAGGACAAGAAGTTTTCCAATCAGGTAGGAACATTTAATCTCATACATTACAATCACCTTAAGTAAGGTGTGCTGAGAGCTGGATATGATTTAACTTCTTGGAAAAAGATGCATATATAACCTGCCCCACAAGGAAGCTGTTCTCAATTCCCTTAGTGGTTGTGGTGTTTATCAGAGAGTGCCTTGGGGAAAGATGAATACAATGACAGTATGATGCTCTTTTTTTTTCATTTTTAGCTCATTGTTGCCAAGTACCCTTGGTGACCTTGGTGCCTGTGGTTTAATCCCAGGAGGTTAGACATGTGAAACAGCACATTAACCCTTTTTCGTATTTTCTCCCAAGACAAATCATTTTTATAGGTTGTCTCCATGGACTTCTAGTTGCTTATCAAAATTAAGCATCAAGTCTTCTAAGTGAGCAATAGCCCCTGTCAGTGTGAGGAAATCAGCTTGGTTCTTATTGGGGCACATCTTCTTGGTCTTGGCACAAAGTGAGTTCACATAGGGAGTTAGAAGGAGGAGAATGGGGCATGCGAAAGGGGAGTTCTGTGTTCTCATTTACCTATGCATGTTGAAACTCGACTAAGAGTTTTATTTTCATTAGCAATTTGTGATAAAAACTTAGGGTAGGGCTTCCCTGGTGGCACAGTGGTTGAGAGTCTGCCTGCCGATGCAGGGGACACGGGTTCGTGCCCCCGTCTGGGAAGATCCCACATACCGGGGAGCGGCTGGGCCCAGGAGCCATGGCCGCTGAGCCTGCGCGTCCAGAGCCTGTGCTCCACAACGGGAGACGCCACAGCAGTGAGAGGCCCGCGTACCGCAAAAAAAACAAAACTTACGGTAAAGGGAATAATGAAGCTGTCCCACTATATGGCACGACAAAAGATAGTAGTGACATCAAAATCAGGGCCTATCCATCTCATTTGCAGTTATATACTCAGTGTTTAGCCTAGCATTTGATCCCTCATCAGTATTCAATAAGAAGATGCGTGTTGAATGACTTAAGGATGAATTAATGAATGAAAAAAGTTAATATGGTAGAAAATGTGTTTTAGCCTTGTATTTTCGTGTGTTGCCTTCTGTATTTCAAGACCCAGCACTGTAACTGACACATAAAATATCAGCAGTAAAATTTGTTGAAAGAATGAATGAGTCCCCACAATTCTAAGAAGAATTTTAAGACCAACACAGACCCCCTATCTGCCAAGGTCTATGACAGAAGTATCCAGAGAAGAAAGCCTGATCTCAGCTAGTGGTAGAGCTGACAGAATTTATCTAGTTTTAATAATTTACAGCTCATCCCATTACATTTAGGCATAGTGCCTACATGAGCCATACAATTAAATGTTGACTGAAAAAAAATGCACAACCTAAAAGTTGAGAATTATGTTTTATTTGGAGGACATACTGAGGACTTAAGTCAGGAGACAGCCTCTCGGATAGCTCTGAGGGACTGTTCTGAAGAGGTAAGGGAGGGCACAGGATATTTAGGGGTTCTTGCAAAAAAAAAAAGCCCTGGTAGTTGGAACATCAACATCTAGCTCCCCCAAGGTAGACTGCAGTGTGTTACCCTTCCCTCGGCCTACGCTGGGGCACCCTGAAGGGCCTACGGGTCTGAGTGTGGTCCAGCAAGCCCAGGGGAGCCTGCGGGTCCTCAGAGTTCTTGTCCTGAAACTGGCGCTGACGCGACGGGGCCACGAGTCTCTAGACACTTACTGCCGTTAAACGAATGCAGAACTGCGACTAAGGCCTCAGGGAACCTGCTTCACGCCTACCCTTCTGGATGCCAAATCAAGACCTTACGTTGAGGCTAGGGCCCCCGTTGAGATTCCCCTTAGCTCTAGAGCAGGGCAGGAAGTGCTCCCACCCAGGACCTGGAAGCACCCTCTTTCTTTCGAGAAAACTCTTTTTTTTCTCAGAGCCATGCCTGCAGGGACTAGAAACACGGCAACAACAGTGATTTTCAGGTTTTTTCCAGCTGCAAGAATGGAGCTTTCAAAATGGGAAAACCAGGCTTTTCGCTATAGACGCCATGTCTAGATTGACACGCAGCCTAAATACGTGTGTTTTCTAACAAGTAAAAGAGACACAAGCTACCCACTGTGCCCTAAACTGCATCAACTTTTTAAAGCAGGGTGTTCTGCGGCTAGCGAACTGCCTCAATGAAGGAATGCCTTCGGTCGGCCGAGGGGCCTGTGTATCTTCCAATATCCGGCAGTGTTACATGAAGAACTGTTCCTTAGTTGAAGTTGCAGTGCAAGCTGAATTTCCCCTTGAGGTATGGTGACTCCACGTATGAGGTCCGAGGGAGAATTGCCTTCCTCCCCTTTCAAGTCCCAAACCACTACACCCAACATCTTTGTCTTTAGTTGAAAGTGGTATTTAAGGTGAGGATTTCAGCCATTTGGGAGATTTACTGAGTTCTCCTGGGTCTCTTCCATGTATACATATTATTAAATTTTGTTTGATTTTCTCCTGTTAATCTGAATCTGTCTCATGTCCATTTAATTCCTAGACTAACCAGAAAAATCTAGAAGGGTACAGGAAACTTTCTTCCTGCCCAACAGGCATTATAGTGCAGGGCACATTGCCTGCCTTCGAAAGCATCTGAACTTCTACACATTGAGAACCCTCTCCTTTCCATGCCCCTTTACCATAGGCATAAAGATTTCTGTGCACATCGAGGCTGAGAAGAACTCCTGAGTCCATCATTGTTTCTCCAGGCAGTCATGAAGACTGTCAGAGAGGAAGAACTTTTCCTCTGCCCTTCTGTAGGCAAATGGAGTAGGGGGTCCCCAAAGAGAAAGAATCAAATATAACTTTTTGACATAAGGGAAGCCATTTTAAGCCTAAATCATTTGTGATCTCAGCCTGCTCATGATGCTTGCTCTTGAACAGGTCTCAGTAATTAATGATCTTGTGAAATAAAATTGTCCCTTACCATCTGGTTCTATAAGAATGAAGTCACTAGCCACTGTAGTCTCTGACCTTGACAAAAAAGTAATCACTTGATCTAAAAGAGAACTGGAAATTTTTCTTTGAGCCAAATTTGAGGATTATAACCTGGGAAGAGCATCTCAGAAAACTCTGAAAACTCTTCTGCCCATTAGAAACCCAGGGAGGTGTATACGTTTTTTTTGAGACAGAGGGCTGTACATCAAATGACATTTTATTGAACGTTTACATAATTCAGATCTAAGTGCCATCCTGCTGGTCATGTAACCCCTTACAAGGTCAAGAAGAAATGTTATCTCTTAAGGAGGGAGTTGTCTTGTTGATGTTAGGAGAATGTTGCTCTTTATGGTTGAGCAAGTGTCCCTGCCTATGGGGGAGGTTTGGTCAATGTATAATGCAGATGCACAGTGCACAGTGTGGGGAGAGAGGAGACCAAAGGGCAGAGAAGAATTTATGTTTAAATTTCTCTTGTCTTGTCATAAAATATAAATTTTGTTTCACAACCTTCAAAACACCCTGAATGGAATTCAGGACAGAGATCAGGAATGAGGCGGTCTATGCTCTGAGAAAACCCGGCAGAACAGGCCTTCAGATAGTTCGATATTTTCAGAAGATTTTATGAGCCCAGTTTCTTTTAGCTTCTCATATCTAGAAAAGCACTAAAATCATTAATGGAGACATCTGCTCCTTGTGACTAGCAGCCACCATTTCATGACTAGCAGCAAATTTCTGCCAAAATGTGTCCCTGATTACATGTGTCCCCCTTCACCAAAATCACATACATGCTGACCTTCCCCCTAACTCTTTCAAGCAGTTCCTCAGAGCTATCTGAGAGGCTGTTTCCTTGGCTATAGTCCTCATTTTGCCCCAAATAAAACTTAACTCACAACTCTCAGTTTGTGCTTTTTTTTTTTTTCAGTTGACAGTTTAAAACTTTCCCAATTTGGCTGTTCAAGGAGCCACCGTTTTGGGAAAATCCCTGCTGTTCTCCTTACTTGCTGCAAGTAATAAACCCTTCCTTCTCCTGCCCTTTGGCTTGGTTGTGTCTATTGGCTCAACAAAAGAAGTGTTTCAGGTAACACTGTGAGCTTGTCTAAGAATTAAATTGACGTGAGACTGATTAACAGGAGAAAATAAAACAAAAGTTTAATAATATGTATATCTAGGAGTCATTTTTGGCCTAAGCCATTTTGCAATCTAAGCCTGGCCAGGATGCTTGCCGTTGAAAGGGTCTCAGTAATTAATGATCTTAAGGGAACAAAATAATGCAGAATCAAAGGACTGTTTTCAGGTCAAAGAAGTAACAATAACAAAGATAATTGTAAAGACTCCCAGTTCTCTTTCAATGGTACAGACTAGCCTGATCAACTGGGAACATAAGGAATGATGATATTGACCTTTTCTGGCCCTCATGACTTCAGTCCACTAAAGCTTGGACTCTGTGGACCACCCAAACCCCTTCATGAATATGCATATACCCTTAGCTTAAAAATTCCCCAATTGTGCTGTTCAGGAAGACACTGCTTTGGGAAAGACCCCCGGTGTTCTCTTTACTTGCTGCAAGTAACAAATCCTTTCTTCTCCCAATCTTTGTTTTTGTTGTGCCTTTCAGCTTGACGCCCACCAAGAGGCAAACCCAGGTTTTTGGGTAACATTAGCTCTTTGGCTGGCAATGAAAATGACATAAGGCAGATTAACAAGAGAAAAGTAAATTATTACGTGCACATGGGGAATTCACATAAGTATGAAGAATTCCAAAGACAGCAAGACAAGGTGACATATATACAGTCTTGACTAAAGAGAAGTGAAACTGAGCAGGACCCTGTGGGGCTCCTGGGCACTAAAGTCTTTCTGTGTCCCCCATTTCTTGTTTGCAGGGACTAGGCTTCAGCCTCCACAACCTTCCCTGAATTCCAAAGGGTAGGGTCAAATAGTTGCTAATCAGGGAAGGGAGGGGCTGCAGAGACAAGGGAGGAACTGTCAAGAAACAATAGTGCAGCTTTGGGACAAGATCCTGGTTCTGCCTCAAGGGAAACACGTAACAATAACTTTGAGCTCTTCTACAGAACTCAAACCCCCAACAAATGGAAGATGTTAACTACTTGATGAAGCATCCTTCATTCTAGAGAGAAGGTCACAGTTTGATAACCTTGAGAAGCATAGAAGCTCATCAGGAGACCACCTGAGGCCAGATTAAAGGATTGCAGGCCCTGAACACACCATAATCCTTATCAGCAACCCTGACCTTGAACCATTGCTATAAAACTCCTCACCAAATCCCCCCAGGTTGGGACACACAGTTTTGAGGGCATTAGCCTGCTGTGTCCCCCTTTGCCTGGCAACGCAATAAACCTATTCTTTTCTACTTCACCCAAACTCTGCCTCCGAATTCGATTCCATACCAGTGCACAGAGGCCAAATTTCGGCATCAGAAGGAGGTATGGGTCTGAAATTTCAAGGGGAAGTAAGGTAACTCACAGGAAGTTAAAAAGAGTTAATGTTTGGTAAACAAATGTTTGCTGAGCCATCCAAAGACAATGAGACACAGAGAGGATTTTTATTTTTATTTATTTATTTTTTGTGGTACGCGTGCCTCTCACTGTTGTGGCCTCTCCCGTTGCGTTGCACAGGCTCCGGACGCGCAGGCTCAGCGGCCATGGCTCACGGGCCTAGCCGCTCTGCGGCATGTGGGATCTTCCCGGACCGGGGCATGAACCCGTGTCCCCGGCATCGGCAGGCGGACTCTCAACCACTGCGCCACCAGGGAAGCCCCACAGAGAGGATTTTGATCAAATGGGCTTTTCAATGTTCCTCCTGTTCTACCACACCTAGTGTTATACTACATTTATCTCTAGTGATAGCTTCTTCCTGGGACAGGCCTCCTGTCTTAAATTATTTTAGGCAATAAGGGGGGGAGTTCAAAGGCTCTTCCTGCGTCTTTTGGGCCTTGATTGTTTTCAGCTCAAAATAATCCACATGCCATAGTGGCACATCTTGTGGTGGCCTGCACTTAGACCCATTGGCTCCCACGTGCAAATGAGAACCATGCAGTGACTCAGGGAGAGCCCTGAGCACATTATTCAGATAGACACCAACATGATGCAATTTTTCTTCGGTGTGTTCAGTGAGAGAAAGCAATACAAGAGGCACTGCCCTTTTACTTTGGGGGAGGTTGAAAGTCCCTTCTTGGAAAGGAAAAATAAGTACTTTTAGAGCATTTAGAAAACCTAAAACCTGTGACTCAATTTTTTTAAGTGCAGAGTTAATTTTACCCATATGTGTTTTCTTAAAAATTGCAACCAGTCAAGATCAGTATCTTCAAGGGGTGCACCAGTTGTGATATTTGCTGACTTTACACTGTTCTGAAATTGAGGATACCTTCCCTCTACTCAGTTAATGTTTATTTTTATTAAGTTTTAAAGCTGTTTTAAGTAGGAGATCTTTTACTGGAGCCTGAGGATTGATAATGTTAACCACTGTGACACTGCTCTGTTACCTCACATCAACCAAAGAATTGTGCAGGAGCTGATCACACACCCTGTGATTCCCCTCTCTCACCTGGTATTTAAAAATGCTTTCATGAAACCCCTCAGGAAAGGGGGTTCAGGTGTTTTGAGCACTAGCTGACCTGAACTCCCTGCCTGGCACCTGCAATAAACGCTGCACTTTCCTTCGCCATAACCTGGTGTCAGTAGATTTGCTTTACTGCACATGGGAGAGCAGACCCACGTTTTTTTCATCAGCATATTTATATATATTATTATATATTGTAGGCAATGGAGATATTTTACTTCTTTCCTATTGTGCTGTTTTATTTTTTAACTGAGTTAACCATGAAAGTCAATTTTTGTTGATAGAGGAGAAAAGGTACAAATTAATTAGCTATAGTTAAAAATTTAAAGCTTTCAAAATGCTTGTTATTTATAATGAGGTTTATTTAACAGAATTAGGAAATAATTCGGTATTTAAATGGTTCGATTGTGAGTGTGGAACATGAAACTGGTAGTCCACAGGACATATACTAAATTTTCACCCTTAGTGATACTATATTTGTACTGTCCATGTCAAGCTAAAATGTTGTTTTTCAACAACCTTTAGCAAACATATCTTAGTTTTATTATTCAGAGGGAATATAGGAGCTCAATTTGATATAGGGAACTTGAGCATTCCATCAACATGAATTTGAAGAATACACTAAGAATATCTTCTACATTACATTGGAGTAGTGAATTACTGGTAATTATTTAGGGAATTCTTTTGAAAAATATAGTCATCGGGGGCCAATAATTGAATTCTATGGAAATAGAGATAGATATTAAGAAGAATGGAAAATTATATGTTCATTTTATATTGCCCATATCTTCATTTTATTTGTAGGTTTTGAAAGTTTGCAAGAGAAAGATATCAGAATTTATACTTCATTCAGCAGAATCCCTTGGACCAAATGATCACACACTCAGAATACATAAGTGGAGACATTACTGACTGTGGCCCAGGAGACAAGGACAAGACCTAGAAAAGACAGAGTCAATAATGGAGGGAAAGAAAGATTGGAATAGACAGGCATTTCTCTTAATGAAAAATGTTAACAGTAGAATCCTTGAGGGAGAATCTTTGAAAACATTGGATTTCTATAACAATAAAAACTTGAGTCCCAAAGTACAATGAGAAATAACAATAATGAATAAATAGGATAAAGAAATTATATGTAAACTGGCATACATTCCAGGCGATGATCAGACTCCTGCAGAAACCAGGGCTTTCTGGCCTTTAATTCCCCTTGGGCAGAACTGCAGCGCCCCTGTCCCCAGCCTTCAGCCATCAACTCCAGGACTACAGAGGCAGAGTCCTGGCCCTCAAGTCAGGCTGCCTCACTGACTTGAATGCCCATGGAAAAGGGAACATTGATCCTGACCTGAGACACAGCCCTCAGATGTTTGTAAGCTGGAAAGTCTGCATCAGACTTCCTCCTTGCATCTCTCTAGGGTGAACTAGGGAAAACAAAACATCACAAAACCCTTTCCCACAGAAGTAGTCTGGGAAAAAACACATGACGATCTTGGCCTTGGTGCCAGGTGAGGCTGATATCACTAGAGCACACCTTCTCCTGGGTTTGGTACCAGAATCCAGGGCCCTGGTGGGAGGACCTGGGCTCTGCCCTGGGTTCCATGGACACAGACAAGCAAGTGTGATCTCAGCAACCTTCAAGGACCCAGATGTGAGAAAGAGGCAATGATGACACGATGGCTGCTTCAGGGTGGCTTGGTGTCAGCCTAGAACAGCTGGACTTCATAAGGAATAACACACTGTGGAGGGAAATAATAAAGAATTTATAATAGGAGCAGAAAATAGTTTTATTTGAGCCAAGCTGAGGGCTATAATCTGGGAGGCAGCCCCTCAAAAGGCTCTAAGGAACTTCTCCACTGAAGCATGGTAGTCTTATGCTTTATCAGAACAAAGAACATACATCAAACGTGACGGGGTCTATTCCTTAAAGATTTCAAAAGAGACAGATTGAGGACATATCTAGTGAGACAGCAGGACCCTGGCACGTGGGAAAGGAAGCTCATCTTCGAGAGGGTGTGAACATGGGCATCGTAAGAAGGGAGTCATTTATCCTTCTTTGTGAATCAGACATTTCTTTTCCTTAATGGTTAAAGCAGATGTGCTGTGTGTGTTTGACAGGCTCTTTCAGTTCACACAAAGTTTACACTGAACCATGTATAAGCCTAAATGACTTCCCCATACCTCATTAGGTGAAAAATTTCTCCCTCAACACTATAATTTGGGGCTTGACTAATCTTGGCGATAAACCAGACACATAATACCCTCAGCTCTCTAGGCCTCTCCACCTGCAGATCCTGCTGTGTCCTCCCCCCAGGGCACAGCACCACAAGAGGGTGTCAGGTGAGGGGTTTGGGACTCAGAGAATTGACTCCCGAAAGTGTTTCTGTTTTCCAAGATAAATAACAATACAGTTTGGATTCTAAAAATCTTCCAAATAAGTGAAAAAAAAAAAGCTAGACCAACAGTGAATCACAGCGTTTTTCATAAGATAAATGAATGTTATATAATGAAAGAGTAAATAGAGCCCAGAGGCTTTAATATGTAAAATTAAAATGGAGTTCAGTAGTGTTTAAAACACATCCAAAGGTCATATTTATGAGCTGCACGTCCAGCTGTGTTCCACAAGAATTTAGGCAAATGCATGAAAGATGAGTTATGAGTAAAGCACTATCCCCAAACTGTGGGTGTGGGGAAACTCATCCTAGCACTTTGTGCAGAACTAATACATTGCAACCATATCTGGTTTCAAAACTGATATTTTCTGCAACTAAAAAGGCAGAAATAAGCTAAATAAGCTACCTATCCCCCCTTTGTCCTTCAGTTATTAATTACGACTCCTATTTCTTCCTCTCTTATCTATTTTTTAAATTCCAATTTCAAATGCCAAAATATTCAGCTATTATATATGTTATTGTTCTCTTAATTTAGTCTCTACACAGCCTGAAATTTCTTTTTAATTTCCCTATTATATAATTAGTTTTATATTCATCAATTTTGTGATATTTCCAGCAGGTATTGAGATTTTATGCTCCAAATATATGCCCTTCCATACTTTAAGGCACATAAATATACTTTATACTTTTACATCAATTTAAAAAGTAATCTATTGAGTGCAAATTCTGCCTTCAGCATTTTGTTGGGGACAGCAGTGGGGAGAGAAAATGTAGAAGAAGGAAAAGACGTGGCTTATTGTTCTCAAAAGAAGTTACAGAGAAACCTCTGACTTCCTTATCAAAAGGAGGCCCACTTCTTTTTCAATGTCTTTTTTGAAATTTATTTTTAATTAATTTATTTATTTATGGCTGCATTGGGTTTTCGTTGCTGCACGTGGGCTTTCTCTAGTTGCGGCAAGCGGGGGATTCTCTTCGTTGCGGTGTGAGGGCTTCTCATTGTGGTGGCTCCTTTTGTTGCACAGCATGGGCTCTAGGCTCATGGGCTTCAGTAGTTGCAACATGCAGGCTCAGTAGTTGTGGCTCGCGGACTTAGTTGCTCCACGACATGTGGGATCTTCCTGGACCAGGGCTTGAACCCGTGTCCCCTGCACTGGCAGGCAGATTCTTAACCACTGTGCCACCAGGGAAGCCCTCAATGTCTTTTCTATTGACTTCAAATCTATCGGGCTTTAAAATGATTTGTGTGTGTGTGCTCATATTCTGACTGTCTCTCACAGCAGATTGTGAGTTCTGTGAAAGTGAGGCAGGAGATAGATGGGCCCCAGGGTAAGCAGCAGGAGTTCATTCCCTCTGGACAGAAACTCCAAAATATCAATAACAGGGCAATCGAGAAAGGAGGCTGTGCCCTGCCCAGATAAGAGATAAAAGACTAGATGGTCCTCATTCTCGTAGTCAAGGAGACCTTCCCAGCTACACATGTGCAGAAAGGTTCCTTGGAGGTCAAAAAGGGAGAGGGCACCACCCCATAGCAAGTGATGTCAACTACCCATAGGCCTCTTCGCTAGAATCCATCTTGGCTAAGAGATGCACATGAACACGGGAGGACCCTGAGGTATACCAAATATGGACTCAGAACCAGGCAAAGCAAGATGATTGGTCAAAGGAAACCTGGAAGAAATTCCCCATAAAAGTGGTTCAAACTACCAAGTGAGCGCAACTCTCTCTCTGAGCCCACCCATGTGTCTAGCCACATGTATTCTTTGTCCTCCTAATAAACACTTTACTTGTTTCACTACTTTCCATGTCTGTGGAAATTCATTTCTACACAGCACACAGGTCAGGAACTTGTCACTGGCCACTAGTCCCTGGTGGTCTAGTGGCTAGGATTTAGTGCTTTCACCGCCCCGGCCTGACTTCAATCTCTGGCCAGGAACCAAAATCCTGCTTCAAGCAGCTGCAGGCTGAGGCCACCTGAGATGAAAACAGGGGCAATGTTTATCTTGTTTAAGATCATGTCTTGTTCAAAAACAAAGTTCAACTGAGTAAATTTGAAAATCTGACTGGCCTTATTTGATGCGTTATGAATTGGGCAGCATCTCATCTAGTAAATAGAAGGGCACTTTGAGAAGTTATACAGAGTGGAAGGTTTTTATAGAAAGGAGGGTGGGCAAGAAAGTCATTAGCAAAAGAAAAAAAGGTTATTTGGGACCAGTACTATCTTCTCTTTGTAGGGAAGGGAAGCCTTGAGTTTATCATGCAGATTGCCTCTTCTTCTTGGTTTGGGGGAGATGGAGAGGGCCCCTGTGATAGATTACCACATTGGTGCTGACCAGAAAATTCCAGATTTCAGAATTAAGAGCACATTTCTGGTGAAGGTCGAAATTGCAAGTAGGTTAGGTATTAAATACATGCGTGGTATCGTGGGCTTCAGCACAAATGAAACCATTTTGTGTCAGTGGTTTTCCTCCTTAATAGTCCCTAATGCAGAACTAGCAGAAACACAACAAACACTTGTGCAAAAGGAAATGAGTGCCTAACTCAATTGGTCAACTGGTGTAAAGAATGTGGCATAAGAATAAAAAGATCTAGAGAGCAGATGAAAGAAGCTTTTGTTTATATTTTTAAAAGGAATGTCTTCTGTGTTTTCAAATTACTGCAAATCTAATCAGCAATGTTGATGTGACTCTTAAAAATGATGCTTTTTGAAAGGTTAGAGAAAGGAAAAACAAGAAAAAAATAAGGATGTTTGGCATTCTGGATGTTGGCTAAATGGCAATTTAATCACTAAGAACATATTTTATTCTATTGTCATGATATATATGTAATATATGTAAACATATATTTATATGTCATACATAATATATATTTCCTTTTAATCACCCCTATTGGGGTACAATTTACATACAACTAATAGCACTCATGTTAAGTGTATAGCACAGTTAGATAAATTTTGACAAATATATACATTTGTGTAATCACTACCACAATCATGATACAGAAAATTTCCATTACCCAGAAAGTTTCCTTAGGCTGCTTTGTGGTCAATCCTCACCTTCCTACAAAAGTGATGTGATGATTTGCTTTCAGTGACTATAGTTTTCCCATTCTCAAATTTCCATAAATAGAATCTAACAGTGTGTATTTGGTTCCTGTTTTCTTTCACTCAGCATGTTTTGAGATTCATCCATGTTGTGTATATTAATATTTCATCCCCCTTTATTGCTGATGTGAATTACTCATTCACTTGATGATGAACATTTGAGCTGTTTACAGTTTGCAGCCTTAACCTTTATGAAACCATCGGGATTTCCATTAGAATTCTTTAATTTCTTACCCAATTCAACGGTATGATTTGAAAGTTATCAGAAACCTGCACTTGTCAGAAAGTCTTTAGTATGAATCTTCCTGAAGATGAAGCACTTTTGCAAAAGCATCTATGAGTGATAAAAAGGCTTAAAAAGACACAGTTAAAGAGCTGGTTAAAATGCAATTGACAAAAAAAATTTGTTTACTTCTGTAACATACAAATTTGACATATTCAAATTTTAGAAATTTTATTTAATTTCATATAACATAAGAATATCTATATTAATGATATTTAGTATAATCTAAATGTATAACCTAAAATGTTGGAGATACATTTATCTCTAATCAATTGACAGTGCCTCCCATAACATACCAAATCATCCTAATTAGTTTAATATCTCTCTTTGAGATGATTTAGGGGTCCTCTGAAACATCCCAAAACTATCAAGTGGTCAAAATATCTTTCATCAGGATTCTATCCTTGAGAAGTTTATCCACAATGTTAAAAAGTTTCAAGACACTTGGTCAAATAGGATTACAGATCACTGTGAAACAATGTGTATCCATTTAACCAAAGTTACAATGAAAGATTTTAAAAGCAAATAGAGAAAGTTATAACAGATTATTTAAGAGGTAAAGAAAATTTACAATCTGTAATCAAAAGCAAATCAATATTCCAAGAAAACTTTTTTCTCTTAACAGAGAGAGAAAAAAATTTTAAGTTTTTGTACCACTTTACTTTTAATCTTAAAATTCATTTACTCAATTAAATTCATTCTAATCTTAGTGAGTCCTGACAACACATAGAATTTCTTTCTAAAGATTACTTTTTCCCCAGAAATCTACAACTTTCTATATTCATATTAACTTGCCCTTTATTTTATTTCCTCTTTAGAAATAACCAGCTTTCAGACAAAATTACTTCCTTTTTCTTTAACAAAATAAATTCCTATTCTTCATACCTTCTTTTAATGAAAACACACCTCCTATTACTCTGTGTACGAAAATGTTCTCATTATTTCTAGTGGCTTTAATTACATATTTAATTAGAATTCTCAAGTCTTAAAAACCTAAATTCCTAGTGAAAATTAAGAAGTAAGCAATTATGAGCTGTTCTTTACATTAGCATTCTGTAGATTGGCAAATTTATAAATAAATGCTATTTATAATTTCTAAAAATATGTACTTTCTTATGGAAAATGTCTCAGTGTGACACCAAACATATTTATTAATAGTCTTAAATATCTTTACTTTCTCTGTAAAAGGAAGCCAATGTTTAGTAATTAATATTTCAGTATATTATTTTATTTGGAAAAGACCTCGATATTCAATGAATTCTCATTATTTAGCTTAATTTAGTTAAACTCTAAAATTTCAAGTTACTAAAACTTCCAGAAAAGCTATTTTTAAGTAGACATTCCTAAAACATAATTATTCCCAGAGTTCACCTAAAAACTCTTGTCTCATTTACTTCTATTTTATTCACTTGTTCTCAAAAATTATGTTTAGATTACCCAAGAAAACTTTATGAGACATTAGACCAAGTCAGCCATTATCCCAAATTTAATATTGAATATTTTTCAGATCACATGAATCTGAAATTCATTCAAGTTAGTTTCTTTTATATTTCTGAGCATTTCTGTAAGTGCTTAATTTCCTTTAAGTCAATTAAATAGAGCTCATTTACAAACTAACTTTGATAATACCATCCAAAGGAAAAGAGATATATTTATAATGTACACATGGACATACATACATTCCAGACAAACAGAGATCTCACAGTTTTCCTGCCTGAGTTTAAAAAGGACTCTTCTCCCTTTTTCCCCCTCAGTCTCAGGAATTGGCAATGGTATAGACAAGAGTGAGTGAGAGTACATTAGAGCCCAGGGTAGAACATTTACATTTCAAAGGCACAGGGAGAAAAATGTAAGTTCCTCCTAGTAAGATTTGTTTCCTTCTGGTCAGAAGAGTGAAGAGATACTTTTAACAAGCCAGCTTTTTCATATGCAAAAACAAGATTTAGAATGTCAAAAAGTGCCCCATCTGGGGCATTATTCTCCAGAGCCTAAAGAATACTGTGACCACATGATTTTTAGAAAAATATCCCCTTCTCCTTTTCATGGGTATGAGCCCACGAAACTAAGAGCTAAGAATTTCCCAATTCTGCAAAATACACCGTAGGGAATATAAGATGAAACAGAGCTCTGATTACCCATTCTCAGTTGTTTATGGCTGGTAATCTTAAAATCTCAAACAAACAAACAAATGTTGTCTCTCAGGGTTTCAAGCTCCTCAGCCCAAAAGGGAAAATCCCAACAAATGTTTAGCCACTGACAGACCCAAATGGCTAAGAGAATGAATACCCTGGTATTATCACACACAAGTTCCACTACTTACTAGAGAAATCTCAACCAGCAAAGCATGTGTCTTTTTCCCTTTACCACAGAAATCAAAAGTGCCATGGGCCAATGATGCCTGCTCAGTGGCAAGTGTTCAGGGCCATCTCTGAGACAAAGGTGCTCAAGCAGCTGCTGAGTCGTATCCATGAGCTGCCACTGGTCAGGGGCCAGTGTGCTATGGTTGAGATGCCCACTGGGGATGGTGGCCCCTTCATGGTTGCCCAAATTATTGCCAAACGAAACACAGATTCACTCACCCAATGCAGAGCAAAGCCAATCTACTGATACCAGTTGTGGTGAAGGAAAGTACAGTGTTTATTTGCAGGATGCGAAGCAAGGATAACAAGCAGCTAATGCTCAAAAGACCCAAACTCCCTGAAGACTTTTGGGCAAGTGTTTCTAAAGACAACATTAGGAGTGAGGGTCTCAGGGTGAATTATCAGTTCATGGACATTCTTTTGATTAGTTGGTGGAGAGGTGACAGGGTGATGTCTTGGGAACCTTAATCATCAGCCTTCTTTTTCCAACCAGTCTGGGACCTACATGCTTGTGATCAGCACGTAGTCAAATCCTCCATCAGGTGGAGAGCCTTAGTGTCTACAAAAAACACTCATGGGTCGTGGTCCAAACGTGGGTTGGAAAAGAATTTCCGGACACAAGGCAGAATGTAGAGAAGATAGAATTTATTAGAGGAAAGGGTCTCTTCCAGAACAGCAGGCTGACTTCCTAGTAGTCTGGGGGAGTCGACCCCAAACATGTGCTATTGATCAGTTTTTATAGCCAGAAATCAAAGGAATGGTTCATGGTGAAAACTTCATTTACTGATTGGTCCAGGCACATATACTTTCCTTCTATAGAGTGGCAGTGGGACAGGGAAGATGCCTTTTCTTATTTGGGACAGGTCTCATCGCCCAGCTGGGCTAAAAAATTTCATAACCATCACAACATGGTGGGGAGGGCAATTAAGGGTCTGATAGGGGGTGTAACGCTGACACTTTTTCTGAGAGGGTTGTCCTTTGTCCTTGAAGCACCATTGTCCTTGGAGCACCACATCAAGGATATGTGTCAGACTGTTATCTATATCCCTTGAGGAGAAAGGGATAGAGACAACACTGTTTTTCAATCTCTTGTTACTTTTCTTGCTTGACTGCTTTTCCTTTGTTTCTGAATTTGGTCAGTTCTATAATCATTAACTGCTCTTTGGAAATCAAGGGAGGCCTAGGAGACTAAAGCTTTTTTCTACAAACAAGAAGCAGGGAACACTTTGAGTCTGTCACTGGGAAAGCCCCACAGGATTCTACTCAGTTTCACAATCATGAATAAAGTTGTTTCTATGAACGTTCATGTACAAATTTTGTGTGGACATATTTTTCTCATTTAAATTCCTAGGGGGTGAAATTAGGGGGTTGTATTAATGCCAAACTGTTTTCCAAAGTAGTACATCATTTCACATTTTCTTCAGGAATGTATGAGACTTCTGGTTGTTCTCCATCCTTACTAACATTTGATGCTACCAATCTTTGTAATTTTAGTCATTCTAGTAGATGTGAAGTTATTTGCATTGTGGTTTTAATTTTTCTTTGATGACTAATAATGCTGAACATTTGAAAATGTTGCTTATTTACCATTCATGTATCTTCTTTGGTTAAGTGTCTTATTAAATGTTTTGCCTAATTTAAAATAAATTGTTTGTCTGCTAAGTAGTGTCTTAGTAAAAGCTGGAGAAGAAGCAAGTTTGGCTGGATTACAGAAAACAAGGGGGAGAGTGGTAGGAATGAGGCCAAGAGAGACATGAGAGAAGGGGAGAACAGATCAAAAAGGACTTTGAGGCCTTGGTGAGAACTTTGGATTTATTGTAATTAAATTGAATTCACTGGACGATTTTGAGTCTAGAGTGGCACAATCAGGCTTAAATTTTAAGGGACCACTTTGGCAGCTCTGTGAACAGGCCAGAGGAACAGGAGTAAACACAGGGTAGACTAGGAGGTTATTGCAGCAGTCAGAAAGAGAGAAACTGGTTAGCTGCAGTTCTGAATGACCTTTCCCCTCACTCTTGTTCCTGACATTCCAAACTGCATAATTTCAGATGTGGAAGACTGAGAAATTTCCTGGATTTTCTCAACAGAATATTGACTTACTCAAGGCCTTTAAGTGGAACACACTCTACTGAGGGTTGAGAGACAGCTGACAATAGTGGCTTGCTCAGCTTAACTCCGTGGTTATGGTTGTTAGTTGTGGTTGCAATATTATGGTTGTGTGACTCTTTGGTTAGTATTCACTTTCTCCACCTTGGAATATACGTTTGATGAGGATGGAAAAATGATCTCTGCTTTGAACTGTAGCCTCAGTTTGAGCACAGTGCCTGCCAATTAGCATTTAGTCAATGGGTTTTTTTGTAGGGGAGTGAATGTGTGTATGTGTGAGGGAGAGAGAGAAGAGGGGCAGAAACAGAGAGGGGGAAGAGACAGCCATAGGGACAGGGGAACAAGTCCATATTGCAAAAGAACAGGACAATATTTTCTGTGAGTAGAATGCTCAGAGCCTGTGTACTGTGTTCTTTTCTACTTTCTCAGGTTAGATTTATCACTTCATCAATTTTCTTTATCTTATCCAAAATGAATCTACATTTTTTTTTCTTATAAGTATAAAGAGAAAGATTTTTTGGGGGGGGAAATTTTTAATGTCTCACTACAATTCAAGTACCATACATGTCTCTTTCTATTATTTGTATATCTTGAAAATATACCAGCATTATTGTCTAACACAAAGGAGGCACTAAATAAAAGTTTTTCTTTGAAACATTGGTAGTATAAATTATAAGAGAGAGGAGCCATGTTTTCACAGCTCTGTTTCTTGAGCACCCAGCCCAACGGTATTGTAGAGATGGAATAACAATCACCATGAGCACAGGTCACTGCTGACAAAGGGACTTGCTTTCTCTCTAAACCATTTGACTTTGTTGGTGCCCAGGGCAGGATGCTCCAAAATATGCCTCAGTGGAATATTACTTTGAATTAAAGTTACTGAAGAAATGACTGATGCAAGAGAGACTGACCTTCCTATCTGTCTCCATGAAAGCAGGAAATTAATATCTCATGTGAATGGTGCCCTCCCTCTACCAGGAGGTAGAAAGACATCATTAGCACCAGAGATAGGGAATGCAGGGTGAAGAAGGCTGTATAAACCTTGTGACTTCTTTAACTCAAGAAGGTTGGCAGGGACATTTCTTCCTCCTCAACAGCTGACAAGACAACCAGGAGGCTGGCTAAACCCTGCTTCCCACCACAAGACTGCTGCAGCTGAGAGATCCTAGGACACATGACAAAGGCCAGCAGAAGGTAAAATGTCTTATCTCCTCAACTTCCCAGGCCTGTAAGGTCTGGTGGGCGGGAAAGTGCTTAAGAGTCTCCTTTTCTCTCTCTCTCAATTTAGATTAGCAGAAGAAAATACTTATGGAGCAAGATCCTTGTGACATAGAAAATCTGGTTTTTGGAAATGAGTAATCTCGTCTCAGTTTTTCTTAATCCTTTCCTCCCAGAGATAGTCACTGTTTTTCTTTGTCTCTGTCTCCTGAGTCATGTTTCATAAGAAGAAAGAACCATAGGGCAGAGTACAGGCATAGGCCCTATAAGCCTGCTGTTGGAGACAGCCTCACAGACTGGTGAGTTAACAGTTCTCTCCAGTCCAGTGCCTATTAAAACAAACTTTGCTGTCAGTCCTCTATATAAAAACTGGATGAGATTTTTCCTTCTGTATTTTTCTATGTCCTGAGAGTTTGGCTTTTTGTCCAGTGAGAATATTCTCACTGGTCTCCACCATCTGGATGGTGTATTTACTGGGGTGCATCTGGTAACCAGTTGAATTGACTGGGGTTCTGAGACACAAAGTCATAAACAGCACACTCTAGTCTTGTTGTGCCAGCTGTCAGAGGAGTTTGTCCTAAGTGGACCCAGTCCATAAGGGGCCTTTGTTGTTTCAACCTTCATTACCTTGTAAGTGTTGGAAAAGTCCCATTCCAGCAGCATATGCCTGATGTCACAGATTAGGAGGTTTGGGATCAGAGGTGCCTCAAATTCCCAGGAGAGACCAGGGACACAGTTTGCATTATACCACCCTTACTGCCTGTGCAATGAAGGCCTTTGCTTTCTTAGATTATCCTTGGAAATGAATTTTCACATTATAGCGGCTATACCATCCGTGCCTTCTCCATCTGAAAGTATGCTTATTTCATCCATGGTACGGATTTATTCTAAGCCTGAAAAGTTACCTCTGGGTCGTTCCATAAAAAGCCTTACTGATTTGAGTCACTATTTGAAATTAATGAAAGGTCTTACTCCTCAATGGCCAGATGATGGCTCCTTTAAATTTGCTGTATTTAAAAGATTACCTTTTTGAGAGCTCTCATCATAAACAGCTGTCATATTGGTATTTATGGAAGGATCAAATTGAAAGGAAAAATAATGTATAACAGCTAGCCTTAGGGAATCGTTATTAAGATGAAATAACTGAAATTAGACTTAAAATAAACATCCAACGTGAATTCCCCTTCTTAAGAAAAATTTTAAAAATTGCCCCATCTCCTCAGCAATTCCTTAGGCCCTCCTACAAATAATTAGGAAAAGATCAGTTGGAAGCCAATATTCAAGAGCTAATGGAAACAGTTATCTTTGTCTTCCAAATCTCTACAAAACCAGAAATGCAACTTAGGAACAAGTCAAGGCCCATTTATCTTCACCAACCCTGAAACCTATTCCTCTCAAATTCTTGTAGGTATTATAAAAGTTGAGTATAATTGGAGCAAAATTGTCCTGTACTTAAGAAGAAAAAGTTTTTAAAATAATAATTACCCTGAGACTTATGATAATAGAAAAATACACTCCAAAACTCACAGAAGAAAATTTACATTTTTTTCTCTGTCCCTTAAAGTTATAAATCTTACCATGTCTTTGAAATGTAAACACAGCCACATTGCCTGAGACTGAGCCCAGATTATCTCAATTGTTAGAACCTGAAACTAAAATTTAAAGAAAAAAAAGGAAAGAGGTGTTTTTTTTAAACAAAAACCACCAAAAAAACCCTCTCTTGCTCAAACTCTAAATCACAGTCTCCTTAAAATTGTTTATCAAGGGCAAGTACACTTAAAGGGCAAGAAGACTTAAAAGTCTTCTCCATAACTAATAAAAGACTGTAGCTATCTGAGTGAGTAAACTTAATTTATTCCAACAAGCAATCTAAAATTTCTCAAAAATATAACAAAAACGAATACAAATATTTTTCAAATTCACATGATCTTGGATAATTTTTGGTAAGTAAAATCTAGTTCAGGTTTAATGGTTTAATTAATACAGACATATCTTAAGAGTTATCAGCATTAAGTATAATAGCTTTATGCTATGTAGTTTTACTAAAAGTCAAATAAGCTCATGTTATCTCTTTTTACAAAATTTCTCAGAAAACAGTAATAATAATAATAATTTAAGATGATGGCTAACACTACTTTAACATCTTATGAAATTGTCATGAGTAATCTGAGTGATTGTTAAGAACAAATTAATTAAATAGACATAAGATAAGAATTCTTTTAGGTAAACTTTTTTTAGCAATAATTGTTTTTGCTATGTCAACTTAAATAGTTTTCTAAATGTCTTTGATAAATTATACCCTTAGAGTTTTGCTAAGTTAAATTAAATGAATTGAATGTCTAGATCATTTCCAACTGAGACAAAATACTGAAATATTAATTGCTGCACGAGTCTAAGTTTACCTACTTTTGACCTCTTATTACACACTAAATATGTTTGGTTCTATTAGTAAACATGTCTTGTGCTTCATTAAAAGCTTGTACTATGGGGCTTCCCTGGTGGCGCAGTGGTTGAGAATCTGCCTGCCAATGCAGGGGACACGGGTTCGAGCCCTGGTCTGGGAAGATCCCACATGCCGCAGAGCAACTGGGTCTGTGAGCCACAATTACTGAGCCTGCGCGTCTGGAGCCTGTGCTCTGCAACAAGAGAGGCCGTGATAGTGAGAGGCCCGCGCACCGCGATGAGGAGTGGCCCCCGCTTGCCACAACTAGAGAAAGCCCTCGCACAGAAACGAAGACCCAACACAGCCATAAATAAATAAATTAATTAATTAAAAAAAAAAAGCTTGTACTATGAAGTAGAATATGTTTCTAGAAATTATGAAATGTATTTATAAGTCTGCCAAGCCACAAAATACTTACACAGTTAATAATTTTTAACTTTATCTTACAAAAAAATTAAAGCTTCAAAGGATTAAGAATTGTAAATAATATATGTGGTTAAAGCTACTAGGAATTATAAGGAAATTAGAATATGTTTGGGGGTAAGAAAAAGTGTAAGCTATGGAGATGTTTTTGTTCATGTAAAAACTTTGTTAAGTGATTTTTGTCCTAAAGCTGGTAACTTCTAAATGGGAAAGAGAACAAGGGACAAATCAAAATGGGCAGAGAAAGTTGTGAGAGGTTTGTTAAAAAGGAATCTTTAGAAAGGAATTTTATGTGTAGTCACGTCTAAGATTGGAATGAATTTAATAAAGTGATTGAGTTTTAATATCCAAAGTAAGCTGGTAGAAAATTAAAATTTGTTTTTTCTCTCTTTTTGCAAAATTTTCTTAACTATTGGTCTGCTCTTAATGAGAAATTGTAAACAAAGACTTTTTTTTTACATTTAATGTAATCTGTCTAGCAAAACAAATATTGTACATTTTGTCTTGATGAGTCTGATAATTTTGAAGAAAAACTGAGTGCTTTCAATATTAAAAGAGCTAAGTCTTTTTACACTATTTAACTGTCTGTATTTACATGTGAATCTTTGTCACTTTGATTAAATTGATAACTAAATATTAATTCACAGTGACATATGATCATATTTGACAAAGTGTTTTAAAACATTTTTATTTTTGAAAAAGTAGATTTTCCCCTAAGTCAAATTCTAAATGAAGTCTTATGGACCTGGAAATAATGTTCAGGTTTTCCAGAGGCCCCTTGGAACACCCTCAAAGATTTGTTTTATCTTATTAGAAAAGAGAGCTATGAAACTCATTAGGCTTATTTGGTATGTTACTTACATGGGAAGCATTGCTAAATAAATGATCATCAACTCTAGGTTATATCATAAGGGTGAATGTTATTAATATAAATGTTCTCGAAAGTATATGAAATTCCTAAAATTGGATATGTCCTAGTATAATGTTATCAGTCATAATTCTAGTTATTATCTTAAATGTTTTGTGTCACAGAGATAAATTTTCTTGTCAATTCCATTAGAATGAATCAAATTTTTAGTAATGGCTATTTGTCTTTTATTACTTAGACAATGGTTTTACTCAGATGCTTTTACAAAAGCTTCCTGAAAATGTGTTTCATGTTCAGAGAAATTCATGGAAAAGGATCTAACAAGTATTCTAGAACACAAGTTTCTGATGAATTTCAAATCATTACACTGAACTGAGTAAGAATTTACAAAACCCTAATGGAGAAATTGACGGTTTCATAAAACTTCTAACAAAAGATCAAACAAAACAAGAATTAATTCCATGGGACTAAGTAAACTGAAGAAGATGGTTATAATATTTTATGATTTTAAAAATAAATTTATTTAGTTTATTTATTTTTGGCTGCACTGGGTCTTTGTTGCTGTGTGTGGGCTTTCTCTAGTTGCAGCGAATGGCAGCTACTCTTCGTTGTGGTGCGTGGGCTTCTCATTGCAGTGGCTTCTCTTGTTGTAGAGCATGGGCTCTAGGTGCATGGGCTTCAGTAGTTGTGGCTCATGGGCTTTAGTAGTTGTGGCTCATGGTCTCTAGAATACAGGCTCAGTAGTCGTGGCACGTGGGCTTAGTTGCTCTGCGGCATGTGGGATCTTCCTGGACCAGGGTTTGAACCCATGTCCCTTGCACTGGCAGGCAGATTCTTAAACACTGTGCCACCAGGAAAGCCCCATTTTATGGGGTTTTTTTCGTGGTACGCAGGCCTCTCACTGTTGTGGCCTCTCCCGTTGTGGAGCACAGGCTCCGGACGTGCAGGCTCAGCGGCCATGGTTCACAGGCCCAGCCGCTCCACGGTACGTGGGATCCTCCCAGACCGGGGCACGAACCCGGGTCCCCTGCATCACAGGCAGACTCTCAACCACTGCACCACCAGGGAAGCCCTATGATTTTTACATTTGAAACATTGCTGTTATTTTTTTTTAAGTTTTGTTTCTCCAAATGTAGGAAAATTTGTTTTTCTCTCTTAAGCTTAGAGCAGTTTGGTAAATTATACCCTTGTAAGCAAAACTGAATCATTTGTCTTCTTCTCCCTACCCGATTCCTCCAGAATTCAGAAGCTTTCAGTGAACATTTTTATTTTCTTGGCAATATAGTTATTTGCATAATTTCAATAAGAATCTGTTCTCCTTATAATAGCACATAATTGCAAACATTGATTATATTACTAAAGTTCTGCCTAGAATGTCATATTTGAGAGAGATATACATAAACTTAGGTTTGACCAAACAGCTTTAAGAAACTAAGGTTGACTTCATGGAGCCAATAAAGCCCCTTGGGAAAATAGTGTGGTACCTTGCTTAGAGTTCCCAGCAGCCTTACTAGCTGAGTAAGGAAGGTCACTTCCTGGCAAATGCAAGAACCTCAGAATATTTGGGGGACATTGAGGAGAAGAATTCACCCAAATCTATAGATGTCAAATGATTGGCTTGGCTTCTTAGCCTCAAGGGACTATTAAAAGTTTAATCTGGAGATTCCTTATAAAAAGTTCCAGCAAAGCAGATTTAAAAGAGCCTATATGGGAGATTTCCCTCTAACCCTGGAGATATTCTGCAGAGATAGTGGTTGACCAGAGGTAAAACCTGAAGTCCTTCATGAATTTCAATCAAAATTGAACTTTAAGAAGCCAGAACTCCTCACAGTGACATTCAGGAGAGAGGGTAGAGACAAAGATGGCAGAGTAGAAGGACGTGAGCTCACCTCCTCTCATGAAACCACCCAAATCACAAGGAACTGCTGAACAACCATCAACAAAAAAGACTTGAACATACAAAAAAGACATTCTACATCCAAAGACAAAGAAGCAGCTACAACTAGATGGTAGGAGGGGTGCTTTTGTGATATAATCAAATCTCATACCTGCTGGGTGGGTGACCCAGAAAGTGGAAAATAATCATCATATCACAGAGGTTTTCCCACAGGAGTGAGAGTTCTGAGACCCACGTGAGGCTCCTCAGCCTGGGGACATGGCAATGAGAGGAGGAGATCCCAGAGCATTTGATCTTGAAGGCCAGTGGGACTTGAGGGCAGGAGCTCCACAGGATTGGGGGAAAGAGACTCCACTTTTGGAGGGTGCACACAAGGTTTCATGTGTACTGGGACTCAGGGCAAAGCAGTAACTCCATAAAAGCTTGGGCCAGACCTACCTGAGGGTCTTGGAGGGTCTCCTGGGGAGGAAGAAGTTGGCCGTGGCTCACTGTGGGGGCAAGAACACTGGTGGCAGAGGACCCAGGGAATATTTTTTGGTGTGAGCTTTCCTGGAGGTCACCATTTGGGCACTGAGACCTGGCCCCACCCAATAGCCTGCAGTCTCCAGTTCTGGGATGCCTCAGGGCAAACAACCAACAGGGTGGGAACACAGACCCTCCCATGAGCAGACAGGCTGCCTAAATTTATTCTGATCGCACAGCCGCCTCTAAACACCACTTGACACAGCCCTGCCCACCAGAGGGAGAAAACCCAGCTCCACTCACCAGTGGGCAGGCACCAGTCCCTACCACCAGGAAGACTGCACAAGCTCCTGGACCAACCTCACCCATCAGGGGGCAGGCACCAGAAGTGAGAGGAGCCAAGATCCTGCAGCCTGAGGAAAGGAGGCTACAAACACAGAAGGCAGAGAAATGTGTTCCAGATGAAGGAACATCATCAAACTCTGGAAGAACACCTAAGTGAAGTGGAGATGAGAGGCAATCTTCCTGAAAAAGAATTCAGAGTAATGATAGTAAAGATGATACAAGTAACTGGAAAAAGAATGGAGGCACAGACCAAGAACATAGATGAAATTTTTAACAAAGAGCTAGAAGTTTTAAAAAACAGAGATAAACAATAACTGAAATGAAAAATACTCTACAGGGCCTCCCTGGTGGCGCAGTGGTTGAGAGTCCGCCTGCCGATGCAGGGGATACGGGTTCGTGCCCCGGTCTGGGAGGATCCCATATGCCGCGGAGCGGCTGGGCCCGTGAGCCATGGCCGCTGGGCCTGCGCATCCGGAGCCTGTGCTCCGCAACGGGAGAGGCCACAACAGTGAGAGGCCCGCATACCGCAAAAAGAAAAAAAAAAAAAAAAAAATACTCTACAAGTAATCAATAGCAGAATAAATGAGGCAGAAGAATAAATAAGTGAGCTGGTAGACAGATTGGTGAAAATCACTGCTTTGGAACCGAATAAAGAAAAAACATGAAAACAAATGAGGACAGTCTAAGAGACCTCTGGGACAACATTAAATGTGCCAACATTCACATTATAGGGGTCCCAGAAGGAGAAGAGAGAGACAGAGGGGCTGAAAAAATATTTGAAGAGATAAGAGCCAAAAACTTCCCTAACATGGAAAAGGAACAGTCACTCAAGTCCAGGAAGCACAGAGAGTCAAATACAGGACAAACCCAAAGAGGAACATGCCAACACACATGAATGAAACTGACAAAAATTAAAGACAAAGAAAACATTAAAAGCAACAAGAGAAAAACAACAAATAACATACAAGGAAACCCCAGTAAGCTTATCAGCTGATTTTTTCAGCAGAAACTCTGCAGGCCAGAAGGGAGTGGCCCAATATATTTACAGTGATGAAAGGCAAAAACCTACGACCAAAAATACTCTACCCAGCAAGGCTCTTATTCAGACTTGACAGAGAAATCAAAAGCTTTATAGACAAACAAAAGCTAAGAGAATTCAGCACCATCAAACCAGCTTTACAACAAATGCTAAAGGAACTTCTCTAGATGAAAAAGAAAATGCCACAACTAGAAAAAAAGACAATTATGAATGGGAAAGCTCACCATTAAAGGCAAACATACAGTAAAGGTAGGAAATCATCCACTCACAAATATGATATCAAAACAAGCAATCATGAGAAGAGGAGAGTACAAATGCAGGATATTGGAAATGCATTTGAAATTAAGAGACCAGCAACTTAAAGCAACTTTTCTCTGCTATATCAAAACCTCATGGGAAATGCAAACCAGAAATCGACAATAGATACACAAAGAAAAAGCAACCCAAATGCAACACTAAAGATGGTCATCAAACCACAAGGGAAGAGAACAAAAGAGGAAGGGAAGAAAAAAGAGCTACAAAAACAAACCCAAAACAATGAACAAAATGACAATAAGAACATACATATTGATAATTACATTAAAAGTAAAGAGACTAAATGCTCCAACCAAAAGACATAGACTGGCTGAACAGATACAAAAGCAAGAACCATATATATGCTGCCTACTAGAAACTCACTTTAGATCTAGACACCCACACAGACTGAAAGTGAGAGGGTAAAAGAAAGGTATTCCATACAAATGGAAATCAAAGGAAAGCCAGAGTAGCAATAGTCATATCAGACAAAATAGACTCTAAAATAAAGACTGTAACAAGGACCAAGAAGGACACTGCATAATGATCAAGGAATCAATCCAAGAAGAAGATACAACAATTGTAAATATATATTCACCCAACATAGGAACGCCTCAATATATAAGGCAAATGCTAATAGCCATAAAAGGAGAAATTGACAGTAACACAATAGTATTGGGGGATGTTAACACCCCACTTTCATCAATGCACAGATCATCCAGACAAAATCAATATGAAAACACAGGCCTTGAATGATACATTAGGCCAGAAGGACTTAATTGATATTTAGAGAGCATTCCATCTGAAAGCAACCGAATACACATTCTCCTCAAGTGCACACGAAACATTCTCCAGGATAGATCACACGCTGGGCCACAAAGTGAGCCTTGGTAAATTTAAGAAAATTGAAATGATATGAAGCACCTATTCCAAACACAATGCTATGAGATTAGAAATCAACTACAAGAAAAAAACTGTAAAAAACACAAATACATGGAGGCTAAACAATATGCTATAAGCAACCAATGTATCACTGAAGAAATCAAAGCAAAAATTAAAACATACCTACGAATGAAAACAAAAACACGAAGATCCAAAACCTATGGGATGCAGCAGAAGCATTTCTAAGAGGGAAGTTTATAGTGATAAAATCTTACCTCAGGAAACAAGAAAAATCTCAAATAAACAGCCTAACGTTATACGTAAAGCAACTAGAGAAAGGAGAACAAACAAAACCCAAATTAAGTAGAAGGAAAGAAATCATATAGATCAGAGCAGAAATAAATGAGAGACAAAGAAAACAGTAGGAAAGATCAATGAAACTAGAAGCTGGTTCTTTGAAAAGATAAACAAAATTGATAAACCATTAGCCAGCATCATCAAGAAAAAAATGGGGAGAGCTCAAAGCGATAAAATTAGAAATACAAAAGAAGTTACAATGGACACCACAGAAATACAAAAGCTCATAAGAGACTACTACCAGAAACTATATGCCTGTAAAATGCACAACCTAGAAGAAATGGACAAATTCCTCGAAAGGTACAACCTTCGAAGACTGAACCAGGAAGAAATAGAAAATATGAACAGACAAATCACAAGTCCTGAAATTGAAACTGTGATGAAGAAACTCCAACAGGGCATCCCTGGTGGCGCAGTTGTTAAGAAACCACCTGCCAAGGCAGGGGACACAGGTTCGAACCCTGGTCCAGGAAGATCCCACATGTCACAGAGCAACTAAGCCCGTGGGTCACAACTACTAAGCCTGCTCTCTAGAGCCCACGAACCACAGCTGCTGAGCCTGCATGCCACAACTACTGAAGCTCACGTGCCTAGATCCCATGCTCTGCAACAAGAGAAGCCACCACAATGAGTAGCCCATGCACCACAATGAAGAGTAGCCCCTGCTTGCCACAACTAAAAAAAGAAAGCCTACATACAACAACAAACACCCAATGCAGCCAAAATAAAATAAATAAATAAATTTACTTTTTAAATTTATTAAAATTTATTTTAAAAAAAGAAGCTCCCAACAAACAAAAGTCCAAGATCAGATGGCTTCACAGGTGAATTCTATCAAGCATTTAGAGAACACTAAACACCTGTTCTTCTGAAACTATTCCATAAAATTTCAGAAGAAGAAACATTCCCAAACTCATCCTATGAGGCCATAATCACCCTGATACCAAAACCAAACAAAGGTACTACAAAAAAAGAAAAAATAAGTCAATATCACTGATGAACATAGACTCAAAAATCATTTACAAAATACTAGCAAAGTGAATCCAACAATGCATTAAAAGGCTCAGACACCATGATCAAGTGGGATATATCCCAAGGATGCAAGGATTTTTCAATCTCCACATATCAATCAGTGTGATACACCACATCAATGAATACAGTAAAGTCACAGAATACAAAATTAATACACAGAAATCTCTTTCATTCCTATACACTAAAAACAAAAGATCAGAAAGAGAAATTAGGGAAGGAATCCCATTTACCATCACATCAAAAAGAATAAATACCTATAAATAAATCTACCTAAGGAGACAAAAGACCTGTACTCTGAAAACTCTAAGATGCTGATGAAAGAAATCGAAAGTGACACAAACAGATGGAGAGATATACCATGTGCTTGGATTGGAAGAATCAATACTGTCAAAATGACTATACTACTTAAGGCAATCTACAGATTCAATGCAATCCCTATTAAATTACCAGTGGAATTGTTTTTTTTAGATTTTTTTCATGTGGACCATTTTTAAAGTCTTTATTGAATTTGTTACAATATTGCTTCTGTTTCATGTTTTGGTTTTTGTTTTTTTTTGTGTTTTTTTGGTTTCATGGCATGTGGGATCCCAACTCCCTGACCAGGGATCAAACCTGCATCCTCCTCATTGGAAGGTGAAGTCCCAACCACCGGACCGCCGGGAAAGCCCCCACCAATGGCATTTTTCACAGAACTAGAACAGAACATTTTAAAATGTGTATAGAAACACAAACCCCCAAATAGCCAAAGCATACTATGAAAGCAAAATGGAGCTGGAGGAATCAGGCTCACTGTCTTCAGACTATATTACAAAGCTACAGTAATCAGTATGGTACTTGCACAAAAACAGAAATATAGATCAATGGAACACAATAGAAAGCCCAGAAATAAACCCACACAACTATGGTCAATTAATCTATGACAAAGGAGGCAGGAATATACAATGGAGAAAAGACAGTCTCTTCCATAAGTGGTGCTGGGAAAACTGGACAGCTACATGTAAAAAAATGAAATTAGAACAATTTTCTAACATCACAGACAAAAATAAACTCAAAATGCATTAAAGACCTAAATGTAAGACTGGATATTATAAAACTCTTAGAGGAAAATCCAGGCAGAACACTCTTTCACAGCAGCAATATCTTTTTGGATCCACCTCCTAGAGGAAAGAAAACAAAAACTAAAATAAACCAATGGGACCTAATCAAACTTCAAAGCTTTTGCACAGCAAAGGAAACCATAAACAAAACAAAAAGACAACCTACAGAATGGGAGAAAATATTTGCAAATGATGAGACTGACAAAGGAATAATCTCCAAAGTATACAAATAGCTCATGCAGCTCAATATCAAAAAAGCAAACAACCCAATCAAAAAATGGACAGAAGATCTAAATAGACATTTCTCCAAAGAAGACATACTGATGGGCAAAAAGCACATGAAAATCTGCTCAACATCACTAATTATTAGAGAAATGCAAATCAACACTACAATGAGGTATCACCTCACACCAGTCAGAGTAACCGTCATCAAAAAGTCTACAAACTGTAGACTACAAAAATGTTGGAGAGGGTGTGGAGAAAAGGAGTCCCCCTGCACTGTTGGTGGGAATGTAAATTGGGTCAACCACTATGGAGAATATTATGGGATTCCTTAAAAAACTAAAAATAGAAGTACCATATGATCCAGCAATCCTACCCTTAGGCATGTATCTGGAGAAAATTGTACTTCCAAAAGATACATGCACCCCAGTGTTCAGTGCAGCACTATTCACAATAACCAGGATATGAAAGCAATTTAAATGTCCATTGACAGATGGATGGATAAAGAAGATGTGGTACATATACACAATGGAATATTACTCAGCCATAAAAATGAGTGAAGTAATGCCATTTGCAGTAACATGAATTGACGTAGAGATTATCATACTAAGTGAAGTAATTCAGAGAAAGACAAATATCATATGATATCACTTATCTGTGGAATCTGAAAAAATGATACAAATGAACTTAATTACAAAAGAGAAACAAACTCACAGACTTAAAAAACAAACTTATGGTTACTAAAGGGAAAAGGTATGGGGAGGGATAAATTAGGAGTTTGGATTCACATATACACACTACTATATATAAAATAGATAATCAACAAGACCCTACTGTATAGCAAAGGGAACTCTACTCACTATTCTGTACTAACCTATATGGCAAAAGAATCTGAAAATGAATGGATATATGTATATGTATAACTGAATCATTTTGCTGTACACCTGAAACTAATTCAACATTGTAAATCAACTATACTTCAATATAAAATAAAAATTAAATTAAAAAAAGAGATTAAAAAAAGAAGTGTCTTCCAATGCAAGGATCAGATCAAAGAACATGAATGGAATATTCCTACTGGGACGATTAGGAGGATAACACATCCTTGGTAGGTGCAGAGCCTGTTCACTTATCCTCTGACTTTCCTTGTTCCCTTTCTCCACTACATCCTATTAAGCAGATAAAAACTTTGAGAAAGCTGCCTCTTCCTTCACCAATGCCAAGAAGGACAAACTCAAAGAGCCATTTTCTGTCTGTCTTCCTCTGATGTTGCTTCTTCATGTTTGAGCTATTGGGAGGAGAGAGAGGCAATAAATTCTCGTAATAAAAGCAAAAAATAAAAATAAAAAATAAGCCTATATGGTCAGTCACAATCCTTGCTATACTTATATAAATAAGACCGAGTGTATTGAATCTAGACTTATTTTGCAAACAAATTTGTCTTAATTTGGCTATCTTTGATAGAAATGAGGGTGATTTTAGAGAGAAAAATTATCTTTCGATAGAAACCAAAATACGTATTGTGGATATTAGATTCTAGTGCTATTAATTTTCCTTGAAGTTTTGTTAATTACCTGAAAACTGGACTGTGTCCTGAATTTTTCTAGTTTCCTCCACTACCTGACTACAACTCTCCAAACTAGTGTTTCCAAATTTTCTCCCACCCTTTTAACTTGGAATCATTGAAACTAAAACTGCCTTTTTTTCTGAAGTCCTGCATACTGCAGGTAGATATCTTAATATAAACTTCAGAGAAATCTCCACAGCAGCTCATGTTTAGACAGTCTTCTTCGTTCCTGTTGCTATATGGACCACTCAGAAAGTTTACCTGAACATCTGATGGACATTCAAACTACAAAAGATGCTTTAACCCTGACATTTAGAGATCTTCTCAACTGTCTACCCTCAGAACTCAAAAACTGGTATGAAATTTGCCTCCATTAGTAACCATTGTTTTTTTGTCTCCATAGCAATGCCTCTTATTCCATACCTGATTGCTTGTACAGTAAGCTTAACTTCTACTTGGAAATACTGCTTTGGAAGAGAAAATTAAGGTAAAATGATCATATGGATGAACTCTAATCCAATATGACTTGTATCTTTATAAGGGGGGAATACTAGAACACAGACATGCACAGACTGAGGGGCAACCATGTGAGGACACAGCGAGAAGGTAGCCATCAAAGGAGAGAGACCTCAAAGAAACTAAACTTGATACTTTGATCTTGGACTTCTAGCCTCTAGAGCTATGAGAAAATATATTTTTGTTGTTTAAGCCACCTAGTAGCCAGTGTGGTATTTTGTTATGGCAGCCCTAGCAAACAAATACAATCACTATTAGGGAAAAAAAAAATCATGTGCTTTGTTATTCCAGTAGAATGATTTTAACACTGATTACTTCTTACCTTGAGATTATAAAAGACAGTGATAAACATTACTGTAGAGTATATATGAGTTGTGTCCTATGAAACAAAGGTAGTTAACAAACACCTCTCAGCTGTAGATGATGCCATGTGTTCATCTGATCAGCAAGAGGACATGAGTGGAAGGGAGAACCTTTTCTGCTTCAGACAAGCAACTTCCTGGGTTACCCTGAGTATGACAAAGAGGGCCATTGCTTGGGGACCAGGTCTCCAAGCAGTCACAACAGGCCTCAGGAAACCACAAGAAAATTGTGAAGGAAGAATATTACTAGCCAGGCCCATATGAATCTTTTCCTCCGATCACTGCTCTTTTGTGAAAAGTTCTTCCAAATACACATTTTTGTCCCAAAATATCATGTTGGATGCTCGCTACTAGGAGCAAATTTTTCTAGCATCTCTGTTGGATGAATTTTCACGCTTGCAAAATCACTCAGAAAAGAGTTCATCCTCCCAACACCTCCCCTGCACCAGTGTCCCCCTAAACAGCATCTGACCACAATATGAAGGAACTTACCTCCCAGGTAAACAGGTGCTTGAATGTGATTTAATTATCTCTGCATCCTCTCCCTGGTCTCCCTGTGAAATCTAGTCACCTCTTTGCATTAAAGCATTTCTGTGGGAAGCCCTGTAAGGTGCTGGCTATTCTCAACTCTGTCCTGCTGGTTTCTCTGAAGTGCCTAGAAGCTGTCCTCTCCACACACAAACTGTTCTGACAAACTTCATTTGAATGATTTGGATTTTAATTCTCAATTTGCTTCTGTTCCTAAGCCTTAAGGCTTTTTTTTTTTTCTTTTTTTTTACCAATTCAGAAAAAAGCATCATTAAAAAAAAGACAAGGTTGGGCTTCCCTCTTGGTGCAGTGGTTGAGAGTCCGCCTGCCGATGCAGGGGACACGGGTTCGTGCCCCGTTTCGGGAAGAATCCACATGCCGTGGAATGGCTGGACCCGTGAGCCATGACCTCTGAGCCGGCATGTCCGGAGCCTGTGCTCTGCAACGGGAGAGGCCACAACAGTGAGGGGCCTGCGTACCAAAAAAAAAAAAAAAAAAAAAAAAAAAAAGACAAGGCTACTCGCAGATCTAACATGCTAAGGTTTAACTTAGTACATTCTTAGGACTGATGTTTTCCAAGGAACAAACTTTCTTGTTTCCTGTGCAATAATAAAGGTTTGTTATAAAAGTTAAGTACAAAAAGTGAGAAAAAATAAAAATAGTGGTATCTTCACAGTTGACTTCTTAACATATTTTCTGATATATGTAAAAAGAGAAAAATTGGCAAAATGAGTACCAACATTTTAAAAAATAAGAATTAAGCCTAAATCCCTGGATTTACCAATTTTATAAAATAAGAAAGTAACATTTTATAAAATACAATTTTATGAAATATGATTTTATAAAATTTGTTTAGCTAAGTAACAAATGATTTGCCCACAAAACAGATTTAGCAGGTGGAGTCCAGGGGGCACATTCTACAAAATAAATTTATTGACACTGTAAAGGGTTACTAGCATAGAATTGTGGTGGGAATAAAAAGGGCAGTGACCTTCGTCCTGAAGTTTAGGAGTGATCCCTGAATTGAGAGATATCTGAGTTGAAGTGGTCACTGGAAACAAATGGTAGAGACAAATCACAGAGAGCAGACTGTATCAATTCCAGCTTCTGGACTCAGAGAAGGAAGGAAGAGCTTCAGATTTCATTGCAGAGAATGAGGCTGAGAAACTTTAAAATCAGATGCTTTTTCCCAGATCCAGGGCGCCAGCTAATGCACAAAAATGCTTAAAGCCACATAGGTATGTCACCTTTATTTCCTAGAGAAGATGTTAGCATTTTCTAAATCCTCATCTACCATGCCTGGCATGCATTATTTTATAGCTTTCTGGAAGTTTCATCAGCACCACTGGTATATTTGTAGTACGATGTGTCTGTGGAGAGTAGAGAATGCACGTCCGGGCTGGGGGCAACGGACTCTTCTAGCTACCACAGTGAGTGGTGCCCCTGCAAACCTGAGTAAGGAAGACAACTTGCCTTTGGGTGGGTAGTGTTACAATCTGCATGTCTAGGGGCACAAATGTAAAGACCGACCCTGTTCTGGGAATGATTATGATTCTGACTGACCTCAAAGGGGTAATTATGAAACCCCTGGATCATCAGGATCTGGATGTTCCCTACTTTTTCCATGGTGTGATCATGACAGAAAGTGTGGCTGTAGATATCTGGGAACATTTCCAGGAAGGTCCTCCTGTAGGAGTTAATTATAAAGTAAATGTGTATAAAAGAGAAAATAATATTGAAACCTATCAAGGGGAGGAGATCTTAAGGGTTAATATTGTAGATGGACTACTTTGGAAACAATCTTTTTCCCTTGGAGTATTAAGAAGTCATCGCATAATTGCCATCTCTCCACATTTCGTTCTAGAGTGCCTGGTTTCTTGATATCAGTGTGAGACCTGTTTTAAATAAAAATCTATTTGTAAAAATCCAGATCTGTAATATGTTGTAAATATCATTGTAGTGTCTTTTAACTATAGATTAAAAATCACTTCATTTTCAACAAAATATTTTGATGTAAACATCAAATGTTTTGAAAACAAAGGGGATCTGTTTTTGTTGTTTTCTCTTTTATCTAATTTTTGTATCCATTTTGCCTGGGCATATTAAATGGTAAAAATATTTATAAGATTTGCACTAGGTGAATCTTCTTAAAAAGAAAATACGGAAGGCCACAGAGTCTGGGAATATTAATATCTTTTTAATAGATTGATCCCCCTTGATTTCTTATTCTGGAGTAAAGGTACAAGTTTTTCCATGAAAATTAGACACAAATCATCTGACACAATGTATGACAGATGGAAAATGGTTGATGGGAATTTTGCTTTAATGCACATTGTTCATTGTAATTTTGCCCAGCTTAATGAACTGTGAATTAATAATGAGGAGCAACACATTCAACGTATTATAGTAATAAAGTGCTTTTATGGACATTTTTCATGTTTCCAGGCTTTCTTGGCCACCCTGAACAATTTTAACTCAAAGGATTAAAAAATAATCGCTTATTTAACTGTGTTAAAATAGTCAACTTTGAAAAGGATATTTTCCTGTATGAACTTTTTCCTAATTGCTTCCATTTGGTTCTGATCAGTAAACTTACCTGAGTAAGCTGCACTATTGAAACAAAAGTGATCTGATAGAGTCTTAGATGACATACGGGACCAGAGTCCATTGCTTTCTGATTCAACGACATAAAGGAGTAAAGGGAAAAATTAATAATTATACATTGTTTAATTAGGAGAATAGAAAAACTAAATTTCTTGTAGAAATAAGCCCAAAGAGTCCTCGTGTCAGCCCTGTTCCTCTTAAAAGACCGTGACGCTGTAATACCAATGGATAATCTGGGAGACAACCAGCTGTCATTAAAATAGATTTTACCAAGGCAAGGGCAATAGGTTGCTTATTAGCAGTGAGAAATCAGTAGTCTTTTAGAAGTGTACCCTTTGGAAAGTGTGAGCTATATAATAAATGAAAGCCTTTCATTATTCATTGTTATAAGCCAGATGTAGATTAAATGTACACTACCTTCAATTCAGATATTAAGATATCCTTCCCTCAGTAATTTTATGAGGTAACATGTAGAATGTCAACCATAGGCTAAGTCATATATTTTATAATCTTTCAAAACTTTTTTAAGCAATGTGTTAACCCTATAATGAATATAAAGTGGATCCTAACTGCATGTCTTAGAAAATGTGCATTTCATAGAATTATTTAAGAATGAATCCTTAATAGCCCATCTTTTTAAGTATGTTAGCTGAACGTTATGATTGTGTAATATCATTTTAGGGCATTACCACATTTTAAGAAATAAACTGGGGCTTCCCTGGTGGCGCAGTGATTGAGAGTCCGCCTGCCGATGCAGGGGACACGGGTTCGTGCCCCGGTCCGGGAAGATCCCACATGCCGCGGAGCAGTTGGGCCCATGAGCCATGGCCACTGGGCCTGTGCGTCCGGAGCCTGTGCTCCGCAAGGGGACAGGCCACAGCGGTGAGAGGCCCGCGTACCGCAAAAAAAAAAAAAAAAAAGAAATAAACTAATATTCAGAAGCATAATTTTGCCAGAATGTAAAATTTAAAACCAGAAATTTGACTTGTGAAAAATCCTCACATGATTATTGGCCTGTTAAAAAATAAAGCAAAGCCCACAAACCTGATGCAAGCTATTATGTGCAAAATAATGTGCTAGTTACACAGCCCTCTGGGAAGTGAATGTGAGTCCGGATACTTCTTTCTTGGTTTATTTCATTCCTAGAGTACCTTTGTTGCAGGTTTTTCTTATGTTCCCAAAGGAAACAAGTAAGCCATCTCAAGTTTAAGTTCTGTCCTCAATAAAGTAAAAAATGTGCCAGATACCATTTGACTGGATGATAACTAAAACTGGACAAATATTTTCTCTCACTGGAGACTGACAGTGTTTTAGTTGTGCTTAAAATTTGTGATTCTCCTAAAAAAAGGGTACTAATGAAAACTTATGGTTACCAGGAGATAAGGGGGGAAGGATAAATTGGGAGATTGGGATTGACATATACACACGACTATATACAAAATAGATAATAATAACCTACTGTATAGGACGGGGAGCTCTACTCAATACTCTGTAATGGCCTCTATGGGAAAAGAATCTTTTAAAAAAGTGGACATATGTATATGTATAACTGGCTCCCTTTGCTGTACACCTGAAACTAACACAAATTTGTAACTCAACTATACTCCACTAAAAATCTTTTAAAATAAAAAAATAGAGTACTACATGCATTTCTAAGAAATAAACATTATTTTCTTTATTCTTCTAAAATAAATAAAAATAAAATAATGTAATATGTGATTTTCAAGCTAATGAACACCTAAGAAAGAAATTTGAAAATCTACATTTGGAATGTATAATTCTTTTGTTCAGAGGCAGTGACATTCCAAAAGAACAAAACTTCTCAAACATGTCCCCATTTAGAGTAATGCTGACAGTGAGTGTCTGGTGGATCTCAGAGGGGCACAACTGATAATATATTTATCATGCTGCCAGTTTGCTAAGTGGTTTCATATTCACTAAGAAAGGCTTGTCAATGGATACTGAAGAATAGATGTGAGGTCTCTGTGAGGTCTTTGTGCCAAGTCTCTGTGTGTTGTCTCTGGGTGAGATCTCTGTGTGAAGTCTCTGTATGAGGTCCCTTTGGAAGGTATCTCTGGGAAATCTGTTAAATCTGTGCTAGGTTTCTGTCTGAGGGTCTGTGAAGCAACATGAGGTCCTTGTGTGAGGACTCAGTATGTGATCTCTGAGAAAGGTGTTTGCATGAGAAGTCTCTCTTGAGAGGTGTGTCGGTGAAGTCTTTGTGTATTGTCTCTGGGTCTCTCCATTTCTTTTTTTCTTTTGGTCTCTCCATTTCTTGTCTTACTGTACCTTATGGAAGACGGAGCAGCAAGAGAAGGGCAAAGGGACTTGATTCTTTGTTTTCTTGCTGTTCCATCAGCATCACCTGACTGTGGCACTCTCCCAGCAGGAGCCAGGGGGGTCCAAGTCCAGCTTCCCCATATTCCCAGAACTCACTTCTGGGTGCCCCTGAGAGCACCCAGCAGCAGCCAGGCTCAGGTCCCAGCCCTGTCAACTCTTTCCTCTGGGTACCGACCCCTCCCACAAGTCCTGGCTCCACTCTCACTGCTCTGCCCATTCTGGAGGCTGCCTTGGGAATTGGGGCCCAGAGGTAGGGCCTGGCTCCAGGGAGAAACCAGGGGTGTGAGCAGTCCTGTGCTCACTCTGCCCCCTCCACCCCAGGTCACAGCATTTCCACGTGTTGAGGGGCCTGACAGGGATGGGGGATGGGGTCCATTTCTGTTGTCATCTGGATCAGGGGCATCAGCTGGAACAGAAATCTCCACAATGAGAAACACACCACCTGGAGCTGTGTCCACCACGCGCCCTGCACATGGCAGAAATCACCAAATCACTCTAGAGAAATTCTTCCTCGTCTCCCTGCTTTTCCATATGGATGGGGGTCAGGAGACAAGAAAAGCTGTGCCAGAAGCAGATCAGTGGAACACCCCTGGATTGCACCCTGCCCCATCCACTTTGCCAGGTCACCTCCACACCACCACAAATCCTGTCTGATTGCTTCTTCACCTGCCAGGCTCTGGGGTGATCAAGGACTGGGAGACAGGCAAGGCTTACTACACAATCACAGGCCAGTCCCCACCTCTCCCCTGGAGCAGTCCTTGGGCCATGTGTTTACGTGAAGGTCACCAGACTAGGAGTCACATCCCAAGTTCCCTAGTCCTGGCTTTTACACCTATTGTTAACTTATCCTTCCTAAAAGTCAAGAGGTGATGATGTGTAAGCTTATTAAATATAGTATTAAGAGATTAACCTTCCCTGATTTGCTTTACTTCTATAAGTTTGACCTTCTGTTTTGACCTAAAGGTGGTTTCTCTAGGTCTGTGATCTTAGAGTTGGAATAGGGTAGAGACCCTGGGGTGGGGTCATGATGAGCTACTGGACCCTTAACTTTTCCTCCCCTTTAGGCCTTTAGATGGTGGTTGTATGTCAGGGGGCTGCTCTTTCAGAACCGCACATTTAGGGGAATCTGGTACCACTTTGCCTCCTTCCTTGGATCCAGGGATTTTTCTACACCTACGTCCCACCCTAAGTTCACAGTGTTTGACCATCAGATAGTTACTACCCACAGTCACACCCCTATTCCATTCATCCAAAACTCCTTCTCTGGGGTTAACATAGAGTGGAAGGTAGGTGACCCATGAACATAGCCATTCATTTATATGGGACTGCACTCAACACAGCCCTCAGCAGCCTCCCTGATACTCCCCCCACCTACACACACAGAGCTGGAAATGCCATCCTTGTTGCTGCTCTAAAGTCTAGGAAAAACAGAGGTGGGGGAGGGTGATGCTGTACATTTTATTATGCCTAAGCTAAAAGGGGTTCATAGGGCATATCTCAATCCCAGCCTTCAGCAGAGAGAGAAGGAACTCTTAAGAGCAGATGTTGGATATTCCCTACCAAGAGATCCAGGGGCAAGATTTCTCCTGTTTCTGAACTCAGAGCCCATACTGTATTCCCCCCAAACTTCCATCCACTTGGCTCTGACACTTCCTGGAGCCTGAATTGCAATGTCCGGCCCTATCGTGTAAACCTATCCACTACAGTTGCATAAAGTTCAAAGTAGCATAGAAGAAGGAGAAAGACTGGTTGAACCCGATCCTTGGGTGTGGGCTTCATAGGTTTTTCCCATCTCATTGTTAGAGTAATTTTGGTTTGTGTAATGACAGTATCATAAGGTGCAATGAAGGGACACGAGACAAGGAGCAAGCCTGTGATGCTACTGTCCACCTCCCTCCATGCCCCTCCCTTCTAGAAGACAAAGTGCACAGCACAGACAGCAGCCATTACACTATGCTTTTATTAGAAAAAATATATGTATATATATATATGTATTGGGGAACATTAAATATCTTGGATGTGCTAATGAGAAAATCATTTTCTCTACATGGACTGAATTTTTACTTGGAGACATGTTTTCCTACTAAAGGGAAGACTAAAGAAGGATTTTACTGTCGACCAGGCAAGACACCTCCCCAAAGATGACAATGCCTTGGACAGTAGTGTTGATGGCGGGCTGGGGCACCTGGAATCCTTGGCCCATACTGGCAGGTACTAACTGAAAACAAACTCTTCTTGGGGGGCAAGGATGGGAGGCACCTTAGGCCCAGCTGCTCATCGTCGAACCTTACACTTTTCAAACTATGTTGGTGTCTGACTTCCCTTTCCCTGATAGAACAACTCTGGCCCTTGGAGGTGGCTTTATGACTGCAGGCTGTATAACCCATCATTCTCCCTTGCTCTGGGTAGGAGGTAAGCCTGTGGTAGCAGAAACACCCACATACTGGGACTTGGAATTCCAGTTTGTGTTCATTTAACTTTGTGGCATGAAGTCCATGGTGAATTGCTCTTTTTTCTTCTGGGATCTGTCCAACAGCTCTCATGCGTGCCCGACCCTCAGCAGTCTCACTCTTCAAGGTTGATCTGCTTTTGACTGATCCGTGACTCTGGGCAGTGGCTGATATGGGCTTTTTTTTTTGCAGAGCATCTCGACCATTGACTTTTTTCTTGGGGAAAATCCACTTTAAAAATAGCCTCATCCTTTTTCTGAAGAGGCATTCTGGTGGGCTATGTTTCTTCTCTGGCATGAGCTGGAGACATCTGCTCCCAATAGAGTCTGTTATTCCCCTGACCTGGGCAGGGCGGCTCATACTTCCAGCTTGAGAGGTCCCTAATTCTTTAAACCTTTCTTCATGCTCTCCTGGTTTATGCCTCCTACAGTCCTCTCTTTTGTAAGTAGGGGCAATCATCTTGCTCTGGCTCTTCCATGAGTCTTGGAGTTTTGAAGTTTTGGGCTCCTGCTGCCCTAGGTGGCTCCTTTGGGCTTCCATAAGGCCACTTGGCTCCTGGGAAGCTAACCTGTCTCTGGTGGGGACTCTCTGGGGATGGCACTGAGGCACCTGAGAAGCCAAGTTGTCTGCAGCAAGGAACCTGTGTTTGGGAAAGTCCTGAAGCTGGCTGTCTGACTGTACCTTTACTTTGGAGTTAAACTCACTGGCAACCTCCATGTTAAGGCATGGCTCACCTGGATGTTGGAAAACAGACAGTCTAGGTAGTAGGAAACTTCTACTGGCCCCTGGCACCTCTAAACTCCTCATATGTACATTTGTGGTTTGGGATTTTGTCAACACTTTGGTTTCCAAGATAACACTAGACTGTGGTTGAAGAGCAGGAGACTCCTTGGCCTCCACAGCCTCCCTGGCCTCTTCACCTCTCAAAGATTGGGATCCGAAGTTCACCTCCATCACTGTTACCCTATGGCAGGGGTCTCGTGAGGCCTGACCACCACTCTCCTCTCTTGGCTCATTCCTGACCATTGCTGAACTTGGACCTGGCTCTAGGCTGTCCCTCTTGACTCCTTCCACACTCTCACTCTTCCAGGTTCTGCCCACAAGGCTGAGTGTGAGGGACTGAGAAGGTGGCCTGCCCTCCTGTCCAGTCAGAGAAGCCTTTGAGGGCCCATGGTAGTCAATAGATGGAACCGCTCCCAGGGTACTCTGGATTTCCTTACACACAGTTGAGGGGACAAGGAGAGGCCTCTTCAGGGTAGGAACTGACTCTTCTGTTATCACCTTCTCTCCTGAATGAGCCCGAGGAGGTTTCTCCAGGAACTCAGCAAACTTGACTGTTGAGTGGGACCCAGACACACAGGTGGCTGAAGGGGAAGTGGCAAACTGCAGAACGGTGGAGGGTTGGAACTTTTTCGACTTAAAGAGATTTATGGGCTTGAGGACCTTGAGGGGTAGGGTCCACCTGTGCTTTACCCAAAACCTTTTAATATGTGCTTCCAGCACCTCTCGAGTGTCTGGATCAGGGAAGGAAACCCTACAGGAGGTGTTCATGCAGGGTTCCCAACCCTTCAAGCAGTATCTTCCACAGGCTCCAGCAGGCACGGCTTTGCACGTCTCACCAGGAGGGTCTTGACATGAGAGCTGATGAAAGTTGCCCTTGCCAGGAAGCCTCCCCAGGCAGCTGTAGGAGAGCAGATGGGGCCAGGATGGCCGGACAGGACAGGCAGGGGTGGGCACCTGCAGCCCAAGAACCCTCCTCTGCCCCCACACTGACTTCTTAATGCTCCTGCTCTCCCTCACCCTAGGGCCTTAGCCACGCCCTCCCATGGCTCCCCCTCCCAGGGCTGGGGTCACATTAGAGGCTCTGGGAGGAAGGACGACCCAGGAGAGAAGGGGAAAGGTTCTTTACCTTTGCAGAAGTGAAACCAGGTCGTGAGTCCCCTCCAGTTCTTCCAAGCAATCTCTGCAAGCTGGAAATCAGGAGACTGGGTCATGGTGGTGAAGGCAGAGGCCTAAGAGTCTTTCAGGAGGCTGAGTGCAATGACCCTTTAAGGGAAATCTTTGGAGGATTAGACTCTGGAGCCCAAGTATCAGTGTCCAAGGCCACATGTCCCTGACAGTGATGGTAAGTCTCACTTGAAAAGGGTTTGTCCTTTGCAAAGTGCTTCCACGTTCATTAGGCTCTGTTAATTAGGCTCAGGCTCTGTTTCCTGAGGAATAAGCTCTGCCCCTGGCATCCTCAGAGACCGTGAAGCTGGGCCCTCAGGATTAGGAGAGATGGAAGCTAACTCTCGGGTCGCGCAGGGCTGAATGGCAAAGGCTTACCTTTCAAAGATCCACTTTTCTTCCTACTCCTGCTCCTCCCCTTCAGCTTTACTTGATGCTGAGAGATAAGAAAAAGTGAGGGGCTAACACCCAACTCTCACTGTCCTCTATCTAGGCAAGCTGTGTTCATGAACAACATGACTTTCTACATTTAACTAAAACTCTGTGGGGTTTTTTCCCCTTTTACTTAAAGTGTATAACAATATTTTCAGTTTTTCTTCTTTGAAGAGTGCAAAGAATTTTTTTTTTTTTGGGGGGGGTATGCGGGCCTCTCACTGTTGTGGCCTCTCCCGTTGCGGAGCACAGGCTCCGGACGCACAGGCCCAGCGGCCATGGCTCACAGGCCCTGCCACTCCACTCCGTGGCACGTGGGATCATCCCGGACCGGGGCACAAACCTGCGTCCCCTGCATTGGCAGGGGGACTCTCAACCACTGCACCACCAGGGAAGCCCAAGAAGGATTTTTTAAGTTTTAATCACCATAGATTTCTTCTGTCACTGTTCCTCTGATCAAGAAACACACATATCCTCAGACCTAAATGCCCACGTGAGCTTTGTCAGATAGGATTCTGCTTCCCAAAGCCAGACCTCCTCTCCAGCCTCTTCTCTCAGGCTCTCAGGGGCTCAGCCCCAACACAGAGGAAGGTCTCACTTGAGACACCCGCTGTGGGAAGGTGGCTGGTGAACCAGGGCTCAGGGGTCAGCCTTCCTGCAGAGATTGAACTCTTAGTAATCCAGTCCTTAACCATTAGTCACTGCATTTGGGACTTGCCCTGGAGCCCTCTACCATACCTGAACTCCTGGTCTAAGATCTTAGGCTAGAAATCCTCATGCCCACTCTAACCCCTCTCTGGCCTGGCTTTTCCCTAGAAGGATGATGTTCTATACTTTTCTGAGAGTTCCCATCTCAGGAGTCTCTCTACGTGGTTTAGAAAAGTGGAAATAAGAATAAGAAAAAAAGAGAGAATCTCTGCTGGGATTAAGCCAAAGGTTTCTTACCTTCCTGATGTTTCTATGTTTCCTAGGTGGTGCTAAGAATAGATTACTCTGGAAGCAGTGGAGTAACATTAGGAAGAGCCCCAGTCCACACAGGAACCCAAGGATGATATCAATCACCCAGGAAGTTGGGCTGGATCTCAGCCAGATAGCAACAATGTCTTTCAAAGAAAAGAGATTCTCCATCTTCTGAACTGCATTGCTGCCCTCAGGCAACAGAGCACTGGGAGTTCACTTGATGGCAGAACCCCAGGCCTGCATCACAGAGCTGTGGCCTTGTCACAAAGGGCTCCTGAGTGTGGGGGAGGGGCAATACGAGAAATAGGCTGAATCACTGCCCCTCCTTCCCATCCAGACCCACAGACACCTGCACCCTCCTGGGGCTTCCAGATCCCTCCTTCCAACTACTCTCATCCTGTCAGAGAGACCTTAGCCAATTTTCTCTTCATTCCATCTGGAACCTGGTTCCTTCATCCATTTGTGACCTTTAATTGAGGCCCACTAACTTGATAACTCTTGAACATCTTAAGCTGACCCTGGAAAACTGGCTGTTTCACAGACATTTTTACTCAGGATTTCCTTTGTCCTCAGCTCCAACTTTCCCACATCATGTATGTGTCTTGTGTAAACCCAAGGATAGAACTTGAATTTCTTTTACACTTATTTAGTTTTGTGAATTTTGAATAGTGTATGTTTTGCCTCATTTTCTATCAGAGGGAACTACACACAAAAATTAAAATAATTTATTTTTCAAAATTCATGAGTATGAAAGAATTATAAATAGTTATGTAATAGGGAAGAACAAATCTGCCTCCACATGAGATCTTTTTTACTTTAATCTTTATGCTTTGTTGCCTGAGCTAACTCTGTCCATCCCTGTGATCCAGGCTGGCTCTGCACTTTTTGTAAAACAATGTTTCCTAGAGCCTGAAATACACAGGATAGACTATTTCTAAGGCTCTGCCTTTTTTTTAAAATTAATTAATTAATTAATTAATTTATTTATTTATGGCTGTGTTGGGTCTTCGTTACTGTGCGAGGGCTTTCTCTAGTTGTGGCAAGCGGGGACCACTCTTCATCGCGGTGCGCGGGCCTCTCACTGTCGCGGTCTCTCCTGTTGCGGAGCACAGGCTCCAGACGCGCAGGCTCAGTAGTCGTGGCTCACGGGCCTAGTTGCTCCGCGGCATGTGGGATCCTCCCAGACCAGGGCTCGAACCCGTGTCCCCTGCATTAGCAGGCAGATTCTCAACCACTGCGCCACCAGGGAAGCCCCTTACGAGCGCTTTTAAGGAGCATTTTGCAGAGAGGCGGGGGTGAGTGACAAGGATCATTATTTGACTGACAGTCCTGAGCTATGTAACAAGTTTTCTGCTGCGCATGCTCTCATCCTTGAATCCCCAAGAAATGCCTACTGGGTGGGGGGAGGGGCAAAACCACATGTAATTTATGGTAATTATGGTATAATGAGTTTGGATTTACTATAGGGTATACGCCTGTCTGGTCTGGGCATGCACAGCCTGGAGAAGTCCCCTTGTGTTACTGTGCCTCTCTTTATCAGGATAAGCTGCCCACCACCAGACCACAGTCTCTCCCGTTCTGGGTGGGGTAAAGGGAGAGTCCCCAGACGGCTGCGTGTGACTCAATTTCTTCTTCTTGTCTTTCTCACCACCGTCACCTCCTTGCTGCTAACGTCTGACTAACTACCTAACAGGTCTTCTTTGCATTCATATTTGCTCCCTAAATTTTCTCTATTACTTTATTTTCAATATGTTTTGTTTGATGGGGTTTTTTTTTGGAAATTTAAAAATCTTATGATAACATTTACCTTGATTTCTTTAATTATTGTTCTACTGTTATTGATTTCTGCCATCTTATTTTATGCTTTATTTTCTACATTTTCTTTATTGTTTCTTTTTTTCCCTTCTTTGGCATCTTCCATTTTACAGGTCAAGGGTACTTATGTTTGTTTGACATTTGGGAATTTTTAATATTGTAATGGTTTTATACCTTGAATTATGTTAATTTTCTCCTCAATTTCTTACCCGTGGATGAAAAATGTTCCCTGCCATATCAGTACACAAAGGATGTTGCAGCCATCAAGTCAGATGTCAAAGCAGGAACCCTCAACTGTGCACCTTGAGGGCATTCGGGATGGAGAAAAACAGGGTACTGATTCTAGAGTTAAGGTGCATATCAAAGGAATGATTTCACGGAGCCCAGATTCTTTCATCTTCTCATACATAGAAAAGCGCTAAAGTCCTTAACTTGAGATGTCTAGTTTTCTTTAATTAATAGTAACCTTTTGATGTTCTGACTACCTGGTTTTGGTTGACTCCTCCCTTAGGTCTTCTGAGCAGTTCCTCAGAGTGATCTGACAGGCTGTGTTCTGGGCTTAAGTCCTCAGAAAATCTGCCAAATAAAACATAATTCTCCTTTTGGGTTGTGCATAGTTTTCAGTCAGCAGTCTTGGCAACCAATGAAGGGGCCCAGAGCAGACTTTTCTTCTTTGCCTGAACTCTATGAGGATCCAGAGTCCTGGCACCAGCAGAGGCTTCTTGGGCCTGTCCGCTTTCTCAGAGAGTCCAGGCGAATTTGGGTGAGTATCTCCTGGTTCTTGGATCTCCAGTTTTGGTTGATGATCCTAAGTTTTATTCAGTGGTGTTCAACTCTTCTCTTGAGTAGTAGGTTATCCTTGAAACTTGGTTTCAAGAAGAAGTACTTGGGTCATCCTCAGTGAAAGACACTGGGAAGATTTTTACTCAGTTTAAACACTGAGAGCTTATCCTCAGTAGAAAAACACTGGGAAGACTTCTGCTCAAGTGGGTTAGCCTCACTTAAAAGACACTGGGAAGATCTTGCTCAGTGTAGACACTGTGGTTTATCCTCAGCTGAAAGACTGGGGAGACTTTGCTCAGGTGAAAGACACTGAGTAAAAGTTGGACTGGGTAATTAGGTGGAAGACTAACCTGTCTTCCTTGAATTGGCTACTTTAATAGAGTTTGTCAAAATAAAAGTGATCTTCACAAATTGAACTCAGAATGGGGAACTTAGCTTTCAATACAAAAGAAAAGGGAACAACAGATTTCCAGCCTCCAACGGATATCCTGGCCAGGTTTATGTCCATACAAATTTTACATTTACAAGTGCTTACTTACTTGGGACTTAAAGAAAATCTTGCCCTAAAAACGACTAAGATAGGACTCTTTTATTGCATATGCAGTTAAGTTAGAAAAAGCTGGCTCGATAAAAACATCTTTTCAGAATTCTGACTTCAAAAAAACAAAAGGCTTTCTAGGGGAAACTTGCATTTCTCTTCCTGTGTCTTTGAAATGTAAGTGTTCTGATATTCTTCTGTGTGTGTGTGTGTGTGTGTGTGTGTGTGTGTGTGTGTTTTGAGAACTTGGTCACTACCATCCAAAAGTACTTATATGGTGTACATTTGGCAGCCAGTCAAATAGACTGGGATTCTGAGCAGTCTTTTGTCTGACTGTACGACTCTCAGGGGCTTTTTGCCATCTTAACCTTCATTGTGTCAGCCTGTACAACAAAGACCATTACTTTCTTAAACTACTTTTGGGAGTAAACTTTCTGCATTTTATTTAGACAGCATCCTTTACACTCTTTTGTGGGGAAGCCTCTTGCGTCTTATTGGTTTGAGTCACTATTAAGGTATACCTCATTTATGGCCAGATGATGGATCCTTCAAATTGGAGAAACTTCTAAATTGGTAAATTTTTAGAGAGCTCTCATTATAAACAGCTGTTTCATTGGCTCCTATGGGGGGGGCGGAAATGCTGGAAATTAGTCATATAATGGTTAACCTAAAAACTCCTTTAGTTTCAAACAAACCCAAAAAATTGGTTTGGGAAACCTTATTTGTGGTCTCTGCTTCCCCTAAATGGGTCTTACAGATGCTAATAAAAACATTAGAATAATTATTGTTAATTAGGTTAAGTAACAGGGAAAAAAACTGAAGGAAAAGCCTAAAAACTTTTTCCCAACAAGGTGGAAATTTTAAAGGGACTTCTCCTAAATGAATAAGAAACCTTTAGATGGTTATTTTAAAGTGGGATAAATAAAACAGACATTAATGAGGTAAATCAAAGATTGGATACAATACTACCTAAGATTGGATGGGCCAAAGGGATCTCCTACTTGTCATCAACATTAAAGGGCCAGACCCAAACAAGTCTGCCCTATTTACCCCAGTTTAAAGTACGTATATTTTATTACATGTAAATTTTATACACGTAAAATTACACTGAGATACCTGACCAACAATTACTTGGGGCAAAAGTTAGACCAATTAATCAAGTTAAAAGATTGACAAAAGTGCCTGAGTCCCTTGGTTCAACCACTCTCTGGGGACCCCAGAGTCCTTATAAAAATTGGTATGTTTAAATGGGCATTGTGTAAGATAATTACCTCTGTTTTGCCTAATTATATTGTGTGGGATAGACATGTTTCACTGGGGAATTCTTCCCCTGCCTGATATTATAAGACGGCATATGAAGGAAATATTAATTAAACATACTAAAGGAAACCAGTGGGATTACCTGAGCCTATACAATATAAAGTAAGAACTGACAGCTAATATTTAAGGGATAATAAAAATAAATAATGGAGACTTTACTCTGGGTCTAACCTGTGCACTCAGAAAGAGGGTCTTTGTTGAATGCCTTATGCAAGTTTAGAAGATATGATCAATTAAACCATAAAGTTCTAGACTATAGAATTCTGAAATTTCAGTCTAGTTGGAAATCTTCTCACTGAGACAGAAAAGGAAGCTAAAGAAAACGTAGTTGGGCAAATCAATCTTTTAATATTATTTAGGTGACAGGCCAGTTCCTTGGGGAATTAAAAGCAACTGTCTTTGTCTCGCAAATCGGTACAAATCAGAAATGTAAATACAGACCACAATGACCTGAGACTGAGCCTAATTAGCTAAATTAGGTAGAACCTGAAACCAAGGTTAAAAAAGGGGAAAAAGTGGCCTTTTAAAACTCAAACTGCTGATTAGTCAGTCAAGAAGACGGAGGAGTAGGAAGATGTGGAGTTCATTATCTCCCCACAAATGCATCAAGAATACATCTACAAATGGAACAATTCTCCCAGAGCACCTGATAAACACTAGCAGAGGACCTCAGGCACCTAAAAGGACAAGAAAGATCCCCACGTAAGCAGGTAGGACGAAAGAAAGAAGAAGGGAAAAGGAAGAGCAGATGAAGTGGGACGTGACCTGTGACCCTGGGCGGGGGAGCGGAGCTGCAGGTGAGAAGAGGTTCCCCGCATCTGGGGAAGCAGCGGGGAGAGAAGCTGGGGCAGAAGGAGAAATTTGGTGGCTCAGAGAACAGTGCAGCAACCAGTCTGTGGCAGGCAGGAGAGAGTGAGGCCTACACAAGTGGTCTGGCCACAGCTCTGCATGCCCCAGCCATGGGGACCACTGGTGCACACGGGGGCTGAGTGTTGGAATGTGGGGTTTGAAGAGCAGACCCAGGAAGGGGAATGATGTTGGCTGTGAGGAGACAGCTCAAGGGGATAGGAGTGAGGAGCTCCACAACAAGGAATGCTCCTGGAGGAAGCCCAGACCAGCAGAGAAGCAAAGTGCCACTGCTGCGTGATGCACAAAGGGCGGGGCCCCCATTGCAGCCTCTCTCCTCACGCACTGGCCCCTGCCTCCACAGGCACTAGGAAGGGCTCCTGCCAGAGTGGCTCACGGGCCCCCAGCCATCATCACCTCAGCACTCTCCTGCTTGGGTGGCCCATTTGCCCAGCTTGCCACCTTGACTCCCTCCTGCCTGACAGGCTCGTACATCCCATAGCCACCCAGCACCCTCTCACCTGGGCAGCCTGCCTGCCCTGATTGCCGCTTCTACATCCTCCTGCCTGACAAGCTCGTGTGCTCCAGCAGCCTTGGGAGCAGACGCCAGTGGGTGGCCCACATGCAGAGATGGGGCTGAAGCCACAGCTGAGTTCCAGGGAACATGCAACTAAGGAAGAAGAGCTGAAATCTCTCCTCATGGCTGTGCAAATCATGGCATTACACTTCCTCTGATGGCTTCCTAAATTCAGCACCTGGGAACATCCCAATGGACAAGTGCTCCTGCAGCTGAGACAGGTCTGGCTTTAGCAGCTGTGGGTTTTGTGGGCACATACATGCTGGGGTTTGGCCAGGCCAGAGTCTGAGCTGCCTCCGTATCTCACATAGTGGGTCCAGGTACATAATGACTGCAGTCCTGGGACCTGACCTCAGTGGATCTGGGCCAGTGGCCTGGTGAAAATGATGCCTGAGTCACCAGGGCCAGTTGCCGCCATAACCACGGTTAAGGAGGGACTGAGAGCAGTACCAACAGCAGTGTACTTTGTAAGCCTACACAATGGGCGGAAAGGAGACAAAACAGAGCATACCCACAGGTGAACACCTCCAGAGGAGGAATACTCAATGGCTTCTATCCCAGTGGGGGTGCTCCAGTCCTCCCGACCTCACACCGCAGATCAGAAACACAGCTAAGAAACAGACCTGAGGGCCTCTGCTCCAACGACTAGGGATCAGAACCCAACCCTGACAAGGCAGTGACAGCCACAGAGGAAAGGGAAACTTCTGCTGAATAAAAATCAAAATTAAGAAAATCAACAGGAAAGAGCAAACTTGGAAAATGTTTGCAATATCAATATCTGGCAAAGAACTCATATACAGATTAAAGAATTTTTACACTTCAAAAATAAAAAGACAATCCAATGGGAGAAAATGGCAAAAATATATTTATGGATATGTTTTATATATATAAATGTAAAGTATATGTATCCATGAATATATGCCTATTGGCTATTTGCATGTCTTCCTTTTATTTTTAAGTGCCTAATTACATTTTATATATATATACACACACTATTACATATAAAATAGGTAACTAATAAGAACCTACTGTATAGCACAGGGAACTCTATTCAGTACTCTGTAATGACCTATATGGGAATAGAAACTAAAAAAGAGTGGATATATGTATAACAGACTCACTTTGCTGTACAGCAGAAACTAACACAACATTGTAAATCAACTATACTCCAAAAAAATTAATTAAAATATTTACATATATTGTATACAACATATATATTAACTATATATTATTTATATATATTAGAGATTGCTCCATCAAAGACGTACAAATTATAATTATGATGAGATACCACTACATACCACTATAATGTCTAAAATTTAAAAAACTGTTAATATCAAGTTTTGGTGGGGACCTAGAGAAACATGAATACATTGTAAATGGGCTTGTAGCATGAAAGCTTTAAAGTTAAATATACATTTACATATGACCAAGCAATTACCTAATAGTTCATACTTATCCAAGAGATATGAAGTCTTAGGTCACACAAATTTGTTCACAAAAATGTGTAACACCATTATTCATAATAGGTAAAACTGGATATGACCAAAATATCCAAGATTTTTTTTTAAACATCTTTATTGGAGTATAATTGCTTTACAGTGGTGTGTTAGTTTCTGCTTTATAACAAAGTGAATCAGTTATACATATACATATGTTCCCATATCTCATCCCTCTTGCGTCTCCCTCCCTCCCACCCTCCCTATCCCACCCCTCTAGGTGGTCACAAAGCACTGAGCTGATTTTCCTGTGCTATGCGGCTGCTTCCCACTAGCTATCTATTTAACGTTTGGTAGTGTATATATGTCCATGTCACTCTCTCACTTTGTCACAGCTTACCCTTCCCCCTCCCCATATCCTCAAGTCCATTCTCTAGTAGGTCTGTGTCTTTATTCCCGTCTTACCTCTAGGTTCTTCATGACCTTTTTTTTTTTTTCTTAGATTCCATATATATGTGTTAGCATACGGTATTTGTTTTTCTCTTTCTGACTTACTTCACTCTGTATGACAGACTCTAGGTCCATCCACCTCACTACAAATACATCAATTTTGTTTCTTTTTATGGCTGAGTAATATTCCATTGTATATATGTGCCACATCTTCTTTATCCATTCATCCGATGATGGACACTTACGTTGCTTCCATGTCCTGGCCATTGTAAATAGAGCTGCAGTGAACATTTTGGTACATGACTCTTTTTGAATTATGGTTTTCTCAGGGTATAGGCCCAGTACTGGGATTGCGGGGTCGTATGGTAGTTCTATTTTTAGTTTTTCAAGGAACCTCCATACAGTTCTCCATGGTGGCTGTATCAATTTACATCCCCACCAACAGTGCAATAGCGTTCCCTTTTCTCCACACCCTCTCCAGCATTTATATGGTACTGGCACAAAAACAGAAATATAGATCAATGGAACAGGATAGAAAGCCCAGAGATAACCCCACACACATATGGTCACCTTATCTTTGATAAAGGAGGCAAGAATATACAGTGGAGAAAAGACAGCCTCTTCAATAAGTGGTGCTGGGAAAACTGGACAGGTACATGTAAAAGTATGAAATTAGAACACTCCCTGACACCATACACAAAAATAAACTCAAAATGGATTAAAGTCCTAAATGTAAAGCCAGACACTATCAAACTCCTAGAGGAAAACATATGCAGAACACTCTATGACATAAATCACAGCAAGATCCTTTTGGACCCACCTCCTAGAGAAATAAAAACAAAAATAAACAAATGCGACCTAATGAAACTTAAAAGCTTTTGCACAGCAAAGGAAACCATAAACAAGACGAAAAGACAACCCTCAGAATGGGAGAAAATATTTGCAAATGAAGCAACTGACAAAGGATTTATCTCCCAAATTTAGAAGCAGCTCATGCAGCTCAATATCAAAGAAACAAACAACCCAATCTAAAAATGGGCAAAAGACCTAAATGGACATTTCTCCAAAGAAGATATACAGATTGCCAGCAAACACATGAAAGGATGCTCAACATCACTAATCATTAGAGAAATGCAAATCAAAACTACATTGAGGTATCACCTCACACCGGTCAGAATGGCCATCATCAGAAAATCTCCAACAAGATTTATATGGGTGAACCAGTTGTGGTATATCCATACAATGTCATATCATACAGCAGTAGAAGGATAGAATTATGAGGAATGCAACAAGGATGAATCTCAGAAACACTATGCTGAGAAAAAAGCTAGACACACAAGAGTATGTACTTTATGTTTCTGTTTATATGACTTTCTAGAAAAGGAAAAATGAATCTATGGCAACAGAAAACATATCAGCAGTTGCCTGTATCAAATATGGAGTAGAGAGTGACTGCAAAGAGGAAAGGGAAAACTACAAAGGGGGGTAATAGGAAAATTGTCTACCTTGATGGAAACAGAGTTACAAAATATTTACATTTGTCAAAATTCATTAAAGTGGACATTCAAGTCAGTATGTTTTTTATATTATACCACAATATATTTCTTTTAATAAAATAATTATGAAGAGTAGGTAAGTGGGCAAAGGACCTGAACGCCAGCTTTAGCTATGTTAGAGCTGTCAAATCAAAAAAAGATCAAGTTGCCCCTAATTTAAAAACCAAGAAAATGCATAGAAGTTGAGGAAGAGAGATTTTAACTTATTTTAAGAGTGAGTTTTCTAACAATTCGAGCTTCCTAAAAATGAAACAAACTGATTTTGAGTTGGCAATTTCTTTCTCAGTGAGGACATTCAAGTACAAGATGATGATCATTTTTCAGGTATGTTGTAGAAGTGCCTTAGAGATTGAAATTTGCATTAACCAATATTTAAGATGATTCAATAACATCAGAAAATATGCTATATTTATATATGCTCTTTTATGGTAGAGTTCTGTCTATAATGTTTTCTAAAATATCCTTTGAATTAATATTTCAATAGTAGTCTCCAGTGCTGCTAATGTAGGCCAGAAAGTTAGATCTGTGCACAGTCTATTTTTTAAGAAGCTTGTAATCTGGAAGAGAAGATAGACAAAAATGTTGTAGCAAAATGCAGTAAGTTTCATAATAGAGATATCCTCATGCTCTTATATGACATGGAAGCAGTGTCACATTCTTAATATGTCATCTTTTTCTGAAATACTTCAGTATTAATTTCTAACAATGATAATAATTAATTAAGGCATGAATTATTTACGGAGAGATACTAGTTATTCCTAAAATATTTGGAGATTGTTTTAACATGAAGGTATTTCTTAGAATACCTCCAGTAAAGTTCCAAAACGTGTCTTTCAAAGCCTAAATGTGTTTGTACGATCCTGAAAACCTCAAGGAAAAATGTGAATGTTGCCGATTATCCACCATTTAAAGTTTTCTAGGCTTTGGCATTTTTCTGTAAGTATAAATAATTGACTATGAACTATGCAGAGAGTTGTTTTACCTGAATTTCTCTGAGATCCATCAGATGTGGCCATTAAAATGAGCCAATCTCCTCCATTACAACTACTCACTGTGCAGGCTTCTAGTCAAGCATTGGTGGAGATAGCGCAGCTCAATTTAAATGTAAAATTCAAGGTAATGTAACTAAACAAGTTAGTCCTATCCTTTTCCCCTTACTTTCCCTTAGAGAGTTTTTGAAGTTAGGGATTTGTAAAATGAAAATATTAAACCAAATTTAATAGCAAAATGTCATTGATATCATGAGTGAAACCAAGCCCAGTTTCCATTTACCCCAAAGTATAAATTGCCTATCTGAGAAGCAGTTCAAATTTAAGTCATGTCAGATTGGTGGTCTTTCTGAGTTTCAGTTTGGAACTCTTATTTGAAGTCATTGTTTCATTCAAGAGCATCTCAATATCAATAGCAGGTTTTCTACTTCAGCAAAAGCCTTGATGTACATCAGTGCCATTGGGTCCAGAGGATAGCCTCTTTGTACGTTTTTTTCTCCCAGTCTCACTGCAATGTTAAAGTCACTGATATCACAGAGCACATTTCTAATCCTAACTATATGCCCTAATTTGGGCAGAAATCCACTCCTCCACTTTTATGCAATGTATTAACAACCAGAAATTTAATTGTATTTGTTGAGACTGTAATATCAACGTGAAGCATTCCTTTTTTGAAGCTCAAATTCTTAACACTTGCTTTCCCCTTTGCAAGAAATACTTACTCCTTTACTCCCTTGTCCCCTTAGGCTACCTACGTCATACTTCAGTTAAGAAGACATTTCACAAGGGATGCCTTTCCTCATCCTTCCAGGTGAGAAAGGCTCCCTGTTCCATGGCTCACAGTACCCTGTCTATATTTACTACAATTAGTAATTCTTCTTTAGACTGCAGGCTCTAAGAAATATGGACAATGCTTGCTTTTCCACACCTTGTATTACCAGCACCTAATGCAGTGCCTGGGACCTACTAGAAGTTCTATAAATATGTAATGATTGCTGAATGAATGAATGAATGAATGTGTTAGTAACAAGATAAATGCATAAATCCTATTTGTAAAGCACAATACAAAGTAATTTCATTAATATTCACCCACTTATTTGTACCTTTATACCCTTCTCTTCATTTATATATCTTAGAATTATTTTTATCAGCAGGGATACAGGATTTAATGATGAAATTTTGAGGAAATGTATTAGAAATATTTGTGAGTGAGTAAGCACTATGCCATGGTGAGAGAGAAAAAAAAATAAAAGCTATTGCTATATTCTTGACTCAAGTCATACTCAATATTATTTGTTACATATTATATTACACACACAAATGCATTCTCACTGGCATGGTATCACCTACATTATTATAATTTCCATTTCCTTCCCAATCCCTCTAAAGCCCATACCTGACCCTTAGACTTATTAAATTGCATTGTTTTAAACCACTTCTCCAATTTGTCAAGGTCATATTACGGTCATGTTGAATTTTGATCTTGACAAAGTATTAATCAGTCTTATCAACTAAAGAGAACTGTAAATGACTAAATCCACATGCTTTTCTATCATCCTAGACTTGATGAAAATATTAAATAGCCTCTGGCCCAGGATTGACCTCTACATATAAAACTTCTGTCCACTTTGGTTGAGGAGGAACTATAAATGAGTTTCATTGTTCTACCTACTTTGTTTCCAATAAATAGGTCTCTGGTGCTGATCTATTTTTATAAATTTGTGAATGAATTCCATTTGTAATATTTTTATAATATTAATATTTAATGTCTGATTTCAAGTCGTGGATGAAAAAATGCTAACATCAATGAAAACTACCACTTGCCCAAATAGATTAATAATAGTAAGAACAGGTAAAGTAGATTTAAAACCTACTGTCATCTTTATTTACTTTCCTGAATTGTTCCCACTGTGCCACTTCCTTACTTTCTGAATATGACAGGTTCATGCATGACGTCCTCCTCTAGATGCTGTGCCATTAAGAAATCTCCCTGATTATAATAGGTGATCATCTATGATGGATAATAAATATGCTTGTGCATTTTCAATCACAAATCCACGTCTTGCACACTGAAATGATTTTACTTGTTGCTTGATCACGGGGACTTCTTCCTCTGAATAAATAAGACTTGACTTTGCCTCTTTATGCAGTCATCTGTTCACAGTTCTGCCTCTCTCCAGTAGACTGTGTCTCCTTAAAGACAAATGAATATTCATTCATCTTTGATCCCCTTTGCTTAGCATGCATAGTAATTGTTCAACAAATATTTGTTTAATAAGTTAAACACCAATATGCCGTGAGGTAGGAAAATCTGGAGATGTGAGTGGTCAAGATGGGGGGTGTGATTAAAGGACCCCTCTGAATTCTAAGAACAACATACTTAGGAGGGAATGCATGAATAATCAACGGGGCTGACTACTTGACAACTAGTATGTATTCAACTTTCAAATTCTATATTATAAGCATCCCTGAGTGTAATTTGAAATGGATAGACAGGAATTTTTATTTTATTTTTTCTAATGAGGAAGCAGTGTAGGTCTCTATTCTCATGGCCTCTGTTGCTTCCTATGAATATTTCTCCAATATCTTGACATAATCATTTTCAGGAAGCCAAGAGAGTCCAAAAGAAAATGACAAACAACAGAAATTGCTTTCATTTTCTAGTGTTTGGAAAAACATAAAAATAGGTTTAAGTTTTTCAAACATACTTAGATTTCATGAGATTTTACTTGGTTTATAATCAATATGATAAGATGCATATATATGTGTATAGAATCATCATTCATTTTAAATTGGAAATAATGTGTATCCCCATGGCTGATCTGCAAACTGTCCATAATAAGAACCAAGCTTATGTCCTCCTAAGTCTTTTGTAGCCCCATTTTAACACATTTTCTGAAAGTTATTTCACTTCAACCACTCTAGATACTTTCTAAAACAACAATAGATGACTTTTTAAAATTTTCCTTTCAAAATGAAAATATTAAAATATGCTACAAATTGGTGCAATAATGGAAGCTACAACTTACCATGTAAGTTTGTTTGTAATTGAGCAAAATATGTTCCAATAATTTTTGCATTGTATTTGCCTTTCTCTCTGAAATTACTAACCCTTTTTCTTTCACTATGGAATGTGAATTTTGATTTCTCATCTTCAAATTTGCCTTTAAATACATTTCTACCCTTATTTTTCTTCCATCTGGAAGCTAAGTTTTCAAGAGAAAATTTGTTGCCACAAATATTGAATGTCTTCATATTAGGAATAATTCTAATGCAACTACTTTGTACTTGGAAATGTGCCACTGTGTTTAGGAAGGCTAAACACATACTTTTGGGTAAGTTCAAAAAAGATTACTCCAATGATTCAACCAAGTATATTTCAAGCATATTGATAAGAAATTTCAAACTAATTGTGTGTGATAGCCATCAATTAAAGACGTAAAATGAATGCCTGCTATTTTAAAACATAGTTAAGCCAAGGAAAAGCTGTGCATAACTAGCATGTTCTGTAAAGATAATTGGCTCACTAACTAAATTCTACCAGCCCATTCACATTTCTAGATTTTAATTGAAGAATGGATGGAAATAGTAAGGTGAGCTCATTGCCCAATACACATAAGCATGGGACAATTTTAATTTCTGCAGAGATGCCCATATTGTGTGAAATCTTCTTAATATTGTGATGGAATACAGTGAATCATGCTGTGAAAGAAGCACACATTTGTTGTACGTGTGTTCACACACACACATTTCTTTTCTCTCCTCTCTATTCTCATTTCAGTCCCATTTTTCCTCTTCTTAGATAACTGGTATCATGAATTGAATATAAATACTTTGAATCCATGCTTGAACTTTTTACTATATGCAAATGAATCCATGAAAAACACATGATTGCTTTGAGTTTTAAAAATTTGTAGACATGTCATCATGCCAAATATGTAATCTTAAAATCATTTATCATGTATATAATTAATTATTTCGAGTGAAGTATTGCATTGCATCTTAAAAATAGTTTATATATGTCTTTTGTAAGCAGCATAAACTGGAATTTTTAAATTTATTTTGATTGTCTCTGTGATCAAATGTATTGTGATTATTGATCTATTTCTCCTTTATTTTTCCATGTTTCATCCCTCCCGGTACTAACTTCGTTTAAACACATTTTTCATTCTCTTTTTATGGTCTACCTTTTTATGAATCATATATGAAGTATTCATTATTAGTGTTTTCTGAAAAATTTGACATATATTTCTAACTTGAAAAAGTCTAAAACTAATTATCTCATCTTCCTCCTAAGCAGTTCATGGACCCCTCAAATTTTAAATCTGATCTCCAGTATTTCAGTATATTATCTAGTGTTTTAGTTTTACTTTGTACATACCCCCATTGGCTATTATTTTTTACACTCAACCGTTATTCAGATTCATTCCAACATTACAAATTTCTTTGCTGGTCACTGTTCAGTGCACCTTCCTACTTCTTTTTATGCTTATTTTCTTTCTTACTGAAGAACATTCTTTGTACAATGGTCTCCAATCTTGCCTAAAACACATGAGAATTATGTGAGAACTTTTTAAAGCTCCCATTATTGAAACACCGCCTAGATCACTTTGGTTAAAAAAAAATAAATCTCCAAGTATTGGCTTCAGGCATCAGAATATTTTTTAATGCCTTCAGACAATTCCAATAGCTGCTGCTACTGCTTTAGTCATTTTGTTGTTGTGGTTGTTACAGTTTGTGGGTGGTAATTCCTCTTTGTCTATGAATGAAAATTTCTTTACTTCTTGTTCTTGAGTAGTTTTTTAAAATGAGGTGTAGAATTTTAATTTGGACAGCTATATGTGCTCAGTACTTTGAAGATATTATTCTATTGTTTTCCAGCATCTACCTGTTTTCTGATAAGACAACAGCATCTACCTGTTTTCTGATAAGACAACAGATATTTAAAGCCAGCCCTCAAAAACAAGGCTTATTATTTCCAGGGCCCCCTTGAATTTCTTGGTTTCAACTCCTCCTCACTATTCTAATGTTGAATTTGTTTTTTCTCCTTAAATCCTGAGACTGGGGATCCCCCCCCCATTTTTTGTAAGCTTGTTCATTTTCTTTTTATGTGTTGCTACATGTAAAAGCAACATATAAAAGAAAACACAAGTATAACAAACTGTGTGTTCAGATTGCAAGAAAGGATTCTCAATATCAGTTCAGCCTATCCTATTGACTGAAAGCATTTACCTTGTTTCTTTTACAACTAACTTGAATATTATGAGTCTTACATCTAATATAGAGTACTCTTCACCCTTCTTGGAACGTCTATGCTCAATAAGGACATTAGTTGATTTGTCACTAATATTGCTTTCCCTACATGTGAGTGCATTCAGAGTTCTATCCTGTCCCATATACATAGCATAATCTTATATTTTGTATCTAACTGGCATCAGTTTTCCTTTTTTTTTTCGATTTACTTTTAAGGTTTACTTTTAGCAGGACTGTACTGAAACACTCTTACCCCTTAATAGATCTAATTGTCTGGACTTAAAATAATAGATTTCTCTATCACAGGGGCATTTGTCTGTACAGATACTGATTTCTGTTCTCTGCACATGTTTTCATGTTATATGCCCAGTGTAATATGAAGCGAGTTAATTTATTGTGTTGCATATAGTAAAGAATCCAGCAGAATAATGTTATTTAGGGTTTTTTTCATTATTTCTATGAATAACAACAACATCAACAATAATAGTAATAGAAAAGATAATTTCTACCTATAGCAAGTCTCAGTTTTTTCTTAAATGCAGTAGAAGGCCCTTCACACTCTATTTGTCAGCTTGGCTTCAGGTTTTCATATTGTTGGCTAGAAGACAGATAAAGGGGATTATGGACAGAACTGAGCCTGGTTTCTGCTAATCTCCAACTTGAATTCTTTCAAGGGTTGCAAAATATGATTCAAGTATTTCACAGGCCTTTATAACCTTTGTCATCTGTCTGGTATATGTGCCATCATGGGTGGATTTGGAACTGACATTTTATATCTCTGATCTCAACTGTATAAATATTTGTTTAGACTGACTATCAACATAGAACACAGACATTCTCTTCTGATGTATGGATGATAGAATAGTCCTTAACTGGGCCCCTAAGGATGGGGCAGGCACAAACTAACAGAGGGCAATGAGGCAAATTTTCAATGAACTCAGATTTTATATTTTCCTTTAGGTAAAAGAGTGGTTGCTTCTATACCAAAAAACTATTTCTTATAATTTGGGTTACATTAAAAATATCTCAGATATACAACCATTTATCTGAATCTATAATAGTGACTTGGTTTTCTCAAATACATTATATATGGAGTCCTTTAGACTGGAATTAAATTAATCATGGTTGTTATTTTTTTTTTTCTATAGACTTCCCAGCTATTTTCCCCTAGGAAAACTCTCTTAAATAATCAAGAGAAATATTTTAGGCAACATTATGTAAATCATCACCCTTATTAGATGAATTAATATTCTTGAAGTTATAGCTCATTTCATGGAAATCAGATTAACCTGATGTTATGGGCATTGTCATTTATCAGTAAGTTATTTGTTCATATGCTCAGTATGTGACATAAAATATGTAACTCTAATAAGAGAATGGATCACCTCAAATAATTTAGCAAATCTTGAAAATGATAAGGATTAAAATTGTGGATGTATAAAGGACACAGAAGCTTGGAGAACTTTAAAACCATCTATTCCTCTCCTGTTTCCCTCACACAAGGAAATGAAGGTTGACACTTTAGCATGGTTTGGAAATCCTTCTAAAAATTATCTGACTTTCTCTTAGAATTAACAAGTAATTTAAAGTTTTAAGAACTGCAGAACTGATCACATGAATTACCATAATTTAGTCAAGAATTTTTTTGAATATCCACCTTTTGACAAACATTGTACATATATATACCAGGTTGTAGAGATGAATAAAATCATCCTTAGTCTCAAATAACTGAAAGAAAAATCCCCCAATATTAGTGAATACTGAGGAATTAAGGATGATGCTATGAGAAAATTTTTATAATGTGAAATTTATTAAGTTAAATAAAATATTGTGCTTTTGAGATTAGAATGACTTGGTTTTGTTCTAATGATACTGATGATAGACAGTGGTTGTATTTTGCAGAAGTTTTATGGGAGCAAAATAAAAACTTGATAATGTGATATAAATTTGGTCCCCCAAGGCGATTTTTATTGTTATTTCTATTGGTGTTGTTAATGAGAGAAATTTCTGTGAGCTATTAGAAAAAAAAATGTGGATATCAATATCTAATCAAAAAGAGGGACAAAATAATGGATAATTAGAGAATATATATAACCAGTAAGTTAAAAATATACTCACATGCTAAGGAAGCACAGTGGTGGAAGTTTTGCTCATCATAAAGCTTTAACAGTGAGTAGAAGGTATCTTGGTGTCTTGGGTGTGGGAAGATATGCTAACAACCAGTGATAGATCCGTTGTAAAATTTGGAACTGTTCCTTTGGTATTAAATTTCACTTAAGACCTGTGCTTCTGGACAGGATGGAGTAATAGGAACTGGATTTACTCTCCTGGCTTAAACTGCTAAAAGTAAAAAAATATATATATTAAACAATACTTTTAGACATTGAACAACAAACAGCACAAGACAACGGTTGTATAAAGCTGTTAATTATAATGATAACCCATAAAAACCAGTGGCATAATGTTTTGTGTAATACAGTTAAATGTTGGTGTTTGAACAAGTCCCTGGTCACCTGTGAAAAATAAAGGTGGATTCTCTTTTCATATTTATTAACAAAATGAATTTCATAGGAATGCAGTATTTAAATATGTTAAAATACTACAATTACTAGAAGAAAACATTTTTGTTTTATTTAATAAAAGTTAATTTTTAAATTTTAAAATATTTTTATGTGTTGCATTTATTGCTTTAAGATTATACAAATATGTTTTGATATAATTTAATACATGCAGCATCAACTAGAGTATTCAGTACACAGATTATTCAATGGGTATAGGCTTAGTAGTGGGACCAAATTAGCCCTAGACTAAATTGTTTCACTTGCAGCCTAATAAGGCTTACAAGGAAGCCTCAAAATGATCAAACTATTTCTTAACTACCTCTTTGAGCAAAGTTACAAATATTTACAAAAATACAAATACGCCCTGCAACCAGTAAAGTAAAATTCACAATATCTGACATGCAATCTAGAATTACTAGGGATGCAAAGACGAAGGAAAATATAACCCATAACAAGGAGAAAAATTAATTAATGAAAACAGACTGAAAAATGGTACAATCAGTAAACAAAGACATTCAAACAGTTATTATAACTAATTTTCGTAGGTTCAAAAAGTTTAAAGGAAAGCGTCAACATCTTAAATAGACATACAGAGGATATAAAAATAACCCAAATTGAGTTCCTAGAGATGAAAAATATAGTTTCTGAGATGAAAAATAAACTGGATGGGATTAAAAGAGATGAGGCAATGCAGAAGCAAAGATTGACCTCCCTGCAAAAGCAAAATTCTGTTATTATAATCTGTCCCACTGAGTAGTCCAAATATAAAGTCTGAAATGCAAAATGCCAGCTTGGTCATCTTTTTCCATTTCAAGTTTGCTTTACCCTTTCTGGTTTGTGCTTCCAAAAATAATTAAAGTATAAAATTATGAAAATTGTATTCAATGGTATTAAAATTAAGCATCTATCCATTTTATGGATTGCCCTGCATAATGCAAATATCTAAAATCTAAATATTATGTGTATATATACATATATGTATACATACATATATGGATATATATCTCACTAGCAGAATGAAAAGAAAATATGAAAGTACAACACAAGTTGTGGAGGAATATAGTAAAGGAAAGTAAAATGATAGTATTTTTGTTTTTAGATATAGTTGCCCTACACAGTGGAAAAAGGATATACGGATTAGCATATTTTATTTTCTGAGAAGCATGAATCAATTTAAAAGATGAATGGGCAGATGAATTTAAAGAATCATTAATTTAAATACATAATCAGTCTTCAATTTTTTTGTTACTGACAACAACCCCTTTAAGATTTTCAAAATGTTGAAAGGTGGGATTCCAAGATTTTTAGTTGCTATAGAAGCAATTATTAGCAAATCCTTTCTTCTAATATCATTACAGAAAATAGTGCCCTTTGTGCCCAGAGAACTCCCATTAGAACAGATAGCTAGTGGGAAGCAGCCACATAGCACAGGGAGATCAGCTGGGTGCTTTGTGACCGCCTAGAGGGGTGGGATAGGGAGGGTGGGAGGGAGGGAGACGCAAGAGGGAAGTGATATGGGAACATGTGTATATGTATAACTGATTCACTTTGTTATAAAGCAGAAACTAACACACCACTGTAAAGCAAGTATATTCCAATAAAGATGTTAAAAAAAAAAAAAAAGGAACTGCATTTCGGAGCAGCTCAGAACATAGGGTGTACCACTCTGGAGCTATCCTACATTTCCTGTGTCTGATTAAATATTGTGTATATATGCTATGTATTTATATCTCCATCTAAATATACATCTGTATCTCCTAAAATACTCTCTCACATATAATGAAGTCACAGTTTCCAGATAGTTGTTCTGGTAGTCATTAGACAAAATATAGTCTCATTTATTTAAAAAATGTGAAATGAGAGAAATGTATGAAAAACTTGATCCATCTTCTGACTGAATTTGTGGTATTGGTACCTTCAGAAGAGGAAATAATTTATTGTAAATTATTTTATTCCTCATTTATTAGAGAGGAAATTTATAAACTGAAACTGTTAGGGCTTAAAGGGTTTTTTTCCAGAAGATAATATCTGTGGTTCTCACCTTACACTGAGCAGTATATCACTAGTAAACAATCAGACAAATAGGTACATTATTAAGTTATTTTATTTTCACCTGGCTTTTTAATACTATCATCTGATATACATCATATTAATTGACACTGCAATTTCTTCCTTGATTTGTATATTTTTTTCTACAAACACTTTGCATTCCAACTTCCACGTATCTGATTTACTCATCCCTGTGATGGTCTTCATCTTCAGACATCTTGCTGTCTGGGCTGTTCAACCCTGTGACAGTAAAAGCACACTCACTAGGGACTAGGAGTTTGAGAAGGACTTAGAAAATTGTTTGGAACCTGAAAAAAAGGGCTCCAGAATATGAAAACAAATCTGCAAAATGGAGATCAAAACTTGTGTAATTAATATTTTCAACTAATATTACTACAACAGCAATGTTACTCAGCTTTCATATAGTTATCTATAAATTATATTGGATATGTGACTTGGGCACATTTTAATGCATTTGATAACATTTAGGGTAAAGCTTCTAAAAGGGCATTGCCTAGGACTGAGGAAGGTTTAAAAATGGCCCTGCACAGAATGAACTAGAAGTGACTTCAATGGGAGGCTGAGGCAGAGATGCTGGACCCGGAGAGTGACAGAGCAGGCGTACATTGGAGAGAGCTTTCCTATATAGGAGAGCCAAGAATGTGTTACTTATTGAGGGGGGAGCATGAAGGTAGTGGACCCTATAATGAGAATCCTAGGATTGCTCCTAGATTTCTAACTTGGATAAATGACAGGACGGTACTCTTTGGTGAATACTAAAGGAACAGCAACAGCAGCAAAAGTCTAAGAATGGAACTTTAACATATCACAATGCCACCTTTAAAGTAAATTTGGCATTCTTCCCTTTTTGAATGAATGAAAATACATTAATTAAAGACATACACGGGCTTCCCTGGTGGCGCAGTGGTTGAGAGTCCGCCTGCCGATGCAAGGGACACGGGTTCGTGCCCCGGTTTGGGAAGATCCCACATGCCGCGGAGCGGCTGGGTCCGTGCGCCATGGCCGCTGAGCCTGCGCATCCGGAGCCTGTGCTCCGCAACGGGAGAGGCCACAGCAGTGAGAAGCTCGCGTACCACACACACAAAAAAAAGACATACACGTTCACACACCTGCTAATATCTGCTCTTCTGCAATCGTGTTTTCTGTATAGTGTCTAAATATCTCTTCCAGTTGAAGTAGTGCTTAAACACTTCAATAGGCCTCTTTTCAGCCAAAAAGAAAAACTGTCTATGACTGTTTCAACATATTTTAAATATATGTATAATCATTGCCAACTTGTCTGCTTTGCAGATTCTAGTTTCCTATACAATATTTAATATCTCCCTTTATTGAAAATGTCATTGCTCAGTATTATGATTGTTTTTCATTTTGATTATATGTCTGAATATTAGAATTATTGATTAATCTCTTTATTAATGGAATAATCTCAGCACAATGTTCAATACACTTCTTCTCTACCATTATTATATGTTATTTTAAAGATTTTCCATACAGTTACTTTAAATGGGATTTTCAGATTTTTCAGGCTTTTTGAAGTCAGTAGGATAGGCTCCAGTGAGTAAAAGAAATGCTGAAGAACAACAATATGAATTAAACAAATTTAAGTAGTTAAGAAAGCACTAATCTAGTCATTGAGAAATGTATACTAATATTTACATAGTATGTATATATAAATCAATAGTTTCTAAATGAGATAATCTACTGAACAAAATATCTTAAAATATGAATGAAAAGATGTTGTAAAATCTCTATATGATTAAAGTACAAAAATTTTTATAAGCTTGGAAGATAAATAATAAGTGCATTTTTGTCTGGGAGACAAGTTGTTATCTGGGAAACCTCAAGACATTTTGTAGATTATTGAAATCACTTTACTATCAATCTTGAGCATTTCTCCTATCAACTCTATAATTAGTATCGGAAATTACCATGATGACTCTATTTCACTATCAGGAACATTGAAGAAACTATTTCAAGTGCTAAACATTGGTTTTAACAAATAAAAAACAATTCATCTGAAGAAGATGTTACAATGAGCTGAGGAATTAAAAGATCTCAAAGTAGAGAAATTTCACTGACTGCAGTATAAACAACTTGAGGGTAGAGAGTGTCTGTTTTTCCTGTTTGCCCTCCAAATTTGGGAACAGTTTTATATGCACGGTGCAGGGTAATAAGCAAATGTTTAACAAATGAAAAGTACTGAATTCATTACCTTGTGGTACAAATTAGGATTTCTTTTGTACTGTAACTAGAAGATTTTAACTTCAGCATTATGAATTATTAATGTCTTTATCTGATTCCCAGCTCTGTGTCAACCAAACTTATTTGAGTGATAATTAGAGGACTTCATGTTTATCCTATCTTCTAGGATTTCACTTTTGCATATCTGTTAATTCATAATTTTGACATTTTTATAGCACAACCAAAGACTATAAAAACACATAGAGCAAGCACTTGCCAAAGAACTCTAAATAAAACACATCTCAGATATGAAATTAGATCCATGCTTGGTTCTACTTCTAAGTGCTTCATCTAAAGAGAGACGTGCAACACTGCTGCATGAATTAATCACCTAGGGTGACTTTTAAACCTACCAACAGCTGGCCCCTCTATCATATCTGATTTTATTCAATAGTCTAAGTGATAATAATTTTTGGATCAAGAACTTTATTTTACTGGTTGTAAAGGTGGGCACATGCACACGCACACAATCCCCAGTGCTTTTAAAAATTGTGGGACAGAATTAATCATAACTATTGAGTTTAAATGCCATTTATCAACTTATTAAAGTGCAAGCATGCAGGGAAAATAAGCTAAAGACAAGACTTTCGTTTTTCAATTTATTTTTTAAAAGTCTTGTAGAAATCTTTATGAAATTAACACAAAATGGTGGTACCAAAAATCTTTTGGCTTTGTTTATTCCCTAGTCTGTGGCAATGTAAAGAGTGGAAGTTAACCCGGAATTTAAGTTAAGGAAAGCTATATTGTATTAAGTTTAGCCAAAATTCTCTAACTTGCCCTATTTTTTCAAATAAATAAACTTTCTATTCTCTTCCCTCTCTCCTCATCTCCCTTAAGGTATGTCAACTCTAACCCCGCCCCCCCATACACACACCTTGTTGCCTCTGATATTATCTCCTCTACTAGAGGCGCTTTTGTACTTATTGCTACACGATAGTTCAACAATAAAATGTGATAAATGCAGGCAAAGGTGTTTCAAGAAAGAAGGTAAATGTCCTTACACATTTTCAACATAGAAACAAAAAGTTTACAAAACAGCAAAATTAAAAAAAAATAGTTATAGATAAAGTTTGCAGATAATGTTGTCATCCCTCTTAAAAGAAGAGGGATAAGGCACAGAAGAAATGTAGTGTTGAGGACAATGAAAATCAGCAGTTATTGAAATCTATTTATGCTGCATTCAATGGATTTAGAAGACAGAGGCTTGAGTGCTGTCGTTATTACTTGTTTGCCATTTGATGGTGGGCAAAATATTTAATTTCATTGGGTTTCTCTTTCTATGCCTCTAAAATGTGGATTCCCAGGCTAAGAAAATATTTCAAATCTTTTCTAGGTCTAAAAGTCACAGACCTTAGTGTACCCTTTCTAAAGGCCACATTTTCACAAAAGATAGCATTCTTGTAAAACACCTTTATAGAAAGAAAAAGCTATATTTAGAAAGCCCACTCAGTGTCCAGGGTTTTCTGAAGTCGTACTGCTGTTTGTAACCAGGTGTAGGCCAGTAGGACAACACATTTGCTTTAATAACTGTCCAGATTTCTTGGAGTTAAAGATAAGTGTTTCATTATTCTAAGTGTTGACCTAAGAAATTATTGAAAATAAAAATTGTTCTAATCTACTTCTTGAATTGCCCAGTTCTTACATGGCCTGACACGAAAGGTGATTTAAAAGATTGCATTTAAGTTTGGACATATAGCCTTCATCCTGCTGTTTCATCACAGACCTCTTACAAGATAAACACATGCAACCATTTTGAGTTTCTGAATGGGAGTGCTCCTTATAGTATTTTCCCCTTATAAATTTCTTGCCAACTTACTCCAATTTGAATGCAGGTAGAAATTTATAAATTTCTCCAAGAACTTATTTTTGTTTTTATGAATCTTACTGATTTTGTGTTAATACCGAGGACTTTATCAAATTCATAGACATTTGATAGAATAAAAAGCAAAAGCATAATTCGGAAAAATCCAAAAACCTCAAATAGAAAATAAGATGCTATGTTGTTAGTAACAGAAATTAGCACAAATAGACTGAAAAACTGACCACCATTGTAAACTGAGCTTTTAACTATGGCAGTCGCCAGGAAAAGGAGGGTTACTCCTCTTTTTTTGCCTTCTTTTAACAATCTCGAAAATTAAAGAAAGATTGAAATGACAATAAAAATAATTTATTTCCCAAACCATTTGAGAGTAGTTGCTAACACAATGCAATGTCTCCCCCAAATCCTCTAGTATTTCCTACAAACACATATCCAAATATAATCATGAAAATAAGGAAATTAACACTGACACATGACCACAGAGCTACTAATCCTCAGACCCCTTTCAAGTTTTGTCAATTATCCCCATCATGTCCTTCATAATAAAAGGATCAGCCCAGTGTCACATGTTGCATCTAGTTGTCCTGTCTCTTTAGTTTTTTAATCTGGAAAATTTTCTCAGGCTTCCCTTGAATCTCATGAACTAGAAAGTTTTAAAGAATATGGATCAGTTATTTTGTAGGATTTAGCTGTTTGTATTTGCCTCATGATTATTCAGGATATGTGTAGTTGGCAGGAATAACACAGTGGTGAAGCTCTGTTCTTCTCACTGCTTCCTATCAAACAATTTTGGCAAACTTTTAACCTGTAACCTTACTGGAATATCATGTGACTCATTTGATTAAGGTGTATCACCCAGTCTTCTCCACTGTAAAGTTATTTTTTTCTCCATTATTAATAATTTTTCTGGTAAGGCACTTTGTAATTATGTAAATATCCTGTTCCTCATCAAACATAATTTACTCAATTTAATTATTTAAATCAGTATGAACTCATAGACTCCTATTTTATTCAATTGACTATAATACGTTTCTGCCATTATTTATTTTGAGGCTGAGATTGTTCAAGATTTGTCCAGTGGAAACCCCTTCAGTTTGGCTTCTATATCCTTTGATGTTTCCCAATTATTCTGTGATATCTCCCTTCTTTTTTTTTTTAACATCTTTATTGGAGTATACTTGTTTTACAATGGTGTGTTAGTTTCTGCTTTATAACAAAGTGAATCAGTTATACATGTATCCTCATATCTTTTCCCTCTTGCATCGCTCTCCTTCCCACCGTCCCAATCCCACCCCTCTAGGTCACAAAGCACTGAACTGATCTCCCTGTGCTATGCGGCTGCTTCCCACTAGCTAGCTATTTTACGTTTGCTAGTGTATATATGTCCATGCCACTCTCTCACTTTGTCACAGCTTATCCTTCCCCCTCCCCATATCCTTAAGTCCATTCTCTAGTAGGTCTGTGTCTTTATTCCCGTCTTACCCCTAGGTTCTTCATGACATTTTTTTTTTAGATTCCATATATATGTGTTAGCATACGGTATTTGTCTTTCTCTTTCTGACTTACTTCACTCTGTATGACAGACTCTAGGTCCATCCACCTCACTACAAATAACTCAATTTCGCTTCTTTTTATGGCTGATCCCTTACTTCTTGAAACAATAATATGTTCTAGGGTCATCTTATATTTTCCCTGTAGCGGTTCTAGAATCAGCCATTTCTCCAAAGACCTTTAGTTCCTTCAGTTGGAGAGCTGTATTTAGAAACCAAGATCTGGACACTAGGTGTATTCATTGCTCTTGGGAAGCAGTGGTCCCAGGTACTCTCAATAGGCAGAGCTAGGGGATTTATGTACACATATACATACACACATATGAAAACACATATTCATAACCATTTACACATATTCACAAACACATTCATAAACATATGCATACATATAGTCTATGTTTTTTCTATAATGTCTCTATATTGAAAATCATGTGTTCACATTAACATCCTCCATTCCCTTTCAACACCCTTTCATTCCAGTTTTTGCCCTTTTCATATTTTAACTCCCTCCACAGATATTAAAATAACACTGATTACCATATTCTTAATATCCTTAATTATTTGATCAATCTTCCTGTACTTAAGTAAATTCTTGTAGCTGCCACTTTCCCATCTGCACATTTTCTCCACCTGGCACGGGTTAGGACAATCTGTACAGAGTGGTTGCCAAGGCCACTTCCTCATGTGGATGCCCTCTCACACGAATCAGACTTCAGCAGTCAACTCCAGGCTCCCTTATGCAGACATCCTCTCCCCTTTCTCAGACTCTGAGACCCAATGCCAAGTCATTTGGTTCCTTGAATGCCCACCTCCCCCATGCTGACAAAGGGTTATTTTACCTCACTTAATGGACTAATTTGTTCAAGAAGGGAAGGGATCACAACACTATAAAGCAGTTATACTCCAATAAAGATATTAAAAAAAAGGGAAGGGACAAGGAAGGGGGTGAAGAAAGGGAGGTGGACAGGGATGAACAGGTATCTTTCCTTTCTAAACAATATTTGAAGAGGCCCTTCATTTAAAAGTTGCAAAGACATTATGAAGTATCAGCTGAAGAACTGAAACAATGACATATATTTACACATCTGTATCCCTACATCTATGACACACAATGTACACCTAATTTTATAGCAAACAAAATATAATTTAACAAAACTTATGATGCTTAGCCATACACTTTAATATTCTGCAACTTAAAAAAATGTGCAGTGCCATTTGGCTGTTAACTATCATCCATTTATATGAATGGATGTGTAAAACTCCTAGCCAAGAGTGTTTGGGATAGCGTCTCTACTGATCCTTACTGGATCCTCTTCTTCTTTTGTCACTCTTTTCAGTCATTTGTTGATTCTCGATTGTATCTCATTGGTGACTTGCATGACCATTGGTAATCATATCTGGGCAAATACCCCAGCTTGGTGTCTCTCAAAGGGCTGACTGAAAACCACCTGCAACAGAATCAACTGTGGTACTAGATAATATTCAGGTCCACAGGCCCTGTTCTGATTTCCTGCTCAGAAGCTCTTTAGAGAGTAATGAGTATTTGGAAAATACCTTAGCTAATTCTCACACATTAACACTGAAACCATGGTGGAGTTTGCATGTCTACAATTCCTCAAAGTTCACGGTTTAAAACACATAGGTCTCACCAACTACAGTTCTTTTATTTTAGCTTCATCAATTCACATTTGTTATTTAACCAACTTGGAAATTGCCAGATGTGTGAATAGCCGCCAAAGTAAAATGTATCTATCTTTTGCAAAAATGTCTTCTACCAAATGTCTCTACAAAATGAAATGTAAATACCTTCTAAGATCTTGCTTGGAGGAATCTTACAGATTTTTTAAATCTTCCAGGTTTTAGGGAATAGCAAGTGCAAAGGCCCTGATGTTGGGAAAGCCACTGCAGAAAGAAAATCTGGATGTGTGTGTGAGAGAAGAGTAGTAGTAAACGAGCTTGGAGAGTAGGGCAGAAGAAATACTGAATAAAGCATGTGGGACAGGTAAAAAGTTTAATTTTTATTCTAAAGTGATGGGAACAGGTTTTGGGAAATAATGTGATATGATTCATGTTTTTTTTGTGATTATTCTGGCTATTGTATTGGTTATAGACTATAAGGATTGGGGCAAGAGGGGAGGAAGCAAGGAGGTTGTGGAAGAGGCTGCCTATTGCATTAGATGAGGCAAGCAATGATGGCTTGGAGTAAGTAAAGACGGCAAGAGTAAGGTGAGAGGTAGGTGGATTCAGGATGTATTTTCAAGTTAGACTGGCAAGAATTTCTGATGCGCTGGACACAGGAATTGTGGGAAAGTGAGAGTTCAAGGATGAATCTAACATTTTTGGCCTGAGCAACTGGATGAGTTATGGAGCCAGGAAAAACGGGAGTGCAATGGATGGATCAAAGCAAAATATTTAGTTTTATTTGCTAAGTTTGAAATGTCTATTATGCATAGATTGGAGATATTTAGTGGGAAATTGGAATTAGGAGTCTGGAGGTTAGGTGAGTGCTTAGGGCTAGAAGTACGAATTGGGGAATCATAAGTCATCTTCCCATTCAAGTAATGGGACTAGATTAAAACTCATGAGTAGTTAAGGTAGATGGAGAGTGAAGGGGGCCAGGAATGAGCCTTAGGGCATTCTAAAAGACGTTGAGGGATGGGAAGCATCACCAAGGGAGACTGCCAAGGAATGGTGAGTGAGGAGGGGAGAAATCTAGGAGAGGATGGTGTCCTGGTAGCCAGTGAAACAAAATATTCATTCTGGAAATGATGAGGTTCATTTCCCAAAGTTTCTTGAATTGATGATCATTTGAAACTTGGTATTTTAAAAAGAGCTTTAGCAAACAGAAAAGAGAATAATTTTCTATCATGAGTGATTGATTGCAGTAGCATGGGGAATGGAAAAGTTGTGAAAAGGGCATCAAGAATCTATGTAAAAGACAATTTTAAACAAAAGTATTCATTTAAAAAACAAGTAGGGCTTCCCTGGTGGCGCAGTGGTTGAGAGTCCGCCTGCCGTTGCAGGGGACACGGGTTCGTGCCCCGGTCTGGGAAGATCCCACATGCCGCGGAGCGGCTTGGCCCGTGAGCCATGGCCGGTGAGCCTGCGCGTCCGGAGCCTGTGCTCTGCAATGGGAGAGGCCACAACAGTGAGAGGCCCATATAACGCAAAAAAAAAAAAAAAAAAAAAAAAAAAAAAAAAAAAAAAAAACAAGTACACAGGGCTTCCCTGGTGGCGCAGTGGTTGAGAGTCCGCCTGCCGATGCAGGGGATACGGGTTCGTGCCCCCGTCTGGGAAGATCCCACATGCCGCGGAGTGGCTGGGTCCGTGAGCCATGGCCGCTGGGCCTGCGCGTCTGGAGCCTGTGCTCCGCAACGGGAGAGGCCGCAACAGTGAGAGGCCCGCGTACCGCAAAAAAAAAAAAAAAAAAAAACAAGTACACAATATTTAGACATTATATTTTGTCTTTGTGTCGACAGCAGCTACAGCATGCTGTAAGTGAAAGATGAAGGATTACAGTTTAATATCAAATCAGGGAAAAAGGTGAAATAGTTGAATTCTTTGTAGATTTTTAATAGATTTCAAACCTCTATTGGTTTTGAATAATGCCATATTTCAAACATAAGTTTCTAAATAATCATAATTTTAGAATCAGAATAAACCTTATATAACCTTATATAAAACTTATTTAAATGCACATATAGTTCATTTTTACGGGTAAAACTAAGACTCGGGTCTTCTGATTACCAGTACTATTTCTTATTGCAACACACTGCTTAAATGTATAGATGATTGAAAAAAAGAGCATACCAGTGATCTCTTAAATGTTTTACAAAATATTAAGTAATTACAATTAGGGGAAATAAAGCTCATAAGGATTAAATTACAGGAAGAGTTTATAAGAGGGCAAACAAGTAGGAGATGTTTTTCCACACAGATAAATATGAGGTTTTAGCAGAAAATGACCAAAACTGCATTTATAAGGTCATGATACTAGCTAAATGAAATAAAGACAACCATCATGTAAATAACATATAATTTTGAAGGTGAATTTTGAATATGGAGACTGGTACAGATTAACATCTGATTATAATAAAAATCAGACAGGCAGGGTAACAAGGTCTTCTTCATCCAATCACAGCTTATCAGGAATAAGGGAACCTCTTGATACTTTGGTATGTGCCATTTTAGGACAATGAACTTGGTACAAAGTGAACACCTGATACAAGAAATAGTTTAGAAACATAAATATGATTCAAGAAATTCATGGATGGTGAAAGCTATGTTGGATTATTTCAAAAAGTTAGGGATGACTTGGTTAAGTAACTTCTCTTTTTAATAACAGAATAACTGTCACATAAAAGATCTCACTATGCCATTGACAAAGATAAAATCCCGGGACGCCATGGTTTCACAGTCTAATAGTCTAGAGATACAATGTCCAGTATAGTGTCCATTAGTCACAAGTGGCTATTAAATACTTGAAATGTGGGCAAGTTTGACTTAGGAACTGAAATTTTAATTTTATTGAACTTACATTTAAAAATTTAAAAACACATGTGACTAATGGCTGTAGTTTTTGACAGCACTAAGAACATTTCCATTATCATGGAAAGTTCTATTGACCAGAGCTGACCCATAACCTTTTTACTTAATTTTACATTTATTCCTCTTTGCTAAGAAAATCCTCTCTCTTACTAAAAAACAATATTAGCAAGATGGCTAGATATAAACTCAAGATGCAAAAATCTATTGGATTTCTATAATCCAGGAACAAAGAGAGAGCTTAAAAATTATTTAAAATGGAAAAAAAAACTCCCTAGGAATAAATCTAAATAAAAATGTGCAAGACATTTATGGAGAAAATGAAACCTTATTGAAAGATGTTAAAGAAGTCTTAAATAAATGGAGAGGTACATCTTGTTTATGGATTGAAAATACTCATCATAATGGTGTAAGTTTTCCCCAACTTAATTTATATAGTCAATACAATTACAATAAAAATACTTAGTAGAGGTTTTACAGGATTGCCAATTCTGAAATTTATGTGAATGGTCAAGAACAGCTCAGACACACCTAAAAAATCCATTCATTCCAAAATGGTCCTGGAAAACTTAATTATTCATAAGAAAACAAAGAAATTGGATAATACAGACAAGTCGATTGTAAGTGCATTAATGGCTTGAATATAAAACAAAGATACACTAGAACTTTCAGAAGAAAATATACTATATCTGGGTAGCATTAAACTAGGGAAGGACATTTTAAGTAGAACAAAAAGACACTAAGCTAAAAGATAAATTTGATTTCATTAAAATTGAGAGCCGCTATTTATCACAAGACAACATTAAAAATGTTAGAAGGTATGAAATAACTTATTTGTGTCATATATAGCTGACCAAAGATTATTTGCTTGTATTTAAAAAACAATACAAATAAGTAAGAAAAAGATAAACAGTAGAAAAATGGACAAAAGATATTCTCTGGACTTCACAGAATAGGAAACATAGGCAACTGTTAAACAAATGAAAGGATTCTCAGCCTATCAGTAATTAGAGAAATACAAATTAAAATTGTTATGGACTGAATTGTGTTCCCTAAAATTCGTATGTTGATGCCCCATCTCCCAATGTGGCTGTTTGGAGACAGGGACTTTAAAAACATAATTATGGTTGAATGAGGTCATAATGGTGGGGCCCTAACTGATATGACTGGTGTCCTTGTAAGAAGAGAAAGAGATAAGAGGGATGTATACACACAGAGAAAAGGCCATGTGAGGACATAGCAAGGAAGCAGTGGTCATCTGCAAGTCAAGGACAGAGGCCTCAGGAGGACCCAAAACTGCCAACATCTTGAGCCTGGACTTCCAGCCTCCAGAACTGTGAGAAGATAAATCTCTTGTTTTTTAAGCCACTGAATCTGAGGTATTTTGCTAGGACAACCTGAGCAGACTAATACAAGGAACAAAAGACTAGAATGGCCATTCTAACTGGTGAAGCTATAGAGCAAAAGGGCTGAAAATTGATTCCATAACTTTGGAAGACATTTTGACATGCATTTTTAAAGTTGAGTATTTGAATTCCCTACAACTCAGCAATTCTACTCTTAGTATGTCTACTCTTTTACTTATGTTAAATCTTGCACATGTGTACCAGGAAACATTAAAATAAATGTTCATGGAAGTACTGTCCGTAATAGGCCCCAAACAACCCAAATATCATTAATAGAATAATAAACACATTTTCTTGTATTTATACAATAAAATATTATACAGTAGTACAAATGAATGAACACTAGTTAAAGTAAAGTGGATGAACCTTAGAAACATAATGTTGAGTAAAAAAAGCAAGCACAGAAGACTAAAGTATGATATCAATTTTATAAATCTCAATAATAAGCAAAATCAGATAAAAATTATGTGGATGTTCAACATAAAGCCAAGATCAGAGTGATTTCTTTGGTGAAAGCAGGAAGGTGGGATCAGGGTAGAGAATAGAGAGAAGACTCAGCAGTTTTTTTTGTTTGTTTGTTTGGTTTTTTTTTTTTGCGGTACGCGGGCCTCTCACTGCTGTGGCCTCTCCCGTTGCAGAGCACAGGCTCCGGACGCGCAGGCTCAGTGGCCATGGCTCACGGGCCCAGCCGCTCCGCGGCATGTGGGATCTTCCCGGACTGGGGCACGAACCTGTGTCCCCTGCATCGGCAGGCGGACTCTCAACCACTGCACCACCAGGGAAGCCCGACTCAGCAGTTTTGATTCTAGTTCTTAGTTTTGGTGGTGTGTTTGCAGGAGTTTTTATTATTTCTCATAACTTACATACAATTAAATATATTCTTTTGTAGATTATCTAATAATATTTTAAAAATCAAAATCCATTATATACCAAAGATAACCCCTAGACATTAATTATAGAGAGTCCACTTTGAAACAACATACATAGTTACTCATACATCTTCTGTAGTTGAAAGCTTTTAGCTATGAAATTCTTCCCCCTTCATAGGAGGACTTTATGTTCCATAATGAAGGAAAATTGTTCCTACTTTAGGACAATTTGCCTTCTTTATTTAAGTGATACTAGTCCTTTGGCTGCCTAGAAATTTTAAAAACAACTGATAACTACATCTACTGCCTGCAAGAGAATAAAGGAAAAGGAGCATAGGAGGCAATCTCATACATTACTGATAAACACATACAAAGACAATATTGGTACAAAGCTAGTTCTCCATATAGCAACTCTGAATTTTATTAATAAATACCTATATATATATATATCTCAAACATTAATAAAAGAATAAAATCCAATATGAGTACATTTGCTCTTTTTTTGCAATTAGTTCCAGGATTCTATTTTAGATTATTACTTCATATCTGCGAGAGTTGGGTGTGTGTTTGTGTGTTTGGTTTTATGGAAGTTGCATTGTGCTAAAGTTTACATTTCTTTCTAGAATTAAATGGCTTTTGTTATCCCTTGGGAATACTGAAGATAGCAACAACAGATTACTACCTACCGGTGGAAAAGTATAAATAGCAATTTTAGCTGCTAGTGATTCTGAAATTGCCCTTAACTTTGTCCTTCTAAAAATGCTCCAAGAATTACGTTTTGCAAATCCACAGATTTACTATCCATATTCAAGTCATTTACGTGGACAAAGAATGTAGCCTGCGGTATCAGTACAAAGGATGTTATAGCCATCAAGCCATCAGCCACTGAAGCCACCCCCAATGCTGCACCCTGAGGGGATTCAGGATGGAGAAAACAGGATACTGGCCCTAGATAATTAAAGTGCATATCAAGGGAATGATTTCCATGAGACCAGATTCTTGCATCTCACCATATATAGAAAAGTGCTAAATTTATTTAATTAAGATGTCTAGTTTCTTTAATTAACAGTAATCTTTGGATGTTCCAACTACCTGGTTTTTTTTTTTTGCAAGAACCCCTAAATATCCTGTGCCCTCCCTTACCTCTTCGGAACAGTCCCTCAGAGCTATCTGAGAGGTTGTCTCCTGATTTAAGTCCTCAGTATGTCCTCCAAATAAAACATAATTCTCAACTTTTAGGTTGTGCATTTTTTTCAGTCCACATTTAATTGTATGGTTCACGTAAGTACTATGCCTAGATGTAATGGGATGAGCTGTAAATTATTAAAACTACATAAATTCTGTCAGCTCTACCACTAGCTGAGATCAGGCTTTCATCTCTGGATACTTCTGTCATAGACCATGGTAGATATGGGGTCTGTGTTGGTCTTAAAATTATTCTTAGAATTGTGGGGACTCATTCATTCTTTCAGCAAATTTTATTGCTTATATTCTATGTGTCAGTTACAGTGCTGGGTCTTGAAATACAGAAGTCAACACACGAAAATACAAGGATAAAACACATTTTCTACCATATTAACTTTTTTCATTCATTACTTCATCCCTAAATCATTCAACACGCATCTTCTTATTGAATACTGATGAGGGGTCAAATGCTAGGCTAAACACTGAGTATATAACTGCAAATGAGATGGATAGGCCCTGATTTTGATGTCACTACTATCTTTTGTCCTGCCATATAATGGCACAGCTTCATTATTCCCTTTACCCTAAGTTTTTATCACAAATTGCTAATGAAAATAAAACTGTTAGTGGAGTTTCAACATGCATAGGTAAATGAGAACACAGAACTCCCCTTTCGCATGCCCCATTCTTCTCCTTCTAACTCCATATGTGAACCCACTTTGTGCCAAGACCAAGAATTTGTGCCCCAATAAGAACCAAGCTGATTTCCTCACACTGACTGGGGCTACTACTCACTTAGAAGACATGATGCTTAATTTTGATAAGCAACTAGAAGACCATGGAGACAACCTATAAAAATGATTTGTCTTGGGAGAAAATACTAAAAAGGGTTAATGTGCTGTTCCACATGTCTAACCTCCTGGGATTAAACCACAGGCACCAAGATCACCAAGTGTACTTGGCAACAATGAGCTAAAAATGAAAAAAAAAAGCATCATACTGTTATTGTATTCATTTTCCCCCAAGGCACTCTCTGATAAACACCACAACCTCTAAGGGAATTGAGAACAGCTTCCTTGTGGGGTAGGTTAGATATGCATCTTTTTCCAAGCAGTTATATCATACCCAGCTATCAGCACACCTTATTTAAGGTGATTGTAATGTATGAGATTAAATGTTCCTACCTGATTGGAAACCTTCTTGTCTTCAATTCATTGGCTATACTGGATTATTTTTCTTGGGTCAGACTTCCAGAATTCTACCAGAAATCGTTCCTTTGGGGAAACCAGGCCTTCCCAGAAACTCAGGAAACTGAAATGGAGACAGCAAGAGAGAAGGAAATTATTTGGACATATAGACCTCAATTGTTTGGTTTTAAGTAAACGTCCCAGCAAACATCTTCTACATGCTATAATAACATTAGGGAAATTCACAGTTTATAAGTTTGTGTACTCATAAACTGAACATATTATGATAAGAGTACAGGTTGCATTTTGTGTCTTCAACTCAAGCAAAGACTTCAAAAAAGGCCCAGTTATCCTTTGTTCATTAAGACACAAAGAGAGGGCAAAAAGGGCAAGTTTCTAAGTCTTTTTCTTTAAAATTTACTTCCTTTCTTCAGTCTTCATCAAGATCTTCAGGAAATTAACTTTACTAAAGTTAATTATTCATAAAATAAACATACGAACCTGCAGAAGACTATCTCACAGGGACCTGTAATGTACAATATCCATCGCATACATGCACCATGAGCTTGTCTTTTCTAGCACTGGCATACACAAAACTCTGTGTGTGTGTGTGTGTGTGTGTGCACATGTGTGTCTTTTTTTTGTTATGGAGCCATAGGGAGAAAATAAATCTATTGGCTGCAATTCAGTGATGTAGAAAGATTTAAGGGTAAAGGAAAAGGCTACATCAAGTGAAGCAATAAAGTCATGAGGTTGTGCTTCCATAATAATAACAATAGCAGTCTTCTGTAACCAAGGGAGCAGGCTCCTCAAATTATAGTCACACCTGTTAGACCATCTGCCCATAAATTTCACACTATCATTAATGGAAAACAAATGGCACTGTCTCTCCTTCCCTTTATCCATTGGCTATTCTCATAGAAACGATTTTTCTCTTCAAGGTCGTGCTCTTTCCTATCTGTTTCAAAATATTAGGATTTAGGAGGGGTGATACATAATGTGCCATGCCTTGGTACTTGTACCAGTGATGGCTCTGTAAGGAGCACTGGATTGTTAGGAGGCTATAAATTGAATTCCCCTAGAAGCAGAACCTGAGGCAATAATTTGAATGCCAACTGTGCATCTGGGAGGTGCTTCCAGAAAACTCAGAAGTGGAGTGGGAATTGAGAATGGAGGCATGGAAGGAAGCCAACAGAGGTGCATTACTGAATCAATTACTCCTGCAGGAAACTGCTGCCAGTACTTCAGGGGAGTTCTGTGAAACTCTATAGAACATGTCTCAGAGTTATCCCAAGAATTGGTGAGAAACTTGAAGTACTTATCTTCCAGTCCCCTCTGTCCTTGGTTGAAAGCTACACCCAGATACATTAACTCCTGTACATTTCTGGTTGCCCTAAGGTGGATAATTGCAGGTGGTAGCATGAGTCTATCAGCATATACTGGAATGATGAGTGCTGGGGAGATATGAGTGGAGCATTGAAACCATCTAATACAGTGGGGGCAGGAGATATTAATTATTGGCTTGCAAGTCCAAATGGTAACCTTAAATTCCTGGGTTAATGGTTTTACTTTGAGGTATTTAAGCATGATGTATGAGTAAAAATTTCCTCTATTAAATCAAGTTGAAGATCCTAAGTCCCTAATCTTCTGGAAAACTGTGGGTATCTTTTTAACAGATTTTTGAAAAGTAACATGATTAAGATTTCAAACTGACCATTCATTCATTCATTCATTCACTCATTCAACAAACATTTATTGAACACCTAAAGTAGGCCATGGGTTAAACTAGGCACCTGTGTTACTGTTACTAAAATCATTATCGTGCCACCTAGAAGTCAATGTATTGTGACACTCAAATAAGAAAATCCATAGTTACCATAAAAATTATTACAGAGTGCTATAGGAAGACACGGTAAGACCTTAATTCATGCTGTGGAGAGTAGTATATGGGGGATATCAGTAGGGCTTCCTGTAGAAGGCAATGGAAATGGATATGTAATATGAAGGAAGGGTGAATTTTTGAGGAAAAGAGAAGATAAATTCATGTTTGCCAGAAAATGAATGGTTAAGGATCAGTCCAGAAAGGAGTTCCATTCATAATCAGTATAAGAAATGTCACTGGGGCTTCCCTGGTGGCGCAGTGGTTGAGAGTCCGCCTGCCGATGCTGGGGACGCGGGTTCGTGCCCTGGTCTGGGAAGATCCCACATGCCACGGAGCAGCTGGGCCCGTGATCCATGGCTGCTGAGCCTGCACGTCCGGAGCCTGTGCTCTGCAACGGGAGAGGCCACAACAGGGAGAGGCCTGCGTACCGCAAAAAAAAAAAAAAAAAAAAAAGAAATGCTCACTGGAGTGTAAGAAAAGAAGACAATGGAGAGGGTGGTAGAAGCCAGACCATGAATGGTCCATGTATGTATAGTAAGTGCTGTGGTGTATTCTTTGTGTTCCCCTCCAAATTTATACGTTGAAATCTTAATTTCCGGAGGTTATAGTATTAGTAGGTGGGGCCTTTGGGAAATGATTATGGTATTAGTGCTCTTATACAAGAGACGCCCCAGAGCTCCCGAAGCTCTTCTGCCATGTGAGGTTACCATGAGAAGTCTGTGACTCAGAAGAGGGCCCTCATCTGACCATACTGCCACCCTATTCTTGCACTTGCAGCCTCCAGAACTGTGAGAAAAAAATGCCTGTTGTTTATGAGCCACCCAACCTGCACCATAATCTTACAGCAGCCCAAAAGGACAAAGAGAGTTTGGATGTGAGATTTTTACTCCAAGAAAGATGGGAATCCATTGAAGGATTTTAACTGGTAACTTAGAAGAGAGAAAAGTTTTATAACACAATCAGGTATTTTTATAAGAAAAAGTTGTTTCATTTTCAGAAAGATCACTCTGGAAATGCTGTGACTAGATTTTTGGAGAAGGGTGATGGCAGTCCCGGATATAGAAAGATGAGTTAGTAGTCCATTAATGTAAGTCAAACAAGAAAGTGGATATAGAAAGTGTGAATTTGTGGCTGAGCGTTCTTTTTTTTAGCACTTGAAAAATGTTATGTCAATGCTTCTGACGCCAGAGTTTTAGACAAGAAATATGCTGTCATTGGAATTGGTGTTTCTCAATAAGTAATGCATCATTTCTTCCTGTCCACTTTCAAGATTTTTTTTGTCTCTACTTTTCAGAAGTTTAGTTATGACGCGTCTTGGCAAGGATATCTTTGCGTTTTTCCTCTTTGGGTTTGTTCAGATTCTTGAATTTGTGTTTATGTTTTCTAAAAAATTGGGAACTTTTTACTCATGATTTCTTTGAATACTTTGTCAGTCCTACTTGCTCTCTTTTTTCATTCTGGAACTTTGATGATACGAATGTTAGTGCTTTTGTTACTGTTTACAGGTTCTTGAGATCCTGTTCTTTCTCCCATCTTTACCCCTCAGTCTATTTTTCTCTGTACATGTGGTACACTGTATTGATCTCTTCTAAGTTCATGATTCTATGCTTTATAATCTCCACTCTACTCTTGAGCAAAGTTTTTTGATTGTTGTAGTTTTCAGTTCTACTGTTCTCATTTGTTTTTATTGTTATAGCTTCTAGTTCTTTGTTTACATTTTCTATTTTTCCCATTTCTGCCAAGGAACACATAATTGCTAATTGAAGCACTTATGTGACAGCTTATTTAAAATTCTTGTTTGATCATTTCAACAGAAGTTTTATCTCAGTGTTGGTGTATGTTTATTGTCCTTTCTCATTTATTCTGTGATTTCCTGGTTCTTGGTGTCATAAGTATTTTTCCATTGTATTCTCAACATTGTGAGTTATTATATGACTGTGTATCCCATTTAATTTTATTATTACTTTTTAGAAGGAAGTCATCCTATTTGAGGCGTAGTATGAGGACTGGGAGGTTACGTACAGATTTCCATTGGGCCCTACTGACGATACCCCAGCAAAAGTGGGCACTTACATTGTCTCACTGAAGACAGATCAAGTAGAAGTTCAGCTCCTATTGGCCTTTCTGACACCTTCCCCTCAAAAGTGGGAACATTAATATCATTGTGTTGCCTTTTAGTAGGAGTGGAAGTTCATCTCCCCAGTAGATTTCTTGACACCAGGGGAGGGGAGAAGTGAAGTGTTTGCTGTCCTTCCTCCCACTTCATTGCTTCTTGTTGATGCCGGGTGTGGGTAGAGGGTCAGCTACGTGCTTGCCCCACTGACACCAAGGTAAGAGGAAGAGAACTACCAACTAGCCCTGCTTGTGCCATCTCATTCTGTCTTACTGCCTCAGGATGGTTATGGGGATTCAGCACCCCACTGGGTCTCACTGACACCATGTGTTGGCGGTTAGTGGGGTGCCTACTCCCTCCAACCTGTAACATCCTATTCTTATTGATGTCAGGGAGAGACGGAGGCTAAGTCCCACCATTGGACCCCACGACTGTGTGAGGGCAGCCCAGTGTTAACTAGCCTGTCAGGCACCACCTTTTAAAGTCTGTTTGCTAATGGAAAGGGGTGGAGGCTCAGCTCACCACTGGACCACACTGAAACAACCCTGGTGGGGAATCAGAGCGATGGCTCTTCTGGAGGGCAGGAGTGGGGTGGTGTGGAAGATCAAATCCTACCTTGGCCCAACTGAAACGACAGGACATAGGGGATGGGTGCAATATTCCACTGGCACTTGGCTCGAGTAGTGTGTATATTCCACTGGCACTTGGCTCGAGTAGTGTGTATATTATTGCCCAAATGGTCTTCTGTCTTTAGCAACCCCTTTCCTCATACTTTGGCTAGGGGGAACAGGGTTTTGTGTTTTTTTCGGAAGCTTTTTTGTCTGTTGTTCTGTTGGTGGTTATTGATTGGGGGTTCCTGTAATAGCCTCTCCAGGATGTATGGGAAGCAACAGGAAACACAGGGGACTCATCACCATGTTATTCCTCAAGTCCCAAAGTCCCTAGTTAAGTCTGCCTTCTCATTTCCACCTTTCAGCGTCTTCCTATGTTTGTTTGTTGTTATGTTCAAGGTTTTAGTTTTAAGTGGGAGAACCTGGGAAAAATGGGCTACTTCATCTTCTTGGAAGCAGAGGTCTGGAGGCCTACTGATGTTAAAAAGTACTGCTGACTGTAAGTTAAAATTTGATGATATACACCTTGCCCTTTAAGAATTACTCTGCTAGATGATGTGGCTTCCCAAAGTTGCTACAATTTGATTTTCATACTTCTAAAAGCCAAGTGTTTTGCTGGAGTTGAAATTTAAAGATAAGCAAGAGATGAGGCTAAGATGATCTATGTGGTAACAGATTAAAGTTGGAAACATCAATATACGTTCATGTTTAGCTTAATATTGCTTCATATTACCTTAATACACATGGTTATGTAGAGAGATACTTATAGATATGTGCCTATACATGGGTCATGTACACACATATTATCTCTTTGCTCTGTCAGCTGAGAAGATCTAGAAGCAATGACATCCAAGCAGCAATTAGTACACCCCACACCCAGATCCTCCTGTCTAATACCGTTCTCCACTAAAAAGACCTAGTTATCCTTGAAGAAATAGCTGATTCTAGGACTGGAGCAGTAAATACACAAGATTTATAGAGAAGACCATCTTATAGTGTCAGAAAGTTCCAAAAAAATATATAGGATGGGGATACCTCAGAGTGGCACAAGAGCCAACTGAAAAGAGTTCACAAGGGTCAGGACTAGAGCAATTTGAGGAACAAAGTAACTAAAGTAGAATTAGATTATAACCCAAAGTATAAAATAAAAATCCATGAGTTCTTCTGATATAAATAAATAATTGGATACATAAATAAATGCAGGAGAATAGATAAATCTCCAGTGCAAAGGAATTCCAAATAGTTTATGTAGTACTCCATCTGAAGCATAACTCCCTATTCCTTAGTTGTGGGCTGAGCATACTGACTTCCTTCCAAAAAGTACAGCATGAAAATGGGAAAACAGTAATCGTACGATGGAGAAACCTGAAAAACACTACCTCAGCCTGGTGATCAAGGTCGACCTCAGCATTCATAATGCATATTGATACTTCGTACACTTGATGTGATCTTACAGAATGACCCTTCTACTCTGTGGTCTTCCTCCCCAAAACACATAATCCCAATATTATCATGAAAAATGCATCAAACAAATTCTAGTAGTGGGTATCCTACAAAAAACTAACTACTCAAAATTGTCAAGGTCATCCAAGGAAAATATGAGAAGTTATCAAACCCAAGAGGAGCCTAAGGAAACATGGCAACTAAAGGTAATGTGATGTTTTGGATGAAATCCTGGAATAGAAAAAGGACATTATGGTATGCATAATAGTCCACTGCCAAATCCATTAATCCATTAGCATTTGCATTGATCTTTGTATTCCCTTTTACTACAGGAGTTAAAGTTAAAAGTCCATGTGCACTACAGATAGCATTTCATTTCCTCTCATCTTCTCAAGTACTTCACAGCACTGCATTTTCTACAGCCCATCTACTCCTTATGAATGATTCTTGCCAAAATTCAACCTCATTCTAGACTAGTAACTCCAACTTAAAATGTTAAAAACTATACGTGCAACATGAAAGCCTCCCTCCTCCCCTAATCCCTGCATATCTTCTTTAGCCAATTCATGTCTGAACTTTTCAAAATTGTTATCTTCATATATTGTTTCCATTTCCTCATGTCCCATTTACTCTATAAGTTACATCCATCTGACTTCTCTCACCGTAATCTCTTTGCCCACTGTCCTGAAATTTTACTTATGGAGGTCACCAGTGATCTCCATGTCAGTATAGCCAACGAATAGTTTTTGTCCTATTTCTAGGCTTTTTCCTTCTTTAAAAAAGAAAAAGAAAAACAAAAACCGTTTTTTTTTCTTCTATGCTTTTACACTCTCATCATCTTCTGTCTTGGTATATTTTACTGGCTTTCTGTGTTTAATCTGATTTCTAATATTCTATTAGTTTCCTTTATCTTGAGTGGAATAAACCAGTATATGAAGGATTATTCTCAACAGCTAGTTCTCATAATAACAGTACTAGTAGCAGCAGTCAATACTCTGTAATGCTTATTATGTGCCAGACACTATTCTAAGACACTGTTTAAATACATATATATAGACACACACAAATATATATGAGGTTTTCCTCCTCATAGGCCTATGAATTAAGCCTATTATTATACCCATGTTACAAATGAGAAAACTGAGGCAATGAGAGGCCAAGGTCCCATGATCAGTACATGGTGAAGCCCCGCCTGAGTTGATGCTGGAACTTTAGAGTAGACAGGATAAATAATGTCTCACAGATTGGCCTTAAAAGTGAGCAACATTCAATTAATGACTTGTTAAGTATCAGAAAAAAATGGAACATTTTAAATTGAATGGGAACTACTGAGTCATGTATCAGTAACTAAGAATGACTCTTATTGAATGAAATTATTTTTCATTATTCTTTTGAAAGAAGAATATTCTTGTGTAAGTGTTTCACAGTTGTTTTTTCATTCACATATTTATTCAGTTATTGGACCCAAATTTCCTACACACCTTCTATGTGCCAGTGTCTGCTGCCAGCTGTTTTGCAAAATCAGAAGAAAAGGAAAGGTAATTCCTTTTCACCATTGCCTCAGCCAGTATTTCTTCTGTAATTAAAATTGAAAGCTTTCCCCAACAGGTTCTCAGAGGCTCTCCCAGAGAAACAGATTTCTCTTTTCCTGTATAATTAAGCACAAATTGTAAGGTGCAGGGCTTGGCCATAGAGGGATGGATGGTCAGAGGTGTTCCGTGCAAGGCTGGGGGACGCTTTTGTGTTTGGTTAGCTGTTAGGAAATGCTAATTTCCTTTTCTCTTGCCATTAGGCACTAATTCCCTGCTGTGCCAGAATTTTTTTGCAGGCTGGGGCCAGAAAGGTGAAGGGAGCTGTACAGCACAAATGCCACAGAATCACCTGCACCAGGAAACTGCTGCTGGGCCAGGAAGGTGATTGTTCACCCAGCGTTTGTGCCAACAATGTACCTCACAACTCCTTTTCTTCTCGTCCTTGGGAGCAGGCCTAAGAGTAGGCACTAAATTCGGTCTCTGACTGTCTCAGGTCGCTAAGCGTGTACCCTACACACGAGGTTCCAATAGCAATTAAGCATCTAATCAAAATCTCCTAGCTCAGGAACAAAAGCCAAGGCTTAACTCTTTCCTGGGCTGCTGACTGCAAGGAGATCCGTGTTGCCTGCCCGTCAGAGCCACGTGTCTGCGTCCCCACATCTACTGCTCTGAAGGGGAGACAGCCCACAGCAAGCTCCCAAGCCCTACAGCACAGATACCCTGAAAGCTCGGGGAGGCCAATGTGTGTTCCTTCTGCTTCTCACAAACACAAGGCAAAACGGGCTGCACCCACATCACCCTAACACCTCTGCCTCTGCAGGTCTCATCCCAGAAACGCCCTTTCCTTTTAAAGAACCAGGTGGCCAGAACTGTGACCACAGATGACAATTTTTCTGCCATTTTATTTTAGCCCTATGCAAAGAGCCTCTAGCGTGGCCCTATGACTCTGTTCGCCTGGTGTTGACACCTTGTATGATCACCACCTCCCTCTGAGCATAGACAGGACCTGTGACTTTTTTCTAAACAATTGAGTATGGCAAAGGTGAAGGGGTTTGGCAGATGTTATAAAGGTCCCAAGTCAAAAGGGTAAATCAAAAAGGAGATTATCCTGTGTGGCCTTAATCAGGTGAAAGCTCATAAAAGAGGCACCGGGCCTTCTACAGGCCAGAGACCCTCCTTGCTGGCTGAAGCAAGCAGCCACACCGAAGAAGCCCACAGGGAGGAACTGCATTGCCTCTAGGATCTGGGGTGGCCTCCAGTGACAATCAGCAAAAAGCTGGGGACCCCAGTCTTGGAGCAACCAGGATATGAATTCTGCCAATGACCTGAATGAGCATGGAAGTGCATTCCCCCCCAGGCTGATGTCCACATGAAAATGTGGTCCACCCAACACGTTTATCAGAGCCTGGTGAGACCCCAAGCAGAGGACCCAGTGCCTGGACTCCGGACCCATAAAACCTGGGTTGTTTTAAGCCACTCATTTGTTACTCAGCAAACAGATAACTAATACAATTCCTAAGCATTCAGATCCTACATTTTTAAATGACTGGTGGCTCAGCTGTATTGCAGCCATGGTCTTCATCATTAATATCTTCAAATCACCAGCCAATTAATATATTCCTTCTATGCATTGCCCCTTGGGTCCATGGTGCATATTTTTTGAGACCATTGAGCTCTTGAGGTCTTCTGTCAATCATTTCTCATTTCTTCTCAACCTTGCCTTTTTAGTCACTGAGAGCCCATATTGCAAAGAAAGATCTTAAAGTGAGTAGAAAACTACATTAAACAAAAAGATATGGATCCTATGCTTGACACACAAATATTACAAAAATATATTCTTTTTCTTTTAATCAAGCCTTCACATGCACAAAGAGAAAATCATATTTTATTCCTGCTTGTCTTAAGCCTCATGAAGCCTTCAGTTCATAAACTTCTAGAAAACTTTCAAAGTTCTCAACAAATATGTTTTGTAGTTCAGATCATTTTAGAAATCAACTGCCATATACCAATAGGATTTTTTCCCCATGGAGTTTGACAAGCTGAACCTATTTATATGGAAGAGCGGGCCAAGAAAGGCTAGGATACGTCCAAAGACTCCAAACGCCAGATATGAAGAATTATTATAAAGTATGATGTTGGCACAATGATTTAAAAAATAATAAACCAACAGAATAAAAAGAGGTGCCCAACACAGGCCCATGCATGTATTGAAATCTGATATATGGAAGATGGGACATTACAAATCAGAGGGGAACAATGTTCTATATACTGAATGGTACCCCATGATAGGTTCCCAATATAGGGGTGGGGGATAAATAAAACGGAAGAAATCGTCATTTAGGAATTTAGTTAACTACCAAACAATGAAAAGAAAAAGAGGTAAAAAAAAAGGTATAAGCCAGTATTTTTAAACTATAACACAGTAAACAGTTATATAAATCATGTTATTCATTGTGTTTTGCGATCATTTATCATTTTAAAACAATCTAGGGTTAAGAGAGGCTGACTGACCTTTTAAAATATATTAATTACTGCCTATGATTCAGCTCTTAAAAATATATGCTTAATTTGTGATTGAGAAAGGGGATTCATTTTAAAAAATAGCTTTAACATGCCTTTGGCCTAACAAAAGCCAAACATGGGATGTATTTCAAAATCATAGGATTATGAAGATTGGACGCGAGCATGATGAAACAAGATTGGTCATGAATTGATAAGTACTAAAGCAAAATAATGGGCATCTAGGGATTTATTATGTATGTGTGTGTTTGACATTTTCCATAACTAAGAAAGTATTTTAAAAAAGGAAAGAAAAAGAGTGTTTGGTAAAGCACCTCAAGTAAGAAAGTTAAACAATAAGTCCCCTACATACAAATGAGTTCCATTCCGAGAACGCGTTCCTTAAGTCCAAATTGTTTGCAAATCCAACAAAGTTAGCCTAGGTACCCAACTAACAACTCGGCTATATAGTACGGGACTGAAATAGGTTTATAATACTTTTCACACAAATAATACATACAAAACAAACAGAAAAAATAAAGAAAACATTTTTAATCTTACAGTACAGTACTCTGAAAAGTACAGTAGTACCAGCTACTTTACCTACGCTTTTACGCTTGCTTCTGGACAGCCTGGGCTTGAAATAAAGACACTGTACTACTGTCCTCTATACAGTTCTGTAAACTACACAAAAGCACAACCACTCGTAGAAGATGCATGCACGTGACAATTTACCCCAGACACTTGAACTTACGTGATTGGACATGCGAATGCATGTTTGCATCTTTGAAAGTTCACAACTTGAAGGTTTGTATGTAGGGGACTTACTGTACAGAACTTGTGTGCTATTATTTTAAGAAAACACACATGTATATATGTGCATATATATGTGTATATATAGGCATAATAAAATGTGCATAAAAAGTTATGTTATATATATATACACACACACACACATATATATACGCATATATACATAATTAACATAACTTTTGGGGGCAGGCAAGTCTACATTCTTACACAGTCATGTTACAGGTGAGGATCCTGATCTCTCCTGGGTGGTTATCTTCTGTTTGCCCTCCCAGGTCCCCTCTCCACCCTTCTCTGGTGAACTGGAAGGGTGAGGTTGACAGGATCCCAGCCCCTGAGACTTCTAGCTGGGTCTGGGCCATGGAGAGCATCAGAGAGATGTGAGGGAGGGAGGAGGAAAGTGAAGGCAGGGGATTTGTTTCCCTGGCTTTCTCCCTGCTAGATAGCCTCCAAGTGGGCTAACTATGACCTTTTACTGAAGGTTACTGTACCTCTCAAGAAGACCAATTCTCCAGGGGTGCTTTTTCTGCTGGGGTCCTGAAACTGATCCCTCTCTTCTTCCCTTTGGACATAGAGATTGTCTCAGCTCAGCTGCTCCTAGCCCCAGATTCCTGCACAATCCCTCCTATGGGGCTGTACTCACACCCTTGTAACAGTTTTGTGTGCCATCTGTTATCTATTAGGACCCTAATTACCACCCTCTTCATTAAACAATAGATGGTACACAGTTATTATAAATAGAGATGGGGAGATTATTATTCTCTACATTTGCAAATCTTTCCAGTATTGCAGTTATGTCCTAGGTGATTCCCAAACTGGACACAGCAGACATAGGAATAAAGGAAAAGAGAGATGTGCAATTGGGGGTTATCAACTAGATACTTACTGGTCCACAAACCAGTTCCTTTTGCTAATAGACATGGAGGCAACTGAGAAGACAGTCCTTTCTCTGAAAAGCCCCAATTGTGAGAGCAATTCAGCTCTTCTAACTTTCCCTATATCTGAACCTAGACTCAGTGCTATAGGACTATTAGAGCACATCAAATATTGCACTATAGTTACCTGGATACATGTATTTATCTCCTCCAGTAGGCTGTGAGCAATTCAAGGAAAAGAGTCCGTCTCATTCAACTTTATATCCTTGCCATCTAGCACAGTGTCTGGCATATAACAGACACAGTAAATGTTAATTGAATGAATAAACGCCTGCTTGAATAAATGAATGCCAGTGGGGCCAGTGTGTTCCATAGCAGGGCTCTAAACAGAGGCTCTTCTCACCTTCCAGTCGCCATCTGGCTTCCAAAAGCAGCACCAAATCCAAATGTGACCTTGGTACCATGGAATAAAGAATCTTTCTCATCTGAATCACGCTGGCTACATCTGCCTGGCTACAGTCAACATAAGGTCTTGAGGCTGAGACACACCTTCATTTGTTAAAAGGGGGAGGGGAGCAGATGGCAAATGAAGGTACTCAAGCTCATTAATTCCTAATGGAGTTGTCCTCCTGGATGTAATTAGAACAACAAGAAGAGCCAAAGGAGGAGAGTTTGGGAAATAAAGTAGGCAGCTGGAAGAGGTTTATGAACGGTATAAACCCTCAGGGAGCTTTCCATTAGAGAGAATAATAATGTCCACACTTCACAATGGCATAGTTCTCCTCAACCAGCAAAACACATCTGCATACATTATTTCAATAGCGTCTCAGGAAATGATTGTAAGACACAGAGGAGAGTTTTATTTTTCCAATTGTGTAAATTTAAAAAGTTAAACTTCTCCTCAGAGAAGTTAAGCCACCTGCCCTGAGTAACATGGCTAGAAAGTTATAGAATAAGGATGGATTTCAAACATTCTGACACTGAATTTGGTCTCCATCCATTCCATGGCTATAAATGGAGAGAGTGACCTTCAGACCAATTCTAAAAAGCATGTGACACTCCACCCAGCCCAGCTATTCCACAGCATGCTCTTTTCTTCCATGCCCACTACCAATCACTTAAAGACAACCAGTTGCCTTCTATTTTTGATTGGCAAGTGGGACACAGAAGTTCTTATGAGCCTAGAGTTTTTATTTCTTTATGTCCCCATGGAAGACCTCAAGCCAAGAGAGAAGGGAACTCTTCCTATTAGACCTGGTTAACTGACTCCATTTCTTCCCACTGTTCCCAACACAAAATAAATTTATTCAAATATGTAGTTGCATTGAAATTGAGAATTACATATTGTACTTTGATCTTATAGGAAGTGTGCAGCATAAAGCTGAGATATCAGCATTAAATGCAGAGACTTTATAACTAAGGGCTTGCTAGTAAGCCTGGGTTTTCATACTCAGGTCAGTCTACCCAAAAAGAAGTACGTTACTTGAAAATTGACTCTTTGCATTAAAGTAAACTTGCCCCTTAAAGTCTTCTTCTTCCTCTCTCAAAGACACACAGCTGACTTAGTTCAGAAGCAAGCTGAAAAGAGTAAGGAAGATGTTCTATTTAACCAGCATCAATTGCTTATAACTCTCCTGTTCTCAGCATCTTTTCCCCCCAAGGAAGCATTCAGCCAACATTTTTATTGGACTGATGCCCAGATTGCTCCATTAATTCATGCAACTACCTTTGTTGGAGTGCTCCAGGCATTATTACTCATGAATCCTACAGAGCACAAATATATCTCTAGAAATACTGTCATTTGTATTACATATGACCTTAAAGCATCTTCATAAATTATACCTTCAAAGCAAACTAGAGAGCACTGAAGTCTTTTGCTATGTTAGTCATCTTAGTTTCACTAGACCCATTGTCTTTTCTTTACATATGCAATGTGACTAAATTGGTTTTACTGATCTGGGTCCTTCAGATTCATCAACTTTATCTTAAAATGTATAAGATATATGATCTTTAAATCTGTAATGGTATCTTTCTGCTCTGTGGGTTTCATTGGTTCAAACTTATCTTCCAATTATGTCTTCCTGAGATGTATTCTAGCTATGATGGGGGCTTCTAGGCTGTGGTTTGTTTCTGGTACTGTATCTATTAAGTAATCAAACCAGAAAAACAACAAAAATTGTGCTTTGGCTTCATATACATTAGACCATTTAACATGAAACCTGTCCATTTTCAGAGATTTGGGCAACAAATATAGTCACTTAATTATTAAATTAGTTAGCTTATCCTAAACAATTGTCAGTAGCCCACCATGGTAATAAGAAAGTTCTTTCTCAAAATAATTACCATTTGATTTCCAATTGCTTATAAAACGAGCACTGTTTTCTACCCCAAATTTCCATGAAATCTTTTAATAAATATTCTTGTTTCATATTAGGAGTTTAAATGAATAAGGCATTATTCACATAAAAGAAATAAGTACTTTGATCTACTACATTATTTTCAAAAGGAAAGTAGAACCACAATGTATGATGATATCCTGAACATGATCTGGGACACCATAAAATCAGTATTATCTGTGAAACCCTGAGCAAAATTTCTCTCCTTTGCGGACAGAAAGCAACAATGTCATTCAGCTATTTACATATGGCCCAGATACTAATGAGGAACTGTTTCCTGCTTTCTGTGAAGGAAAAGTGAACTATGAATAAATATCACTGGGGTCATTATCACCTGCACACACAGGTAACTGGTGGCTTGCAACAAAAGAGTGTCAGAAACAAAATGGATCTGTAGCAGGAAAATCTGTCTTAAGGCATGATTGGGGGTAAAAGACTAACTGTGGATAAATATTTGTGGTGCCTGGCAAAGCTCTCCAAGTTCCAAGATGACGAAAGACCTTTCACACATATATGGAACTTTCCATGAGAGTTCTAGAGCCTTTCAACCTCAGAATATATCTGGCCTATCCTCTTTTCAAAAGGTAAACTGACAGGATCTTGGAGAAATGGGAGTTAAACCTACTCTTAGAGATCTTCAGAGAAGAGGAATTTCAGCTTCCTGGCTTAACTATGTTGCTTCTATCTAGTTTATTTTACATGGCACACTTATCATGCTTAAAAATCAGCCCAAGTCCACCTGTTAATTTTTTTTAGCAGCATGCACTCATTTATTCAATAATTATATACTGAGCACCTCTTATAGTCCAGGCACAACTTTACTAGCTGGGATTCAAGAGAGAACAAAAGAGACCATAATTCTTCCTCTTGTCGTCTTTATTATTCTAGCAATGAACTGTTCAATTCCCAGTAACATCCTTATTTCTTGTATGAAATTGGGTCAACTTCTTTGACCAAAGCTAGTTTTGTTAGAATTTAATTCCTTTAACAAAAAATTCAGCGACATGAAAACCAACATTAGTTTTGTACTCACAATTTGACAGCATTTGGGGCTGGTTCTTTTTTATTATTTGTCATTCTCATGTTTCCTAGAGGTGTACCCTGAACTGAAGGACAGTTTCCCTCCATCCTGGAAGGATACCAGTTCAACCGCATACACATCCCTGAGGGACACAGGCGGAATGTGAAGAAAGAGGGGGCCTAGCCAGCCATATGGCCCATTCAACATTGGGGAAAAATGGAATTGCCTTTACATCAAGTTTCCTAGGGAGGATATAGGGAAAGCTTGTACAGAATTACTACTCCAGCTAATCTGTAGCTCTTGCTACTACTACCATTGTCCTTTGACCTCATGTACATTAGAATACTTGGTCCTCACAGCAACTCCATGAGGAACAGATGAGAAAACAGGCTGGCAAAGGTAAGTGACTTGTCTACAATTAACAGCTCTGACAAATGGCGGTGCTGAAATTCAAACTTATTTCAGGGGTCCGTCTCATGAAAAACCTATGATGTTAGTTATCTAATAAAACCATAGAAAGGGAGGAAAACCTAGGCAGAACACTCTATGACATAAATCACAGCAAGAACCTTTCTGACCCACCTCCTAGACAAATGGAAATAAAAACAAAAATAAACAAATGAGACCTAATGAAACTTAAAAGCTTTTGCACAGCAAAGGAAACCATAAACAAGATGAAAAGACAACCCTCAGAATGGGAGAAAATATTTGCCAATATTTGAAGCAACTGACAAAGGATTAATCTCCAAAGTTTACAAGCAGCTCATGCAGCTCAATATCAAAAAAACAACCCCATCCAAAAATGAGAAGACCTAAATAGACATTTCTCCAAAGAAGATATACAGATTGCCAACAAACACATGAAAGGATGCTCAACATCACTAATCATTAGAGAAATGCAAATCAAAACTACAATGACGTATCACGTCACACCAGTCAGAGGGGCCATCATCAAAAAATCTAGAAACAAGAAATGCTGGAGAGGGTGTGGAGAAAAGGGAATCTTCTTGCACTGTTGGTGGGAATGTAAATTGATACAGCCACTATGGAGAACAGTATGGAGATTCCTTAAAAAACTAAAAGTAGAACTACCATATGGTCCAGCAATCCCACTACTGGGCATATACCCTGAGAAAACCATAATTCAAAAAGAGTCATGTACCACAATGTTCATTGCAGCTCTATTTACAATAGCCAGGACATGGAAGTGACCTAAGTGTCCATCGACAGATGAGTGGATAAAGAAGATGTGGCACATATATACAATGGAATATTACTCAGCCATAAAAAGAAACGAAATTGAGTTATTTGTAGTGAGGTGGATGGACCTAGAGTCTGTCATACAGAGTGAAGTAAGTCAGAAAGAGAAAAACAAATACCATATGCTAACACATATATATGGAATCTAAAAAAAAAAAAAAAGGTTCTGAAGAACCTAGGAGCAGGACAGGAATAAAGACACAGACGTAGAGAATGGACTTGAGGACACAGGGAGGGAGAAGGGTAAGCTGGGTGAAGTGAGAGTGTGGCATGGACATATATACACTATCAAATGTCAAATAGAGAGCTAGTGGGAAGCAGCCGCATAGCACAGGGAGATCAGCTCAGTGCTTTGTGACCACCTAGAGGGGTGGGGAAGGGAGGGTGGGAGGGAGACGCAAGAGGGAGGAGATATGGGGATATATGTGTACGTATAGCTGATTCACTTTTTTATAGAGCAGAAAGTAGCACACCACTGTGAAGCAATTATACTCCAATAAAGTTGTTAAAAAAAACATAGAAACGAATTAAACTTTAACCATCATTATTTCATCCTATAGAATGACATAACCCAAGAGAAAAAGATAGAGGTGTTGAATATCACTCATGCATTTTCAGTTCCTTCTGTGAATCTTAGCTACTGTAATAAAAGCATTGTTTTGAGCATTGTTTTATATGCATCCTCATATAAGACCACACATGCCTGTATCGATTAAAATTTAAAAGAAACAAATATTAACTGCAGATATCTAGTTCACTTACCTTGAACAAAGTACCTTCAGGTGCTTCCACTTTTGAAGCTGGATAAATATCAGACAGGAACGAAGTTCACTTTAGTTTGGTCCAGGAAGAAAAAAGATTCACAGCTCTGAGAATAAAGAAAGAATCAGACCTTGTCAGGGCATTTGGTTCTAATTAACTAGTGACAAAATGGTTCTACACTGCAACTATGTAAAAGTGGCTGAGTTATTTGAGCTAGGAAAGGTCAAAAACAATGATTATGATCAAGATGTTATTATTGCATATACTTTTGATTATTGGGAGTGAATCTTCCTCTCTCTTTTCCTCATTAAAATTTTATGGTTTATCAATTTAAAGTTAAGTGAACAAGATAATTTAACATTATTTTGATAATGGAGCATATTCCTTGTAAAACATAAATCCCTGGAGGCTTTCTCAATTCCCCTTCTTCTATCCCCACAAAGCTGCCTCTGTCTAGTATTGAGCCATGGCTTTGCTCAAGAAAGCAAAACAAAACACAAATTATCTAGTGGTAGCAATCTGAATGAAGACCTGGCCCAGAGGACAAAAAATGTGATTTAACATAAAATAGGATGTCATGATCTAAACTACTCATTTGGCATTTACCATAAATCCCTGAGTACCATTAGTTGTCTTTTCAGATAAATTCAATAAAAATTTATTGACTATTTTCCATGTACAAGCGCTTTGCTAGATATTAAGAAAAAGGAGGTGAATAGAAGATCAGGCTCTCTTCTCTGCAATCTATCTTGGAAGAAAGGAATATATGCAAACAATCCTGAATAATTTCAGGGATAGAGAGAAAAAATAGCATACTTTTGAAGAGTAATGCTAACTTGATATGATTCTATTTTATTCTTTCTGATCTATTGTAAACCCTTGGAAACCAGAAATTTGTATTTTTCAGAATCTTTGCACATGTGAGCATTTTAACCAGTAGTCCTTTTTAGTGAAGGACAGAAATTGTGTATGTTCTAAGGTACACGTGTAGCCTGATATCAGCTTCAGACACAGTTGGATCAGGCTTTTTTGTTTTTTGTTTTTTTGCTACGCGGGCCTCTCACTGTTGTGGCCTCTCCCGTTGCGGAGCACAGGCTCCGGACGCACGGGCTCAGCGGCCATGGCTCACGGGCCCAGCCGCTCCGCGGCATGTGGAATCCTCCCAGACCGGGGCACGAACCCATGTCCCCTGCATCGGCAGGCAGACTCTCAACCACTGCGCCACCAGGGAAGCCCGGATCAGGCTTTTTAAAGGGACATAAGAATTTCTTTCTCCATTCCTTGGGTCTGGTTTTCTCTATATTGGCTTCCTTCTTCAAAGATCCTCTAATAGTGGGATTAAAGATAGCCCCAGAAATACTGCACCTGGTTAGTAACCCTGGGAGAAAGACAGCTTCTCTTCCCAACAGTTTTAGTCCAAAGTCATGGAATTCATTCCTAATGGACTGTTTCATGTCGTGTGCCCATCACCACACAATTCACTGGGGCCAGAGAAATGGACTACACTGATTGGCCAGTCTGAGTCATGTGCCCACTGCTGGAGCTCTGCTGCTTCCAAAGCACATGACTGAGAGATGTAGGGAGAGACGCCCCAAAGGGAAACCTAAATGTAGTTACCATAGGAAAGGCAATGTCTCCTGGGCAAGATAAATATCATGTGCCACCACAAAAAGAACTCAGCAAATATTTGTTAATTGATGTATTGATTAGTAAGTCTGGGATAAGTGAAATGATGATAAATACAATGTGTGAAGGGAAACACAGCCAAGATCAATTGTGAAATGGAGCTACAGAGGTGGGCAGTATCCTACGAGGCCTCTTGGAAACAAATCAACAAAAAGGAGCTGACCTTGACTGTTTGCACTGTTTGAGAAGAATTAACTGAGTCTATAATCAGTAAACAATCCTGAGGGCTTGGTAAGGTGAGTTCTGCCTTCTGTGATATGAAAATTGTGTCATAGGTATCAGAAGGTGAACATGGCTAACTGTCTGTGATTGCCACAAAACAAGAAAAATAAAATGAAATAGAAATCTTAAATCAGTCCTTGAATCACAACAGATACAATTATGAAAACCAGACTATATATTAATCAGATTTTCATGTATTACTTTAAAAGACTTCCCTAAAAAGCCATGAGGAAAAGGGACCTCTTATTTGAACTATGGAATGATCTGAATTGGCAACAATATACCAGTGCTTCAAAAGAAAGTCAATTAGTCCTATAAAAACAGTGTCTAGGGCTTCCCTGGTGGCGCAGTGGTTGGGAGTCCGCCTGCCGGTGCAGGGGACACGGGTTCGTGTCCCGGTCCGGGAAGATCCCACATGCTGCGGAGCGGCTGGGCCCGTGAGCCATGGCTGCTGAGCTTGCGCGTCTGGAGCCTGTGCTCCGCAACGGGAGAGGCCACAACAGTGAGAGGCCCGCATACTGCAAAAAAAAAAAAAAGAAAAAGAAAGAAAACAGTGTCTATAAAATATGTGTAACCTTTGATAATTCATTATATTTGCAAGGCAGAGGAACCTTTAAAAATGCATCATTTTTTTCCTAAATGACTTAATTTTCATTATTATACTACTTTAAACAAATTTTAATTAATGCATTAAAAGCTTTGAGTAGTTCTTACTTTAACCAACCAGCAACTAGAACAAGTTTCAAGAAGACTTCAAGTCCAGCCACATGCCTCCAAGAAAAGCTACACCTACAGTATCACAGACATATGGCCTCATGTGTCCATCTTGGCATGTCAGAATTCATGTCACTTGCCCAACTCCTTGCAAAAGTCCGTTTTTACATGGTAATGATTCATTTAAGATCATTAGAAAGCCATAAGTTTTCACTTATTCATTCAGAAGCAATTTTTAGTTCCTACAAGCACTGTGCTAGGAAATAGGATACAAAAATGAATATGTCTCTTGCTCCTAAGGAACTCACACACTGAAGACACCCAGGGGAGCCAAAATTTTCCATACAATCTCATGAGCATGGGGACAGGGGGACATGCAAGGTAAGAGGGGCTACAAACCTTATCTCTACCTGATCACACTATTTTAAAAGTTGGCCATTCCGAACTAATTCGGAGTACGTTATCTCCAAAAGTTTGTATGTTCCTAATTTCTCCATCATTTCCACTCTTAGGCATTCCCTAATTGTACCAAAGGTAGAGTGTGTTTTATATGAAAAAACTGCTACAGGGCAATCATTGACAGCGATGTACTAATATAATACCCGACCAGAGAAAGCACGCTTTGCCATGATAAATTGTTCAAACTATGAGGAGCAGTAGGGCTGAAATGAATCTAGTCGTGAACAAAAAAAAAGATTGAATGGAAACAGTTTGTATAAAAGGATACACTTGATATTTTCACTCTAGACATACAGATTAAGAGGCTGTCTATCAAGGTAAATCAATTTGCAATTTGAGACTGATTTTCTCCACCCTCAAGAAATGATTTGCAGGTATTTGTGGCTTTTCGTTTTGCTTTGACTATTATTTCATATTTTACTTGTAATTCTTCTTATGGAACACTAAGAACATTTATTTGTTCTTCGGTCAGGTTTATTGAGGTATAATTTACAGCCAGTAAAATTCACCCTTTCTAGCGTACAGTTCTAAGAGTTTTGACAAATGGATATAGTCTTACAACCTCCACCATAATGAAGAGAGAGAATAGTTCCAGCATCCTGAAAATTTTTCCCTGCCCCTTGGAAGTCAACCTGTAGCCCCCTGACAATCACTAATAAGTTTTCTGTCCCCATAGTTTGACTTTGTCCAGAAAGTCATATAAATGTAATCAACAAGTATGTAACATTTTGAGTTTGGCTTCTTTCACTTAGCACAAGGTAAGTGAGATTATCCGTGTTGTGTGTGTCAGGAAATGTGGACTGGCATATTGTCCTTTAGAGTTTCCCTTATTTTTCCAAAGCCAAAGTCAATATGCAAAGCCTGGATCTCTTGCCATTTAGTTTGTCCATGGTTAGGAAGAAACCGAGTTTTTACTATGGCTGTTTGTTTTCAGCAGAGCAGGGAAAGAAGAAACACTCTCAGGGAATAATCATAATCTGTGGTTATTATAGGCACTAAGTCATATGTTTGTAAGACCCAAACTTTTGTTAGTCAAATGACTGGGCACTAAAATTAATTCGGAGACTCAAGGCAGAGTTTAAGTGTGGTTTTCCTTATCTTTTCATTATTGCAATAGCAACGGAATACATATTTGTGACTTAATGGTACAACACATTAGTTTTCTTATCTGACCCACCTTTAACAAAGTGGAATTACTGTAGAGGCAAAGGAATCAAGAAGGTAAATCTCTTACCAGGAGTAGGAGAGAACGGATAGAGGCCCCTGTGACCTAAACCTTAGTCATTCGAGTGCCACCTTCATAATTGTGCCTCTACCCACACGTTACCCATATCATTATTTATTTAACAATTATATGGGTCACAGTTTTACTTAGATAAATTTATTTTCAACAGGACATTCTTATTCCTTACTCTTTTAAATGGAAATCCCTTGCCATAAATAAAACTATGAAAAATATCCAACAGTATAAAACTCTACCTATATGAGTCAATGTACCTCCCCAAATCATCCTGAGTTCTTGAGTATCACTGGTGGAGCCCATGTACACACCCACACATGCTTTTGGAAACACAGCAACGAGAGTAGCTGTCCCATGCTTTAAATGCTTTCTCCTTGACCATGTAGTCTGTGCACACCAAGGCAAAGAGTCTGCTCAGAGATAGAGTAAAGCATTAAAACCTGTTTAAAATAACAAAGTACGATATGTCTTTCTACCTATGTCAGGCATTGGAAGCCTGCAACTTATTTGCCAAACAGGTTACCAGGGCTGATTTTTATGGAAAGACGGACCAGATGCACCTTCTTCCTCATCTCTTCAAAGTGGCCCTTCTGAGCAAGGCCAAGGCCAGTGTGATTCAGCAACACCCACGTTTGTTAGGGTATCTCCTTACCCTAGACTAAAAAATGGAACAGAACCTTGGCCCCAAAAGACTTAAAGAATTTATTCACCAATTCATATCTTTATGCTAGTATAATCATGTATTTGATGGTTGCTATAGAAATCTATGTAGACAATCATCACATTTTTAAAGGAAATACATTACTGAAATTTCTTCTGACCTGTGGTCACTATGCTCTTTGACAAGACAGTTGACCTTCACGATGTTAATCATCTCATCTGTTTGAAAGGGACTAAAATGTTTGCTCTGCTTCCTGTTTAATAAAGCTATCAAGAGGATTAATGAGAGAAAACCTCTAGAATACTCCAAGCTCTTTCCAAAAAGGCAGCAGTAAAACAGCAGGTGCCTCTTGTGAACATACACTTGTCTTCTTCATGGAAACTCATCCTGAAGGACATCGGGCTTCCAGCTTATATTTAATTGGCTGATTATGTTGACACTCTTGAGCTCCTTGCCAAGTTACAGGGAAGAGTTTTCTTGGAAACCAGAGTTCCCCAACTTTCTCCAGCTATGCAGTTTAATTACATCTAGCAAAATGACAACAGAGCTCATAATTAGCCTGGAGATTAATTACTGCTGAATCAGTCCAAACACCACAGCTACCAAATTCAACACAGGTGCTTAGACGAAGAGAAAAGAGTTTTCTCAATACCCAACAGAAGGTGGATATGGAAGATGGGCTTTATGACTCTCCTCCCATGAGCTTAAACATACAACCTGTGCAAAATGCCTTGTGTCTTTACAGCCAGGATGCCCCTAAGTATTTTAAAAAGAACCAGACTCAAAAACATTTCAAATACTGATATCACATATCTTGAAATGTGCAGTGACTGGGGCATACTTTCTTTCTATGCAAATTTCTTCAACCTAGAGCTCCCTTTCCCCTTCTCCTTTTATTGAGGAGTCTAAAAAGCCTACATAATTCATCTACTGTTTCTAAACTATGAATGAAAGAGTGATATAGAGAAAATTATAAAGCAAGCGAAAAATCATGCTGTACCTCGTGTTCATCCTGTGACCTCTAAGAGTGACTATAAGCCTGTAGGGTGGGTACCACACTCCCAGAGAGTTATGAATGCATTGTCAGATCAAAGGCTTGAAAGCCAACAACCGCCCAAGGGAACCCCCTATTTTCTCTCTGAGAATTACCAAAAGAGGAAAGAAGCTAGATTAGGTAGGTAGAAAAAGGAAGGAGTTGATCCCATTTAACAGATGTTATCCATTTCTTACCCCCTCTGTGTACAGGTCACTTAAGGTATGTTTAAATATATGCACACCTAGAATCCAACAAAGACAAATTCAACCCCCAAGTGATTCTAACGTGCAGCCAGAGTTGAGAACAGCTGGTCTGGAGTAACCAAAAGGTCGGCCAGATGGTATAATTGCATGAGACTCAGGGAATGGACAGAACCAGGTAAAGGAGAAGGAAGGAGGCGGCCAGAAAGAATGAAGTGACAGATCAGAACTCCAGAAGCTCATGTTCCAAAGAAGCTAAAGGTGTGGGGCAACAGACGAGCACTCAATTCTTAAACCGTGTAAGAAACAAGCACACCGTCCCCTAACTAGAGGCTGATGAGATTGTGTTGAAGAAGCACTTTTAATGGATTTGTAGGATGCGTCTGTTTGCTGGTTTGATTTTCTGTTGGCTTGTTTGTTTGTGTGTTTAGAGGAGTTAGGGGTTTTGCTGCAAATTTTTAAAAGTCATCCTAATATTGACTAAAAAGAAAAACCGTGTTCATACAACCCAAAGGGAAATCCATGGAAAGGAAGGAGGAAATTGACATCTAGGGAAGGCCTTGTGGAAAGATCCAAATAAGGGAAATGTATACAAAGGCACAGCCCTGATGCTTGTACCTTGCTTACACCAGGACTGAGGGGAGCCGCTGCAAAGCCATTTGCTTGCACAAGGCTGGAGGAGAGATTACATGGCTGCCAGGAGAGGAATGTTGTCAGAGCGAGTTCGGAACCAGCTCAGCCATGCTCTCCAGTGCTGGGAGGCCCGACCACTGTGCACGCAGCCGCACCACCATCTGTACAGGGCTGCTTCTCAGTGCTGGGCCAAAGCCGAGCTACACCCCCGCCCCCGCCCCACGAGAGGAGGAGCAGGCAACGTTCTAGAACACAGCTCTGTCCACTGGAGGGCAGGCGTATAAGAGCCACGAGGCGACCTCCTGGGACAGCCTCTGTGTGGGGGCACACGTGCCCACGTCCACACATGGTAGGAAATGGCTCTCAGAGAGATGTGTCCCCTTCACTCTCAGTTCTTGAGGTGGCATTGCTCAGGTTGGCTTGGTGCACCTGTGATTTGAAATCCTAAGACACGTGTTCAAGACTCAAGTCTACATCTCACTTCCTGGATGACCACTGGCAAATCATTTCTGTGAGCCTTAGTGTCACCATTTTGTAAGTGGAGGTAACAGAATTTTAGAGTTCATCTAGTCTAAGCATATCATTTTACAGTTGAAACTGAGAACCAGAGAATGTGAAGTGAATGCCCACCTTCAGCCAGCTAATGGATGGCTAAGCAGAATTCACACTCAAATTTCCCAGCTTAAGTTCAGTTTTCTCCCTAAGCACTGCAATCTTCTGCCTCAATACTTCCCCTGACTCATAAGATGGGTTTAAGAAAGGATGTTAGGCGGGTAAGAGCTTCTGATTCAAGATGACGGACTGAAGACACACATCACGTCCAATGCCTCCCGAAAAGCCCACGGAACTTATGGAAAAGATTTTTAAAAGAAGGAGAAAGGGGAAGAAGAGGATGAGAAGGGAGAAAAGGGTACCAGCAGTAAACTATGAACTGTGAACAAATCCTGGAAGATTGCGAGCACATTGGGATCCGATTGGTAGAGAAAATTTTTCAAAAATAAAAAACCAGTTTAGGTTAAAAAGGGTGCCTTCATCAATAAGAACATTATTAAATATATTATATTATAAATAGGATATATAATATTAAATTTAATATGAATGTATTAAATATATATTTATAAATAATATGTAATATTAAATATATTTTAATTCATATATATATAATAGACTACTACTATGCAGCCTTTGGAATTCACAGAAGTAGGGAAGATCTTTATATACTGACATGGAAAGATATTAATTATGTAATGTCAAATGAACGAAAGATGTCAAAACGATACAAATACAAACCGATTTTACGTGTGCATGTCGCATGATCCTATAGTAAAAATGGCAAATGCTTACAGTGCTTGTTATGTAAACAAGCTATAAGCACCATTTTGTACATAAGAGAAACATGAGAAACAGAGAGGTTAAGTAACTTGCCCAAAGTCACAAAGCTACAATTAAGTGGAGGGGCTGGGACAAATCAAGGCCATGTGGCTCCTGAGTTGATGTCTTTCCCAGCAACTCTCAGCCTGTCAGAACAGCATAGATAGCTCTGAAAGGATACACATCCAGGTATGAGTTAGGGAGGTGAGGAGTGAAGACTCCATTTTACTTTTACGCTTCCTATTGTTTAATAGTCTTCAATAAGAATGTATATTTTTTTCACTTTGTTTTAAAACTTATCATACTGGGGCTTCCCTGGTGGCGCAGTGGTTGAGAATCTGCCTGCTAATGCAGGGGACACGGGTTCGAGCCCTGGTCTGGGAGGATCCCACATGCCGCGGAGCAACTAGGCCCGTGAGCCACAACTACTGAGCCTGCGCGTCTGGAGCCTGTGCTCCCCAACAAGAGAGGCCGCGATAGTGAGAGGCCCGCGCACCGCGATGAAAAGTAGCCCCCGCTTGCCACAACTAGAGAAAGCCCTCGCACAGAAACGAAGACCCAACACAGCAAAAATAAATCAATTAATTAATTAAAAATTGTGTTAAAAAAATTATGATACCATAAAATTGGCTCATTTTTGAGGTACACTTTTATAAATTATAGCACATGTATGGGTTCATGTAACCATCAGCACAGTCAGGATACAGAGCAGTTTCATTACACCCAAAAAAACTCCCCATTGCTCTCACTTTATAGTCACACACTCTCCTGGCCTCAAACCCCTAGCAACCACTGACCTACTCCCCATCACTATACGGATGACCCTTGAACAACATGGGTTTGAATGGCGCAGGTCCACTTATATAGGGCTTTTTTTTCAATGGTAAATTCTACAGTACTACACGATCCAAGGTTGGTTGAATCTGCCAATGCAAAACCGTGGATGAGGAAGGCTAACTCTAAAGTCATATTCTGATTTTTGACTTGTGGGGGGTTGGCATTCCTAATTCCCATATTATTCAAGGGTCAACTGTAGTTCTGATTCCTTGAGAAAATCATGCTCTATGTAGTCTTTTGAGGTTAGCTTCTTTCACTCAGCATAGTGCCTTTGAGATTATCCAAGTTGTTATGTGCATCAAAAATTTGTTCTTTATACTGCTGAGTAGAATTCCATCACATGAATGCAGCAGTCTGTTTATTCACTTGCCCACTGAAGCCCACATTTAGGCTGTTTCTAGTTTAGGGTGATTATGAATAGAGCTACTCTAAGCATTTGTGTAGAGTTTTTATATCAACACGAATCTTCATCCCTCTTGGGCAAATACCTAGGAGTGTGCTTGCAGAGTCTTATGATAAGTATCTGTTTACCTTTATATGAAACTGTCAAGCCGTTTTCTAGTGTTGCTGTACAATTTTGCATTCTCACCAGCAATGGATGACAGTTCCTGTTGCTCTACATTCTCACCAGCATTTGGTATTTTTAATACTTTAATTTTAGCCATTCTCATAGGTGTGTAGTAAGAATATATCACTTAAATTGTTAAAAAAAAGGAAAAGAATTGAACAACATTGGCAAGTATAAAACAAATAGG